>NC_056731.1:1039492490-1039812490 GCF_019279795.1 Protopterus annectens | reverse complement strand
CTAGATATAAAAGACAGTATAGAAATTGCTCTCCTGAGACTTGCTAACAATACTTTTAGAAAACTATATCACAATAATTATGTGCAAAATGTACCTATGAATGATATTCATCCTTCATGGTTTTCAGAGAAGCTTTATGTAAGTAAATGCAGCTGTGCTGATATTAGCAATGCAGTTATGTAAATGGTGCTTAGTCTGAGAAATACATGGGTGGTTTACTTCTTATGTAATAGCGACTCATTAATGAAGCATTCTGGACATTTACTATAGTCCCCACACTGAGAAGAAGTCATATGCCATCCCCCTCATGGAAAAACACATATTTCAGAGTGCAAGAAACTCTTATTTTTGTACCACTATGTAAATGTCTTTCAGACTTCACATGTAAAATCCACCAAAAAATTTAAATGCAACTTTAGTTACTTTAGTGCTGATCAATGATACACTTGTTAGCAGACCATGAAATCCCTTAACATACTGAGCTGTGCTGATATAATTTATGAAGTCACAAATTAGATGCTTTGCCCAAAAAAAACTAAAAATAAATTTTATATCTAACATAATCAAAACTTAATAATAAAATATTTATAGCATTCTGCATTCTTCGTCCTAAGCAGAAGTCATATACCTACGTCAAATAGAACAAAGTGTAATAGTATACAGAACTGTCAGTGAAATGATTATTCATGCCTATGTTGAAAAGGCAGTATCTAAAATTTCTCTGAGAGTTCCTAATAACACCTCCATAGACTTTTCATCTCTTAATCAGGTGTATGGTCTACCCTTGATTGCTCTTCTACCTTTAGGGATTTCAGAGTAGCTCATTTTTTTTATTATTTTTAACTTCAGAAAATGATCTGTTAAGCACATCTGTTTTTTGTTAATGTATACTCACAGTGAGAAAAACATAATTTTGTTTAGTGAGCCTCTACTTAAACTGTTCAACCTTAGCCTTTCTAAAAGGTTTGTGTCTGATGCTAGGAGAACAGCCAGTGTGACTCTAATACACAATTGTGCCTCCTCTACAGACCAAGTAATTATATGCTTATCAGCCTCACCAGCCATATATGCAAAGTATTGGAACATATTGGAGCAGAAATCATTTATGGCCAAATTAAATTATGTAGATCCCACTAGATTTTGTTTTGTGAAGGCAGATCCTGCCTCCTCACCCTATTTTAATCTTAGTCTTTAAAAATAATCTTTTTGAAGATTACAGAGGATGTGGATACTTCTTATTTTGGCCTGGACAAACTTTCTCATACCATTACCCATGCTGGTAGTATTAAAAAAGAAAAACTTGTCCCAGTCCCCTTCAATAAACACATCACACTGAATGACGTTTGACAACCTTTATTAAACTTCCATAAATATAATTTGTTAACCAATATTTATTAATTAGAACCAACACATGGTATAGTTGAGCATAACTTTCATGTAACATTAACAAGGACAGTGTGACCCTGCTCATCCAGATCCAGTAAGCAGCATCCATACCTCTACTTGCTTACTTATGAAGCAGCGTACCACCACTCACTTCACTTACCATTTATTGAATTAAACATCCAGCCAAATAAGCAGCATACCTCCGCTCGCTTATTTTACTTAGCAAGCAGTGTCCCACTGCTCACTTTCTTTTCCAAACTCATAGAACTGAACATCCAACACCAGAGGGGGAACAGAAGAGAGCAAGTCTGCCCCTCCTCTCTGCCCTACCCAGATTGATAAAATAGCTACAATCCCCACTACTTCACCACAAAAAGGAAGGAGATTGGATAGCAAGTTCATGCCAAAATGTGACTCCTTCTTCCAGTTACACCTGTCTAAACTCCTTAAGCCCCTCCCCCTTACTTCATTTCCTCTCAGTCATCCCTCATTTCTGTTTAACCCTTTCATTCCCCCCACTCTCTCAAATCATGCTACTATATTTATCTGACCCCTCGATGATGTCCCTGGACAAATTAGTTTGTTACGAAACTTCATTTTTTCCGGTCCCTTTCAATACGCACATCACACCGAATGACGTTTGATGACCTTTATTAAATTTCCATAAACAGAATTTATTAACCATTATTAATTAATTACAACCAACACATGGTATAGTTGAGCATGGCATTCATGTAACATTAACAAGGACAGCGTGACCCTACTTATCCTGACCTAGTAAGCAGTGTCCATACCTTCACTCGCTTACTTATGAAGCAACATACCACCACTCACTTCATTTACCATTTATTGAATTACACATCCAACCGAATAAGCAGACTTACCTCTGCTCACTTAATTTACTTAGCAAGCAGTGTCCAACTGCTCACTTTCCTTTCCAAACTCCTAGAATTGAACATCCTACACCAGAGGGGGAACAGAAGAGAGCAAGACTGCCCCTTTTCTCTACCCAGCAGCCTAGCCAAGCTGTTCCCCCTCTCTCTGACCAAAACTCTAACAACCTAACCATCATTAAAAGGCACTAAGCCAACCATCATTTGATGTATCCCAAAATCTCTAACCAAACTGGATCTGTATCATCACCTCCCAAAACCCTATCACATAAGGAAAATAGCTAATTGCCTAAAAAGCTGAAATCAAAGCACTGATCCCTCTCCATTTCTAAAGTAACAAACCATCTTCATGTAGCATAACCACTATGTATGAGCTAAATACTCACTTCTAACTATCAACAGCAGCTTCATAATGATTCCCAGGTCATTACCAGCCAACTGACCAGCCAAATCCTAAGCCCACTGCCACTTGAAACCACACAGAGGCCATTATCTCCCATCATGCCAAATTGCAGCCCCATTTTACTGCCAATGAATATAATAACCTAATGAAATCTCTATTCAAAATTCAATTTGATAGCAATTCTGACATCATACCAACCATCCATTATAATCAATAAAACATTTAAATGATTATGACATTTTAACAGCCTGACCACTACAAGCCATTCCACTTCCACATTAATCAAATGAAAATAAACTCTAATCCCCAACAACTCCAGCTGAACCTCCTACACCAGCTTAACATGAAAACTCCCGGTATTCAACATCCCCTCAGTCATCCCTCCTTTCTTTCAACAAGCCACCAACCCCAACACCCCCAAATCATATCCCCCAACTGATTGTAAGCCTCAATTGTTAGCAAATGGAATTCCCCATAAAACTGCCTCTCCATCTGCCAAAAGGCCTGAACTGGCTGATTCTCAGGTAATCACCTGCCGAATGCACCATAAAACATTAAGCCCAGGCCAGGTAAACCACATGAGCCCAATGTACCAAATGATTATGACATTTTAACAGCCTGTCCACTACAAGCCATTCCACTTCCACATTAATCAAATGAAAATAAACTCTAATCCCCAACAACTCCAGCTGAACCTCCTACACCAGCTTAACATGAAAACTCCCGTCATAATCATTTAAATGTTTTATTGATTATAATGAAGTGAAGAACTTCTCAAAAGCCAACTTCTCACTTCTTAAGACTGGTGTGGTATCCTTCAAGGCCCCTGAGCCATTGGAAACCACAACCCATGCTGCTGAATCCCTTACAAATGCTTTCTACGAGCACCTCCAGGATTGCATGGATCAAGCAATCCCAAATAAAATAAAGACCCTTTCCACCAAAGGCAAGCACCCAATCTGGTGGACCCCAGCCATAAACAAACTTTACAACAAGAGGAGAAAGCTACTACAAGATAGAGCAAAATCCCTAAAAGGGAAGACATCTCTGATCAATACTAGTAAAAAACTACGATCACTCATAAAATCATCCAAGGCCAACTTTGAGAGAAAAATCACCAAGGATTCAAAAGACAATCATAAGGCCTTCTTTAGCTATGTTAGAAATCTGGGTGGAAACTCCCAGATATGCTCAGAATTAGTCCAAAATGATACAAAAATCACTGAACCCACAGACATTGCAAACATACTGGCAGACAGGTTCAGTGAAAATTTCTCCCCAAAAGGAGAAATATCTATCCCAGCAGAGTGTAGCCTCCCAATCATCTCAAATGCCCAGGTGAGAGCTGCTCTCTCTAAAGCTAAAAACACAGCATCAATGGGACTGCATGGTGTCCCCGGCTGTGTGCTACACGAACTCAATGAGGAACTAAACCCACACATAAGGCTGCTGTTTAATCTTAGCTTTACCACAGGATACGTACCCAAAGAGTGGCGTACGGCAACTGTGGTCCCACTCCACAAAGGCGGTGCTTCTACAGACCCTGGTAATTACCGCCCCATAAGCTTAACAAGCCTGGTCTGCAAAGCTATGGAGATGATCATAATGGAACTCATAAATAAAGACATAGGGGACCTACAGACATTGGATCCTACCCAATTCGGCTTTGTCAAGGGCAGATCATGCCTCTTGAACTTGGTCGACTTTTTTGAAACAGTCACCAAGGCCATTGATGAGGGTAAGGCAGTTCACACAGCCTACCTTGACCTTGCAAAAGCTTTCGACAAAATACCCCACTCGGGTATCATAGAAAAGCTCACCAGCTTAAATGTAAACCCATATGTCACAAGATGGGTTGCAAACTGGCTCAAGGACAGAACCCACAGGGTTAGAGTTGCTGGTGCCATGTCAGACTCCAAGCCAGTCACAAGCTCAGTCCTGGGCCCCCTCATGTTCTGCATCTACTTTTCAGAAGTGCAGGCAAACATAGGAGGATTGTGGCTGACAAAGTTTGCAGATGACTGCAAACTGGGAGCCATAGTTGAAAATCCATCAGACACAGATATCCTTCAGAGAGGTCTCATAGAAATGGATAACTGGTGCTAGAGCCATGGCGTTAAGCTAAACGCCAAAAAATGTATAGTCATACCCTTTGGTAAAAACAAGGTAACCCCAAGTTACCACATAGGTGGCAATCCATTAAGCACAGAAGAGGTTATCAGGGACCTGGGGACCCAAGTTGACATTAACCTTTCTTTTGACACTCACATTGCCAAAGTGGTTAGGAGGACCTTCTACATTGTCCACCTGATTATGAAGGGATTCACATCCAGATCAAGGGAGGTCATTGTTCCCCTGTACTCTTCACTTATCAGACCAATGATTGAGTACAATGCCCCATTCGGATTGTATCTTACCCAACACCTGCAGCAATTGGAAAGACCCCAAAAGTTCCTCACCAAAAGAATAAAGGGGCTCAAAAATATGCCATATGCTGCCCGACTGAAGAAACTCCAGCTCTATTCAGTCGCATACCGTCTGCTCAGAGGTGACCTGTGCCTGACATACAAGGCCATGTCCAACCCGGAATTAATGGACATGCTCCACCTCAAAAAATCCAAATCCACCAGAGCCACAAGAGCAAGAGACTTAAACCTCAACACGGATATAAATAGGATGTGCTGGAGGGACAGATTCATCACCCAGAGACTCCCTATGCTGTGGAACAGAATCCTGGTCCATGTGAGACAGAGCACCTCGCTGGCTCTGTTCAAGAGGAATCTTGACCAGTGAATGGGAGATCGTAGGTTTACCCTGGGGATCATCTCTGTATCACTGCTGGACAGAGGCACGGCAAACTAATGGGTATAGTATTATTCAACCTAAGGGGTGGTGAAAGCCACACAACTCTGGCTAGGCTTATAAATGCCCTAGGGCAGATAGCCTAGTATGAACCTATGAACCTATGAACTCTAAAATGCCCAATGTCATCAAAACAAGGTTAGTGACATGCCACCATGCCTAACCACAGCCTCTTTATCCACCTCGTAGATACACTACAGACCAAAATAGATTTCATTTCCAAATGGATCAATTGCCTAGTAATCCCACCATCCTACCCACTATCCCTTATAAGGGATAAACCTTTGGCCACCAAAACCACCCTGTTAGTGACTTCAGTCACACCTACAGTTTCAGCATATGATCCACCATCCAAAATTTTATAAATTAACTTAACCCCATCATCCATAGAACTGCAGTAATCACAGCTAAATCCTCCTTCACCAAGTAAAAACCCCACCTTACTCACAAACCTGTACCTGTACTGCTCTCTCTACC
Source organism: Protopterus annectens (assembly GCF_019279795.1). NCBI lineage: Eukaryota > Metazoa > Chordata > Ceratodontiformes > Protopteridae > Protopterus > Protopterus annectens. Next base: position 1,039,806,469 of record NC_056731.1, on the reverse strand, counting down.
CTTCCTGCAGTCTTAATGCCCATCCCAATACTAACTACTCCAATGGAGCCCATTGCTAACTTCCAAAATAACTCAAGCCCATTTACAATGCCCATCAAAATTGTGACCCAACTTACTTTTATTGGACTCCACCCCACAAGTGGACAACCCCACACCTGCTTGACCCAGCCCTTGACATGCCTCACCCTTGTCTGTAACCCCACTAATTCCAAACCACAGACCCTTAAGCACCTAATAAGGTGATTACTTGCAGCCTCATCGTGCACCATTCCAGCAGCAGGAACAAGCATCCCATCAGAATGCATTACCTTTTAAACCCACTGCAAGATTCCTTCTGCACTTTGCCAGCCTTTGAACTCCACTTCCGTCCAGCCAGTAGCTGTTGCTTCCTTTGCACTCCCCATGTGCAACCTTGTTGCACACCACTGTAGCAACTGGGACATCCACTGCAACAACTTGCTTCCAACATCTGCAAGCTTACTGTGTAGCACTGCCACAACTGAAATGTCCATCACTATACCAGCCTCTCTAAAGATAAAGGCAAATGTAAATACTCTGAACTTCATTAGTGAGGGTTCCACCTTTCCTCTATTTGTTCCATATTATAATGCTCCCCCCACAGAGTTCCCTATATTAGTGATGGAAGGAGAAAGTCACTGATAAAGAAAAATACTTTTACTAATGTAACACCCCATAACATTACCAGGTTTCCAACAGGTTTAGATATAGCATACTATAATTATTCTTGCCTAGATTAAAAGTAAAATAGAAATACATATTCATTCATTAAACAATGTGACCTTGGCAATACCTCCCATGTGCTATCCTGTTCCACCAGCAGCTGCAACATCATATGTGGAACCAGAATGAAACATGAAAAGCTCAAAATTACACACAAAGTAAAGTCAAGTACCTCCATAATCTACCCATTTCTCCCAGTGTACCTAATTTTGGGGACGGTAGCTGTAATACCTTTACGGCCATACCATTTGATGGCAGCCCTATCCCTGGCCTTTATGAAATCATGAAAGCCAAATAAACTGCTGGCCCAGCAACATTTCAGCCAGTCTGCCTGCTAGATGCAACCTGTCCCCCAACCATCTGTTCAGTAGCCTGCCCATCTATGCCCCCTCCTTCACTAGCACCTAATGAAACATGTCACCAAAGCCCCTTAGTTTGAACCTTCAAGCCTCCAGCCCATGTACCTGATCTCTGGAGTGCGGTGCTCTACCACCTTCCTTGTGCAGCTCCAGCAAGCAGGAAAAAAAAAAAACACCTGATGAGACCACAGCCTTCATCCCACTGGCTGGCACGGACTCTGTGGTGAAGCTATCTGTGACCCCACTGCACAACACTCCAGCATCTGAAACAACCAGTGTAGCACCCACATCTGCAAGAGGGGAGAAAAAAAAGTGAATCATCTAAAATAAATAAATACATTTAAAGACACCCCCCCCAATAGCCCTCAATAAATTCACCTTCCTTTGCCACATCCAAGGAGCTAACACTTAGTCTTGCATGATGAAATATAATCACATTCTCAATTACTAGGCATTATGTTTTTATTTTTTTTACAAGCAATATACTGTACCTTAACTGTCCTGTGACTCCGCCAGTTACCATTGTTAGTAGGATTAGATATAACCACGTCACCTGCGGTCCACTGAATAGACAGCTTCACCACCAACATTTTTTCCTGTTGTTCTCTAGCAATACTAAGTACAAAGCTATTAGTGAATCAGAGACAACTCCCAACAACCATAATCTGATCCCGAGATGACCATAGGCACTTTGTATTAAGCTGACATAAACAGAATAAGGGAATGTGTTTTAAAACATGTCTCCAGAAGCAACGTCTGCAACTATAATTACCTATATTACTATAAATATATATACATAAGTAAATGAGGCCAAGATCTGTTAATTCTGCTACATCTGTACAGTGAGAGGTATGCTATGACCCTCCAGTAACCCCAAAATAACCACTGCATATCGCAGTCAAGGTTGATCAAGTAACAGGTTTGCTTTAGCATCCTTTCTGAAGGACATGAAGATTGCAAATCAGACGACTGGCCTTGTCTCCTCATATCTAGTTTCCCTAATCAGAACATTATGAAAATGGACCCGAAGTCTGACTAAATCACAAGACTATTCAGGAAAGTCTTTAAAGGTGACTCATAGCCAGCGAAACCCTCTGTCCAGTCAGAAAACCATCAACAAATCAGGCTTCTTATAGAAGCTAACTGTCTTGCACAAATATCTCCCCTAACTTCAGTGATCTACCACAAGCCAACACTGTATAAAACGGGTCAAATATGACCTCTGTGTGTCATCCGCTGCCTTAACCATTCGTCCCCTCAACTCATAGCAGGTATACCCCAAACACATCACCTCCATCCATTAAGCCAATGCAAGACACAAGCCAGCCCATGACCTGAAGCTGCCACTCCATTGGCTGAAGCTTCCCAAGAAACATACAACACAGCAACAGGGGCCCACTGGAGATGTTAAGCATTACTCTTACCACTTTAGAAAGGTGTTAATGTACCTGTATTTCCATTTGCTGACATATTCTTAAAAAAAAAAAAAAAACAGTATAAAGTTTGAAAATCCAAAGCATGTCCTTTACATTAACCGCAATCTCTGTGACCCAGCAACACAGCAAACCACCAAATCCCTGAGAAGCAGACTAAACTATGAAAGACCTGTACATTCTGCTAAATCTGGAAGTTTACTCACCATGTTAGGCTCATTATATTTCAAATGGATATAAAGTCTGAACTCAACATATGTCAGCACTTCACTCCTCACATCAACCCCGTGATCCGCCAGCAACAACAACTCCATGAGGAGAAAACAAAACTCTGAGACCTAATATAGACTGCTGTGTGACAACCTGGACAGATGAGAGGCTTGGTTACCTAGCTTCCATGTGCAGAAGAGGGGGAGATGATCCTACTGTCACTACCAAAGCAAGCCAGTTCCTTCATGACAGTCATAACCTCCCTGGATGGCTCCCAAAAACGCAATTTTTTTTTTTATAAGGTTCAGTCATCTGGAGCTGTAACCTGCCCCACAAACTCCACCAAATGGTCAAAAGAGTCTTTAACAGGGACATTCAGGTTCATCCTGCTGAGCAAAGCATAAGCACAGATGAACGTCCTCAGCACCAACTACAGTCTCAACAACCCGCTAGCAGTTACTATCTCAAAGGCTAAGCTGCAGATCCTGACTTTGTTAAACTAAGGGATGTTTCTGTTTACATGCTTTTCCTGCAAGCATGCACTCAACTCCATTGCCAGCATTTAATGACCGCAGTGATCCCTTGTTGCCATTGTGAATGCATCTAACTCTGCTACCACAAACTGCAGCAAAGACACTTCGGCTCCACAACTCCTGCAAAAAGGAGGCACTGCTCGCAAAGTACCAAACCACCAATGGATGCAAACCCGGCTGACATCATGGCTCTTCAAGGCCTGTCACAAAAACTGCCTCCTCAGAGAACTGGGCATTTGCAACCCAAGAATAAACTGCAAGATTGAAAGAATATATTGTTAATAAAGGCTGCACCAACTGCAACTGCCATAGTACATTAACAACAGTGGGATGCCCTAACATCAAGGGCTCAGCACCTTGCTTGTAGTGCCCCCATAATCCCAAACTCCCCTTAACCACAAAAAAAAAAACACACACTAACCCTAACCCTAAAATGAATCCCACCAATGCTCGTGCCACACAGACTTTTATCCTTGAGAAGCCACACCACCAACATTCCCCACACATACTACCCAACACCACAAAAAACAAGATCCAAACAAGTTAAACCACCCACCAACAGATTCCTCACCCATAAGTATCACACTTCCACAAACAACCCTAGCAAAGTTACAATAACACCACAACCGCAATCATAGATCATGACTACTTAACAATCTTTCCCTTTCCTTATGCCACCCACTCAAAATCCAAGGTCCACCTGCTCCACAGCACCACCTCGTCATTGTGGATGTAATACATGCAGTAGAAAGTTCATGCCAAAATGTGACTCTTTCCTCCAGTTACACCTACCTAAATCCCCTTAAGCCCCTCCTCCCCTTACCTCATTTTCTCCCATTCATCCCGCATTCCCATTTAACCCTTTCATCCTCCCACCCTCTCATGTCCTTCTACTATATTTATCTGACCCCCCCCTCCCCGAAGATCTCCCTGGACAAATTAGTCTGTTACCAAACTTCATTTAATGTAAATCCATAGTTGTCCACTGGATTGGAATTTTTTTATATTATATTATATTATATTATATTATATTATATTATATTATATTATATTATATTATATTATATTATATACTTAAGGAAGCTTTCAAAAGTTACTGACTGATAAGTAAATGCATTTGGCAAATTCTCTGATTCAGGGAACTAAGCTAAAATCAGTCATATTCAAAAGTGCACTATTAAAATAAACCTACAACTACTGAATAAATTACAACAACTACTACAAGAAGGTACATTGGATTATTGTATTATATTAACTGTTATGGTTTATTTCATTTTGGTTAAACCTTGTACTAGAAAACTACAACTAAGATTTCACTGTGTTTAACTCTGGCTAAGTGTTGTGTCTTTTTGATGTTAATGTGTAGTAAATATATCAGCATATTTCTACCGACTTTTTACTCTAGGTTTCAGTAATAGCAACTAAATGTTGTCTTTGTGTTGTTAAAGTGTAGCAATTATATAAGCAAGTGTCTACTGGCTGTTAGTTTCACTGAATCCTACTGTAAAACAACATTTTTTTTTGCTCTTTGTACTGCAGTTACATCAAGTAAGTCTGATGCCATCTGGCTAAGTGTTTATTTTGTTTTCTCCCGCTAATCTGTAGTGCATATTTATTTATTTATCTATTTTACATCTGTTAACCGGGGGTGCCTGACTGAGCCGAAAAGGCTCTTTTTCAGCAGAGGCCTGGAGAGAAAAGCTCCACATAGAAAAATTGCAGATACATTTAGTTATTTAGACACAATCAGTATACACATAAATTACAAAAGACATGTTTTTGCAGTGGTATGCAGCACATCAACAGTTACAGTGGAGAGAACAAACAAAAAAATATTAATTTAAACATAAAGGTAATTAATAGATTTGTGGTGTACAGCTGAAATTTGGAACATAGGTAGAATACATATATAGTACACAAGTACAGTACATGCATTGTAGATTAGCCAGTGTCTGTGAGTAAGACTGAAAACTATTATCAAGTACTCTAGGTTCAGTATGTGTACCTTATCTGCTTTCACTAGCCTGGGGAGCAATCATGGCACTGCCAACTTTGCTTGAGATGTTGCCTTATAAGGTCTTTAAAGGAGGCTTTGGATGATGTGTTTTGAATGCTAGTGGGGAAAGAGTTCCATTTTTTAGCCACTGAACTACTATATAGTGCATCTCCAAAGCTACTGTTGCTGTTGGTGACTTCTAGTAGTAGTTTGCTTGATGATCTAGGAGGCCTTTTCGCTGAGTGGGCAGGACACTTATTGGGGAGGTAATAGATCGAATGACAGAGACAGAGCTGGCTGTAGGTTAGGAGGGTGGGCAGTTCAAGCCAGTGGAGCTGTCTGAAAGCAGTACAGTGATGAGTTCTATAAGAGCAATTTGCAGAAAAGCGGCAATTCTGTTATAGCAGGCTTCCATTTTGCTTAGTTCAGTTTTTTTGAGATTAGTCAGAATAGAAGATGCATAGAGTAGGGTGGATAGAAGTTGGGAGCGAGCAATGGCTGATCTTGTGTTGTTGGTAAGAAATGGTTTGATATGGTAGAGTGATCCCAGTTTGGCATGTACTTTTTTAATAGTTAAGTTGAGATGACTATCAAATTTTAGGTGGGAGTCTATGTTTATTCCCAATAGCTTAGCTTGTGCCACTGGAGCGATTGGAGTAGCATTTGTGGAGTAGATAGTGAATTGACTGTTATCAGTGTTTTTGTTAGAACTGGTTATAATCATAAGCTGATTTTTCTTTAATTGAGGATAAGTTGGGCTTTGGTAAGGTAGTTTTCAATGTCAGTGAATGTTAACTGAGTTGTTTGCAGAAGGGTGGGAATGTTTTGTGTGGCACAGAAAAAGGTAGTGTTGTCTGCATACTGAATGATAGATGCATGCTGTGTGAAGATATGGAGATCATTTGTGAAGATTGTGAATAGTAGTGGTCCTAAGATAGAACCCTGTGGGACTCCTATAGTTATGGGCAGCTGAGGAGAGAGAGAATGTCCCCATTTCACAGCTTGGTACCTATCAGTTAAGTAGCTTTGGAACCAGGTAAGAGTGGAATTTGATAGATGCTATTGGTTTAGTTTGTTTAGCAGGATTTGGTGTGAGACTGTGTCAAATGCTTTGGACATATCCAGACGGTTTACTGTGTCCGTGATGCAGACGAGGGCTGTAGTGGTACTGTGGGCAGTTCTGAAACCATGCTAGTAGGTGACAGGATGTTGCTATCTAGGAGATATTTTAGCATCTGGGTATGGATGCATTTTTCCAAGATTTTGGTCAGGGGGGGGAGAGTAAAGCAATGGGTCTGTAGTTATTAAGTTCAGGGAAGGTCCCACCTTTATGTATGGGTGTAACATAGGATATTTTCCAGAATTTTGGCACATAGTTTTCAACAATTGATCTGTTTATGAGAGTGGAGATTGTGATAGCAATAGCATCTGCTGTGAGTTTCAAGAAATAACTTGGGGGGGGTAGGTCGGCTGCTGTTGATGAGGTTTTTAGTTTGGAGAGCATGCTTTTGATTGAAGTGGTGGAAACTGTTTTGAGGGTAAAACTTGTATTAGTGTTATTTGTGTTGGGGTGATAGTGAGGTAGGAACTGTCCTGTGGTACCAAGGATAGAATTGAGTTCACAAAGTGGGAGGTGAATTGTGTTTCGATGGGAACTTTAGTGTCAGGGGTGGTTAGTTTGGGGGTAGCCTTTTGGGTGGGTTTTAGTAGCTGGTTTACGTTTTTCCAAAGTTTTTAGGGGTTGTGTTGGTATTTAGTTTGTAATGTCATGCAGTAGGATTTTCTGTCCAGCCTAATGCATTTTTTTGCATGGTTGCGCAGTTTGTGGTACTTAGGCTTTGTGTTTCTTTGATTTTGTGATAGTAAAGCCAGGCAGTGTCTCTGGACTTGAGGATTTGTTTGGTTTCTTTACTGAGCCAGAGGTTTGTAGAGGTTCTAACCTTAATTTTGCACAATGGAGTGACAGTGTCTAGGTGTTGTAGAAATGTTTTGTTGAAATATGCTACAGCCTGGTTAAGTGGGAGGGTTTTTTTTGGGGGGGGGTCCAGTCACAGTTACAGAGTAAAGTGTTGAGGACCTCAGGAGAGATTTTTTTGTGTGTTTCTAGTGGATAAATAGCTAGTGGTTTTGCATATGCTTGTTCTACTACATATAAGGTATATTATGTTGTGGTCACTTAAGGTGTCTGGGAGACTGCCTGTGTGGGGGTTCAATGTGGGGTTGTTAGTTAGGACCCAGTCAAGGATGGATTCCCTTTTAGATTTTTTATCACATTTAGTTGGAATTTGAACTAGCTGCTGGTAGCCATGGAGATTTATTAGATTACTTGGTGGTTCTGATATACAGGTGAACCAATCTAGGTTGAAATCCCACAGAATAAGGGTTTCTTTTGAGTATGTGGAAGAACACCAGGATAAGAAGTCTTGAAGGCTAGCAGGTGTATCACCAGGTGGAATATAGATCACAATTGTGGTGATGACTTTTTAGGGTGAAGTTGAAGTTGTGGGATAAGTATGTCCCAATTATTGGGGTAGAGGAAGGAGTTTGGTAATTGACATACAGTTAAGTTGGACTTGTACAGTAAGGCAGTTCCACCCCTTTACAAAATGGTCTGTGTTGTCTAATGATATTGTAGCCGGTAGGGAGAACTTCTGAGTTAGCTATGTTTTTATTTAGCCAGGTTTCTGTTAAAGCAACTATGTCTGGGGAGTAGTGTGCTATTGTGGCCTGGAGTTCAGGTATTTTATTTCTGATACTTCTAATATTAATATTTAGCATTAAAAGATGGTTGGTTTTGTTGCTGTTGTTGATTTGCCCAGGGATGAAGATAGTGGGGGTGCTATGTTCTGACATTCGTGTTGGAGCAGTTTGTGTTGGAGAGGATGGACTTGGGCCTGGGTTGGGGTGGATATCCCCACTTATGGTGAGCCTGGTGTTAAAATGGTGATACAGATGTTGGAGTTTGGTGAGGAGTGTGAGAAAGTATTGTGTTTTTTTGGAGTAGGAATGAGAGCATATGTGTTTAGTTCTGAATTGGTCCTTTATGTAGTTCTTGAACAATCGTGGGCAGATATTATTATAATGTGCATATGTTTATGTTATGAATATATATATATATATATATATATATATATATATATATATATATATATATATATATTTCTGTCTCCTCTCCTATTGAAGGCTTCTATTGTAATACCTGATTTTATGTTTGCATGAACAGCACAATTATTGGATATTGCAGGCAATTGTTAATATGACAGTTTCTATTTGTAAAGAGTTTTGTCATTGACTAAGGCTGCTGCTTCTTTTTTTTTCATATATGCTACACACGCTGCCTTTTTCTAAGTGCTTAAATAGCATATTTACAGACTGTATATTGTATGGCAAAGAGTGGGAACTAACAGATAGACATGCTACCTGTCTAATATCTGTAAACCTACATATCAGTAACCCCATATTTGCATGCAAACACATATCTCTTGTTAGCTTATTTTTCTTTCTCTCCTTCTATACTGTGGAAGCCACCATTTTTGTTCTTAATAATCACAAACTTGCATACCTGCAAATATCTCCAGCATAGCTGTCAACCTCCCATCTCCAAAATGAGGAACACTAGCCCTCATAATGTGGATCAAATGGGCAAAATGTGGAACACACTGTACAGGATACTAACAACTTCATCTAGGAAGGTCATAGGATGGTTAAAATGTGCTGGTTTTACTTATAAAAAGATCGTTTAATGAGTTAATATGATGCATTTCTATTTACTGTGGATATCAGTTTAAAAAGTCCTAACACTGGATGTGTGACAGACTCTTCCAATGTGGAACTTCAAGGAACATGAGCTTTTTAAGACACCAAGTGAGGTATGTTCCTCATAATGAGGTACACTTGAGAGGTATGATCTCCGGTAAGCTTTCTTATTGTCCTGTTTAAAGGCTAGAAAGGTGAAATGCATAACTGTGAAATATAGTGCACTACTGCCAAACGTTACTTAATGTGGATGAATATAGACAGATAGTACTGTACCTATCTAGTTCAACCATCAAGATATCCTTATTAACTTTTTCTCTCTCTCTCTCTCTCTCTCTCTCTCTCTCCCAGTGGAACAATCCACTACCTAAAGAACTTGCACAGCTAAGTTCACTTGCGGTTGCAAAAGTTCACAAGGGAAAAATACACTGAGTTAAATCTATGTAAGACAAATTCATAGACTCAGACTAATAATTTAATGTGTAAGTCATGTACTTGTGTGTTCTGTCTGTAGTGTTGAATCTGCTGGAAGGATATCCCCCACCCCCACTTACCCACACTTACAGGCCTTTTACTGCTGAAAGTGAAGCTACATTAACACTTCAGCGTATTTTACTCTTATCAGTGTAATAGATCCCTGGAAAAGACATTGAAAAGCCCATAACTATAAAATTAGATGCTGTGACTCAGGTCAAGTTTTTAGAGTTCAGCCACCTTGTCTTTGTATTCAGGAACATTCTACCTCACTGATTGTTTATGGTGGTAAACCATCTGTGGGGTTTCTTCACATTCTGTTCACTTTTCTCACTCCACTCCCTTGCTCTTCCCCATATCCCACCCTCCCCCAGCACCTCTACTCATATCCCAAGCAAACCACTCCCCATCATTCCTCTGATCCAATTATATACAGCTCTACCTTGTCCACACCCACATTTCATTCACACCTTACCTACTTTTATTTAAGCAAACTTATCTGCTTCCCCTTACATCCATCAGCTTGAATTTTCATCCCCTCTACTATAATTCTTTGCATCTTACTCTATTTTACCATCACAATAATATCACCACCTCAGATTGTCTTACATTAACTCCAGGCTTACCACCTTCCTTTCTATTATACACATCAACTAGCATTGCGCCATAATTGTTCTACTGACCAGTCACATCTCCCTCACCCTACCTTATCACAAACCATAGGGAAAAACACCACATTGTCAAAGCCCACCCTGAAGTCAAAACATTTCCAATCCTAACATAAGCTGCACACATATCACAAGATAACAGACTCTCTGTTTTTACCTGATATTACATTCTAACACACAAATACCACTTTCACTATTGTCAAACCCACTATCACAATTGACATGCTCCTCCTAACCTGCCTAGCTTCTTTACTCTTAATTCTCAACTTTGCTACAGCTATATCCTCGCTTACCCCCCACACATCAATACACATCAACAAACTCCTATAACCATCACCCCAATAAACAACACAGCTTCTCACATATCTCCTCTCTGCATTTCCCCTATACCCTCCCATATTATTCAAGCCACAAATTGGCCTCCTCACCTCCTACAAAACCACACTTGACACCAGTATCAGCACCTAGGAATAAAAAACACTTTCCATGGTACTCCTTCCTCATTACCTACCTACTCAAATGTGGAGACATACATCCTAACCCTGGCCCACCCTCTAATCCTAAACAAAAGAGTAATCCCAAAAATGTAAACATAATTACTCTGAAACTTAGAAGTATATGTAATAAAATAGCCTGGACTGATCAAAATAAACCTGACTTAGTAGCCCTTACAGAAGCATGGCTACACCCCAGTGTAAAAGACTCAGAAATAATACCTCCAAACTTTGCAATAACCAGAAGAGATAGATCTAAAAAAAGGGGGAGGGATAGTACTTCTATATCCCGCTACACTCAACATCACACCCTACACCAGTAATATACCCATCTTTTCCAATGCTGAGGTACGAATCTTCTTTTTGAACCTCAATATATCAAAAAGAAATTGCATAATAGTAATATATATCCCACCCTGTAACAATATACCAGTGTAGGAAAATATTTTATCCAAGACATCCCAAACAACAAACCTTACAACAATAATCTTAGGAGACATAAATATAGATTGGCAAAACGTCGCTTCCACCTCCCCCACAAACAGTATAAATCTGTATGACTTTTTCAACTTAACAATGCTCCAACAATATACAAAAAGATCTTACCTGCCAATCCACTTTAGACTGGATTCTAGTATCCCATTCTGCCATTTACCCCCTCTTCTGGTACATTGTCTAACTCCCTGAGCGATCATCTACCAGCTTATTCCCTTACAACAAACTCCCAACAACTAAGAGCATACACTATAAAATTAATTAGGAACTCAACTAATTTTTGTCAGCATAAATTCAACAATCTCCTACAGGAAATAGACTGGACACCCCTTAAACAACTACCCCTTAATGCTGCTGTACTATACTTTAATAACACATTCCTTCACATACTTAATACCCCAGCTCCCATTCGTATGAAAAGAATCAAAAAGAACTCAGCACCACGGCTCTCTAAGGAATGTAAACACCTGATGAAGCAAAGGGACCTGGCCTGGTTAACCTAGAAACAAAACAAAAATGAACAAAATCATGTTAATTTCAAAACACTACATAACAAAGTGACAACACTAATCAACAGAGATAAGAAGTCATATTATTCCCAGATTCAACTCCAGCATAAAATCAACTCCAGTACATATGGGCACACCATATCTTCTGTACTTAACCCTGGAATAAATGGACACCCTATCACCAGATACCCCTCCATCACAAATAGCCGAAAAATTTAACAAGCATTATAAAATGAATTTCGGACCTATTAACTAATACCTGTAATGCTGGATCCCCCCCCCCCCACCCTTCAACCTATTCAGACACCAACCCCAGGCCATCAACTACTTCTAACCCTATCATAACTGCCCCCCCACTCAACAAAATGTCACACAAACCCCATTCTCATTTCAGCCCATACCCAAATAACACCATTAATAAACTGCAACAAAAACTAAAACCCTGCTCTACCTCAGCGGATAATCCCCCCCCATACTACCTCAAATTGGCCACTAACTCAGTTGCCTACCCAATCAGTATCCATATAAATAGGTCTTTATCTAAATCAGAAGTACCTACCATATGGAAACAATCTCATATCACCCCCATCCACAAAGGCAGCAACTCTTTTGATACATCCAATTTCCATCCTATATCCATATTGTCACCCATATCCAAAGTTCTTGAGAGCAGTATCCATCAGCAGGTAATGCAAAACAATCTTTTAACCAAAACCAAACATGGCTTCCGACCTAGCTACAGCACAGCTACAGCCCTTTTATCTTTTACAGACACCATGAACAAGGCCAGAGATGCAGGATGCTATACAGCCTCAGTATTACGTTATCTCTCCAAGGCCTTTGACACAGTGTCTCACCCTTTACTTTTGAACACACTGTCTAACCTAGGTTTCTCACATAATGCAGTAAAATGGCTTCAGAGCTACCTCAAGGATCATAAACAAGCAGTGAAATGGTCTAATGAACTCTCACCCTTCCTCCACAACCCTACTGGAGTCCCCAATGCTCCATCCTAGGGACCCCTAGTCTTCAACATTTTCACAAACAACCTTCACACTGCCTCTCACCCTGGGACCCTCATTCAGTACACTGATGATTCCACCATAATCTGCACTTCTCAATCACTACCAGAACTACTTTCAAAAACTCAACAGTCCTTTACTGCAGTCAAATCCTGGCTAAGAAATGCCCAACTGTTTCTTAATCCAAAGAAGACAGCTCTAGTACTCTTTCATCCCATAAACACCTCCCCTGTCACTGATCATTTCAACATCCTTACATCTGACAGCACTGTCATAGAAATAGTGCAGGAAACCAAACTGCTAGGTGTTATCATTAACAATAAACTTTCATTTGACCCCCATATACAGCAAAATATAAAGAAAACTCATCAAAAACTGGGACTCTTATATATAAATAAACATTCTTTACTGCAGCAAGCAAAACTACCCTTGCAAAAACATTTTTACTTCCCTCCCTTCTTTATGGTGCCCCTATCTTAACTAACTTACAAAATTCTACCCTAAGCAAGTTGGAACAGTGTTACAACAAAGTTGCAAAGTTTGCCACAAACTCTAAATATCACACACACCATTGTAAACCACACCTAGAATTAAGCTGGCTTGAGCTCCCCAATCAACTTGCCTTTATTCAGCTATCCGCCTTGCACAACCACATTTTCAAGCCTACTACTACTTTTTTGGACACTGTCTACATCATGTATGGTGGTTGTGACTATTATCGTCTTTAATGTTTTAACTGTATAGAATTGTCTACATGTGTAGTAATATATTGCAATATCTTCAGTTTGTTCTTTCATCTTATTTTTTGCATAGTATTTGTAACATAATTTTTATTGTATTGGATTATACTGTATTTGTATTGTACTGTATATGGAGCTTTTCTCCCCGGGCCTCTGCTGAAAATAGATTCTGTAGACCCAGTCAGACCACCCCAGTAAACAAACAATAAATAAATAAATAAATAAATAAATAAACAAATAAATTAGCATTTTCAAGATTAGATGGCAGAACGTTATGGAAATCTAAAAATATGCCTTAAGAGTCTATTCTACTAGTGTCGGTGCTATATTGCACAGATACTGATTTACAAAATACAAAACTGTCTCAAAAGTGAAGTAAAGATACAGCAATATTATTTTTATCTACTGCATACTTAATTCATACATTTCATGTCTATAAACATAAAACTTTGCAGTAATATTCACAGCATACGTGTGACCAAATCTGCTGATGAATTGCTATAATCATATAAATATAGTGATAAAACAACAGTTTTAAAGGAACTTACCTTTGAAAAAAGTTGAAAATGTGCTCTTATTCAGACTCCTTGGTCCCTGGATGAGAGCAAGTCTTTTGGAATCTGGCCTCAGGTGTAAGCCTATTTATAGATAGATCTTATATAGAAGTAAGTCACTTACACTTTTGGAATCTGGCCCCTTATCTCAGTAATTTTTTTTTTTTTTTTTTGTATATAAACATACATCTGTATTATTAAAGCGTACAGGCTGGAATTTTTTAAAAAAACTTTACAATACAGCTACTGAAAATAAATGAAGACATATAATACATATAAATGTTGTACTTGTAAGACTCCTAGAATATCATTGTTAGACGTTCCTGCGGTAATGGTAATGTAAGGAGAATCAGTTTCCTTATGGTACACTTGAGATAATTGCGTACAAAAGTTTGATATACTAAATAAAGTACTTCATAATGAGCATCTAACTTTGGTTAAGTTCAAATGTAGTTACTCGTATATCTCCTTAAACATGTGAAAAGAATCATGCCCATTACCTCCTTTACTCTTTAAGTCATCATTCATGTCCTTCAGGAGGAAAAGTATGTCATAGTTAATAAACAAGATAAAGGACTTGAGTATGTGAGTGCTATGTTACTCTATTTGGTCATTCTTCTTTTGCCAAAGTTTGGTATTGAGTTTTACCTTTTATTTTTTAAATTTAGACTAGAGAGTTAAAATCAGAAGCATGATCTGCGCTGCCTATGACCACTGCTCTGTGACATTTAGGAGCAATACCAACTGCCACGTCAAGGAGAACTGCATAGTAAAACCACAGACGGGATGAGATGACATGCACTAGGAAAGTTGTGCATAATTAAATACCATCCATGAATGACAGCTCTTGTTAGAATTCAAAGACAGCTCATTGTATGTCAAAACTGTCAAAGCAACCATGTTACATTGCATCAAAAATCTGTAATAACAGGAAAGCATTCACTGTGTTGTTATGGAAGAGTATTTTTATTCCATCACTCTTACAACTGAAGCATTGTGGATCTTATCCTTCTCTCCTGTAATGTCAGGCACAGAACTGTATGCGCACGCACACACACACACACACACACACACACACACACACACACACACACACACACACACACACACACACACACACACACACACACACACACACACACACACACACACACACACACACACACAAATCCTTGTTCTAAGTTTAGAGACTATAAGGTAGATACATCATAACTAAACTAGTAGACATTATTACAGAACAACCTTAAAAATGCCTGGGTCTTACTATATACTGTCAGTGTCCCCTATATTACATCAGTTGATATATGGAAAGCATAACAGCATTACAGCTTTACTACAACACATTATACATACAGGCAGTACTGAATATCCCCTGCACTGACTCTGTGGCATAACTAAAAAAGGGTACTTACGTATTATCGCAACCAGATTTTCCCGGTTGTGATTCACTCATACCTACACAAATAGCACCACATAAAATATTTCAAAGAGTCAGGGAACTCCTTACTAGTGGCATGAAACTTCCCACAACTTTTTAGGAACAGGAACAAGTACCAAAAACCGCTTCCTGTTTTGCATCTGTTACACTAGCACACTGCAGTTGTAATGGGTATTATCGATTTGTCACTTGCATTACTTTCAGCCGGTGAAAGGGATTCTGTAGCGAAGGCGAAGACAGGCACACAGAAAGGGTTATTGGTAAACCTTTGGTTATTTTTTAGACATACTTTTATGCTATCTTTAAAAAGATGCACTGCATTGGTAATGACTTTAAATGTCTTACTTTATACCCTTCCACTTGACATGGCTAACAACTGGTGTGATATTCCAAGGCAGCATGTACTGCTGATGAAAGTGTTGCACTTAACAGTACATGAACTACAGCCCTACACATACGCTTTACATACACACAGAAAAGGTTTCTAATCACTAAAACTGACATTCCGGATAACAGCAGTTTCAGAGACATGGCTAACAAGCAATGTCAAATTGCAAGGCAGCATTGTCTGTCCATGTAAATGTTCGACAAGCACCGCACAAAGTATGGCCATACACATGTGCTTTAAACAAACACACAAATGTTTATAACAACTTAAATTCACATAGCAGCCAGAACCAGTTTCAGAAACAGTACATAGGTAAACTGTTTATTCATCATAGCTGTGCAAACAGTATTTTTAAGGAAACTTGGTACCGGAAACGTTTACAGTGTTCCACTAAGTATTACTGTAAATGGTGACATGAGATGGTGGCGCTAAAGGAGGTACCTGCAATGAAACATTACTTTCTTATGTATTTAAGTCATACACCTGCCTAAACACACAAAATCTTACAGAAAACATGGTTTCTGGGCTTCTCAATACTTTCTGGTAGTAGTTTAAACAATGGGAAGCAACCAGCATTAACACGAATATCTGGTTGCGATAATGCGTAATTACCTAAAAAAGTAGTTGAGTCTCACCCCTTAAACATATTAGCTGCATCATGTGGACTTGGGGATTATCTGATAGTTGTACACAAGTAATTAAGCCTTACCCATTAAATGTGTCAGCTGCACCATGATGACTTGCAGATTATCAAGTAGTGGTACACATGTAATCTTATCCCTTAAACATGTCAGCTACACCATGCAGTCTTTGAGATTATCTGTTAGTGTCACAAAGAAATTAAGCCGTAGCTCTTAAAAATTTCAGCCACAATGTGAGGACTTCGAGTTTATCTGTTAGTGGTACACAGGTAATTAAGCTGTACCCTTAAACATGTGAGCTACAACATGAAGACTTTGAAATTATATGTCAGTGGCACAAAGTAATTAATACTTAGAGCACACTTCATGATATGTGGGCATGCCAGAGACCTTTTGCTGATTATTCAACTTGCTACAAAACTCAGTCACTCACTTGAAGCTTTTTCTTGGTATTTGACAAAGTGTCCTTTATGAGAATAGAATTTCTTTGCACCTTACCAGTGTCAGTCACAATACAACCATAACATATAGAGATCCTCTAGCATTTACACACTGATATTGAATCCTCATAGCAGGAGACTATTATTGTTATTATTATTATTATTATTATTATTATTATTATTATTATTATCATCATCATCATCATTATTGTTTTCCCAAGCTGTTTAGGCCATTTGCTAATAATCTATACACATAAAAGTAGAAAAAATCAGAATGTTTTCTTCAGCAAGAAATGCACAGTAAAAAAATATATATATCCTGAGTTCAACAGTTTGGTCTCTCAACAAGGAGATGCAGAAGAAATCTTCACAGCACTTCTTCAACTTTCAGATTTGTACATCACCAGAGCAATAGACTGATATCAGCAGTCAAACATCTAGGCTTTTCGATTCAGTTTGCACTTTAGGCTACACATTGGAAGATCATTCTGAATGTATTAACATTTTTTATTTTCTGCCTTTTTGCATTATTCCAACTGTTCTCCAGTTCTCATGTAACACTAACATATGCAATGTTCTCGTTTTCCATCTGCTGCATCTCTCACCTCATTCAAATGAGTCTCTGTCTCTCTCTCAGATTTGTTTTTCCCTTCTGTAACTATCCTTGTATATAAAACTAGTCATAGACAAGACCGTGTCTCAGTTAAATATAGCAAAATGGAGGTCCTGATTAAAAATAAATAATCATTTCACTACACTATGACATTACTTGTGTAGGCCTCCTGTTACAGTTGCTCATAATTGTCTACATGTCGGTGTGACTGCATTTATATTTATTCATTTGTGTATGGAGTAGAGGGGGTATATGTATTTGTGTACATATATGTGTCTGCACAAGTTTATGTGTGTGTGTGTGTGTGTGTGTGTGTGTGTGTGTGTGTGTGTGTGTGTGTGTACATGTATTTGTGTGTACCTTTTTTATGGGATATTAAAAGTTTATGCTTCATTTGCTCAAGTCCCAGCTATTTTGCAGACGTCAGTTTCACAGCAGCAGCATACTTATCACACAGCTTGCTAGAACTGCTGTTCAAAAATGCATGTGAGTTTAGCGAGGTAATCCATGGG
This sequence comes from Protopterus annectens, assembly GCF_019279795.1. Taxonomy (NCBI): domain Eukaryota; kingdom Metazoa; phylum Chordata; order Ceratodontiformes; family Protopteridae; genus Protopterus; species Protopterus annectens. The sequence continues at coordinate 1,039,788,453 of NC_056731.1, read as the reverse complement.
AAGCAAAATAGAATAAGTGGTAGTTTAGAGGTTAATTTTATTTGTAAACTAATGTTTTACAGTTAGGATTAGTGAGTATGGCTGATGATTAAGGTTAGAGAGTTGGTGGTTCTTTTACATCTAGGTTAAGGGAGTATGGACTGGGATCAGAGTTATAAAGTGACTGGAAGGTTTAGCTTTATAAAATGATCAAGTGGTTTATGTTTAATGAGCAACTAGGAGTGTTACTTCTAGGGGGTGAGGTGTAGTTTGTGATTAAGTTCAGAGAGAAAATGGACATTTTTGACTTATTGTCAGAGAGTGGGATTTTAGATTAAGGTTAGGGAGCATTACAAAGATTTAGTTTTACTGAGCAACTGAAAGTTTTAAGTTTTGTGAGTGACTGGGGCACTTAGGGCTATGGAGCAGAGATTATGATTAGTGTTAGGGAGGAACTTAAAAGTATTACAGTTAGGGATAAAGGGAACACAGTTTGTGGTTAGGGTTAAATTGTTAGTGATTTTCCTCTGTTAATGTTAGTGAACATACTTAAAGGGTAAATATGTGAAAGAAATAGGTTCCAGTATGGGAGATCAGGCCTCTTCCATTCTGAGCCCATGGCTGTGAGCAGGGTGAGTTGATCATTCACAAACTAATGACACACAAGTAACTGCAGGAGACCTCAGTTATGAAGCAGTCTAGTATGTGAACTCCAGAATAGCAAAACATTGTCATATAGAAGATATGTGTTGAGGGAGAAGAAAATGTGAATTTATATTGGTGGGATCAATTACATTGGCTCAGAGAAAACAGTTTTCTTTTAATGAAAAGAGTCACACATGCAAATATTCTGAACTTTAAAAATATGTAAGTGTATTTACAAACCTTCTTTACACATTGTCTAACACGGTTTACTATCACAATGCTGACGTGCACTTGCACGGCTATGAAGTATTCGAACAAGAGATGTTCGAATACTTCATATTTCAGCAGGTGATGTAAGCGAACGTTACCATTGCAAATGGACTGTGCATTCAATTCTAACGTCATTCTCTGGAGTGAGGGATCGCAGTAGTGCGCGCGGGGGAAATACATCCTTCCTCACTGTAGTGCGATCTCGGAGTTGGAATATTAAGGTGGGGGCAAGGGCCGGGGGGCGCAGCGGGAAAGCCCCCATAATAACTGTGAGTTTAGGCTAGGTAGGTAGGTAGTTACAGGATGGTGATGTGTATCGCGTAAGTGTGCGAGGGACATTTTCGACAATACACAGCTGTTTTCGACTTTAGGTTAATTCGGAAATGTTCATTTCCGATGTATAAATTCGAAAATGCAGACACATTTTTTTCTGATTTTCGAATTTATGATAGTAAACCATCTAACACACTATTGCTGACAATTGATGCGATGAGAATAAAGAAATAATAATTATTATATGCATAAAATATCAACAACTTCAGCAAGGTCTCCACTGTAGCTGATTTAAGGATAAAATAACCCTTTCAGCCACTTCAAAGGGCTTGAAGAGTATAATGAGGTTGGTCTCAGAGATATGAACAATCTCCTTCGAGTATGGTCAGCTATCTATCAACTGATAGGATGATATGGACTGTGGGATGCTTGGTTAAATAATGAAAAAAGGTTGTGCTGCATGACACTATCACACTGGTTAGTAGGAACAATTCATATTTTTTTGTAATTATTTATTTTTGTTTTCTCTAAGAAATCCACTGGTACATCTTGGCATTGCTTTGTAGATCATGATTTGTTGACACAGATGTTATGGGCATGTACATGGTGGCAGTAAGTAATAGCCTTGTCATGATGTCGAAAGGAGCATATTCATTTAACTGTCTCGTATGAGTACTGGAAAGTGATGTTCATTTTTTTTTTTTTAGCTTAGTTTTCAGTACTTGCATCTCCATCTGCTGCTTGTAGCATCTACTTATTACATTTAAAGGTCTATGAAATAAGTCTGCTTTCCAATGGAGTATACCACATGTCTTAGATCTTCCTATCAAATGAATTATTTAAAACATCAGTTCTTGAAAAAAAAAATTGTTATTGTTGTTATCCAATTGCTCTGTTAATGTCTTTACAATTGCTTCATCTGTGGTCTTTGCTGACTGACCTATGTAATAACAGAAGAGGATTCTCAGTTTAGACAGCCTAACTTATAAACAGATAAATAAATGAAATAATCTGATGAGAACTTGATGCAGCAATTTGTTATTGCAGACTGAAAAGGACATCTGTTAAAATGTTTTGCCATTTTCTTATATTATTGAATTGAGCATGCATTAATTGTACTTTTGCAGACAGGTGAATTATAAGCATACTTTCAGGCAGACAAGCACAAAATGCTTGAATGATTGAACTGTAACTTGATATTCCTAATAGTATTGAGAGTCAGAGCAAACAGAGTAGCTCGCTCTGATGTTGAGTTCTTACTGTTGAGCAGGTCACAACAGAATGAACAGAGTTGTAAAAAACTTGGCCATGAAACATTTTGCGTATTGCAAAATGCAACTTTAATTCTGTGTGTTTGAATGTGCATTTATGTATGTTTCTATGTATTTGCGTATGTAGACAGACGTTGGCTGTTTATGAGGTGATTACTTCTTGAAAAAAAAAATTCTTATTTCTGTGTGATACTGTGCTGTTGTTACCTGAGTTATCAGAAGTCATTGTATGGTTGTTACACTTATGGATTTAGTTTACTCATACCTGGGGATTCAATACATTCTGTGTAGGCTTAGCGCGAAACCTACATGGAACGTATGTGTTAGTTCATAGGTAGGTACTAGGCTATCAGCTCTAGGGCCTATACAAGCCCAGCCAAAAAGGTACCCTGGCTTTTGCCACCCAAGAAAATGTTTTCCTGTGCCACTGTCGAACAGAGCCACATAAGTGATCCCCGGGGTGAATTTCCTATTTCCCATCCAATCATCAAGATTTTTCTTGAAGAGTGCTAATAAGCTTTGTTTGATATAGATAGGTAGTTTATTCCAGAGTATGGGAAGTCTCTGGGACAGGAATCTATCCCTCCGGCATGTTCTGTTTATTGTGGTGACAAGGCTTAGGTCCCTAGAGCATGTAGCTTGGAGGGATTGGGATTTCTTTAAGTGGAGCATGTCCAACAGCTTGGGTTTGACATAGCTTTGTATGTTAGGCAGAGATCACCTCTGAGTAGGTGGTATGCGACAGAGTAAAGCTGGAGTTTATTGAGACGGTCTGCATAGGGTACCTGTTTGAGGCCAATAATCCTCTTTGTGAGGTATTTCTGTGGCCTTTCCAGTTGTTGTAGATGTCTTGTGAGGTACATACCAAAAGGGGAGTTGTACTCTATAATGGGTCTAATGAGTGATGAGTAGAGGGGAACAATGACCTCTTTTTTCTGGATGAGAAACCTTTTGTGATGGGTTGTGCCACGTAGAAGGATTCCCTGACTACTGCTGTGATGTGATTATCAAAGGAGAGACTACTGTCCACCTGTGTCCCAAGATCTCTTATCACACTTTTGGTGTTAAGTATACTACAGTTCATGGGTACAGAGTTTTTACCAAAGGGGATGACAATGCACTTTTTGGCATTGAGCTTGAGGCCATGGCTTTGACACCAGGCATCTGTCTCAGTGAGGCCCTTTTGTAGGATGTCCACATTCTTAGGAGTTTCAATTATGGCTCCTAGTTTGCAGTCATCTGCGAACTTCATTAGCCCTTTTGTAGGATGTCCACATTCTTAGGAGTTTCAATTATGGCTCCTAGTTTGCAGTCATCTGCGAACTTCATTAGCCAAAGACCTTCTGTGTTAGCCTCTACTTCAGAGAAGTAGATACCAAACAGGAGAGGACCCAGGACTGAACCCTGTGGTACTCCACTTGTCACTGGTCTGAAGTCGGATTTTGAGTCTGCTACTTTCACAGTGTGGATTTTGTCAGTGAGCAAGTTGGCAACCCATCTTGTCACATAGGAATTTATACCTAGTTTAGTGAGTTTATCTATAATTACAGAGTGGGGGATGGTGTCAAAAGTCTTGGCAGGATCTAGATAGGCTGTGTGAACCACCTTACCCTCGTCTACGGCTTTGTTGACTGCTTCAAAGAAGTTTATCAGGTTTAGGAGACATGCCTTTTACAAACCCGAACTGGGTGGTGTCCAGAGTTTGGAGATTACCAATGTCTTTGTTTATAAGTTCCATGATGATATGCTCCATGGCCTTGCAGACCAGGCTCGTTAGGCTAATGGGGTGGTAGTTTCCAGAGTCTGTGGTGGCTCCCCCTTTGTGGAGTGGGATAACCGTCGCTCTGCACCATTCAGTGGGCACAAAGCCTGAGGTGAGGCTATGATTGAACATGGTACTTAGGTGGGGTGCCAGTTCATTCTATAGTTCATGTAGAATGCAGCCTGGGATGTTGTCTGGTCCCATGGATGCTGTGTTCTTGGCTTTGAAGAGTGTGGTTTTTACCTGTGCAGCCGTGATTACAGGAACTTTGCATTCTTCTGGTATAGAGATGGGCCCTTTAGGGGGTGACTGGGGGGGGGGTTAGCACTGACCCTATCTGCCAGTATGTTGGCAATATCAGTTGGGTCTGTATATTTAGTGCCACTGTGCTGTAACTCAGAGCAGATCTGAGTGTTGCCATTGAGATTCTTGACATAGCTATAGAATGCTTTGTGGTTGTCTTTAGAATCAGTGGCAATTTTGTTTTTGTAACTAGCTTTGGAGGATTTTATGAGGGATCGCAGCTTCTTACTGAGGCTGACCAAGGAGCTCCTCCACTCATGGGATTTTACTCTCTTTTGCAGCAGATTTTTCCTTCTGTTATACAGTTTGCTTATGGCAAGGGACCACCAGATTGGCTTCCTTATTTTGGAGGATAGCGTCTTGGTTCTGTTTGGGATAGCATGATCCATGCACTCATGTAAGTTCTTATAAAGTGCAATTGTGTAGGATTCAATAGTCGTAAATATATTGTTCATTTGCATAGTGTGATGAGCCGTAGTGCTAATTGCACATGCATGGCACACATTGAGCTTACATGAATACAAGCAAGATTTTCTGGCCAGCAGCATTGTTCCCAGCCAGAAAACCATGTAAAGTAGAAGGATCACATTCAGACATACAGAGAAGTTTACCTACAGGCAAATTTGTTCTGTGACACTGAGCAGACAGTCACAATGACTACCAAGTCTAAATTTAAGGCAATGACTGCAGTACTATCACATTATACAAAGGTGTACTCACTGCAAAGTACAGTAAAAACATGTTTTTTGGCATACTGAAATAAAGGAATGGTGGTGATCATCAAGGGTAAATAGACTGCATTATAAATACAGTTGCCTAAGGAAATGTCTTTATATTGAAAATGGCCACAGACATGAATGGTAGGAATAAAAGTCAAACATGGTAATGTACACCAGATAAGGGCATGTCAATGTACATATATCCCAAAGACAAGACAGTTGTAGCATGAGCAGTAATCACGTATGTACATAATATAGTATGCACTGCTGTTTACACCTCCTGTGTGGGTATATGAATATCGTCACACAGCTATTGTATATGATGTGACTGTCACACAAGGTCACATATCAATGGAGATGACTGGTTGTGATATAAGCACCCTGATATGATCAGTAGAGAGGGCATTAATCAAAGACAGTATACACAATAGGGGGTAAGTGCATATTGTGAAGCAGTGCAAAATGAGTTGCTTGATATGAATGTAATGTCAGCATAGGCCTCAACCAAATGGGACACATAACAATAGGCTCATGGACAACAGTAGATAGAAGCAGGCACAATCATGGGCAATCTTAGACTAATACCAAATTTAATCTGTGTCACTGACATAAAATATATGATTGTGAGTTATTATACATGTTCTGAATGAACACAATCATACAACTGTGATGGTGTGTTAGTAATCTATAACAGGAAACAAGCACACCTTCCTCAATAATGGCCGCTCATTGTAGGAGTTAAGAGGAACACTGTTACAGATGCAGTTTAAATTATGTGCAATCCTGGCTAGTTGAGAATATTTATGTATGAACAAAAAGACAAGTGGAACCTCACTGTGACAAAAGTGATACACTTGAGCAAATCATCCCTGGAAGATGTGTATTGAGGTATATGTAAAAAATGAGTGCATTGTACTCAGTTATTGGTGTGATGATGGCTGAGAACAATGTGACTATATTGATGTGGATAGCCTGTCCATACTCAGGAGTTGTACTACATACAAGGGATTTGTCACCACTGTGGCCACATGTGGTGGAAGTTCTGCTTACTAATTACATGAGTACCCAGGTCACATATCACTTAGTCTGCTACAAGGGGTGTGCTGTCTATATTGTAATTAGCTTGTGTATTTCCTTTAAAAATGAACTAATCATGTGCTTTGTTCATTTAGTGGGCCTACATGGCCCTGGCAACATTCATTTGTCTATGTTAATACATTCTGCAGTATATCAATAGCATTCTCCGATTCAATGATTGTCCATGATTTTCAGTAATTCACAAAGCTGGTTAGACAAAGGATGTGTAAGCTTGTCTTGACTTATGAGACTAAAATACTGAACAGGAAAGGGCCTAACATAGAACCATGAGGTACAGAACTCATCATTGGACAATAGTGACAAGTGACTTCATTCACTTTGACATTATATGTCCTGTCTGTTTTCCATTTGTCTCCCTACCTGGTGATGTAGTTGTTTATGGCCACTTGAGTAATAGTTGAGAGTGGATTTGTGTCAAATGCCTTGGCCAGGTCAAGTTGTGTTGGATGACAGTCTTTTCCTCTTGCATGCCCTTAGAGACTTTCTTGAAGACATTGACCAGATTTAACAGACAGAATGTAGCATCAGCAAATCAAAAATGGGTTTAGTACACAGTCAGAAGATTACCTGTGTCTTTTGGATAATGTCTATGATGCTACCAATGGTACCTTTGGTATTTACCTTACCAGGCACCTGCAGCAACTGGGAAGACCTCAAAAGTTTCTTACAAAGAAAATTCAGGTTCTTCAGCATATGTCATACATTCACAGACTGAAATCACTGTCACTATACTCTGTGTTCTGCAGACTACTCAAAGGTGGCCTTTGCCTTGCATATGAAGCAATTTCAGATCCTGCTCTAATGGAAATGCTGCACATTTGTAAATCAAATGGTATAAGATGCACTTGCTGTAGGGTACTCAACCTAGTATATGACATCAACAGGAATTGCTGGAGGGATTACCTCTCCTCTGGACCAAACTTCGAATTCAGGTGAAGCAGAGCCCCTTGCTGATCCTATTTAAGTGTAATTTAGATGATTGGATGGGAAGTCACAAAATCACCCCGGTAACAGGGGTTGTACTTGGCTAGGCTTGTAAGGTCCTTAAAACTATTAGCCTAGTAATCCTGCTATGATCCTGTGAGTTGTTGGTCTGCCTTGCAGGTGTGGAGAGTCAGGATTATGGATCTTTAACTCCCTTTGTCAGGAAATGGTCCCTCCTTGCTCAGATTGATGACTGTTCCTGTACACACCTGTACATATGCTGTCTGGAGGCTGTGTTTAAATAGGGTTCCAACTGCATCTGGTAGGTCAGGTTTTAAGTCATGAGATAGGCAACCTGGTATTTTGTCAGGGCTCATTGATTCTGTGTTTTGAGTCTTAGAGAGTGAACAGCTGAACCACTTCCCTGAGAAAATAAACTAAAAGTAATGTCTGCTTGTATACTTTGGATGATGGTCAGTGAGGACAATGTGAAGTATGAGACAAACTGTCATCTAGCAGATTGTCTATTTTCTCCTGTTGAGTATGGCTAGTGGCATCCACAAACAACTATGTGCTTAGTTGTGTATTCCCTTTAACATTTTACACTTATTTAAATAAATGATTTGTGACACTATTTCGAAATACAACCTTGGTTATTCATTACATGCCACACAGTGGTACTGTCCACACAGTCATATGACTCTATCAATGTCAAGTAAACTCATCAATTGCAAACATATGCCTATAAGTTTTACATTGGAAAATATTTGAGTGGCCTGGTACCACATAAGGACACATTACAAATGAGTTGCTTGTGGCTCATGCAGAACAGTCGCTGACACAAATGCTGATAGTCACACAATGGTGCTGGTGAACACCTCAATAATCCTTGGGAATAGCAACACACATGCATATAATGAATGCTACAAAGCTGCAATTGCATCAAAACATGTGATATGTCTGTGTATATCACAGCATAACAACATGCTGATGAAACAAGAATTATGTAACCATGTAGTCAGTATGAATTTATATTGATGAATGTCACATACCATTTAATGATGGTAGGTATGCACATACACACATATGCCACATTGAAAGTGTAACTGTGGTAGTTGAATTAGAACTGTGTAGAATGTTGATCTGCTCCACTACAAAAGCACATGCCTTACTAAGCCAACAATATACCAAGTATTATCCCATGTCAACAGTTATCAGAAGGTATATTCCTACTGCTGTTATGGAAGGAAGGTGTAATCAAATGTCAGCCATGGCCATCAATATATTACCTCACATCACAGATTGTAATACCCTCTTGTAGGCCGACCATACATACACACCCCTCAACATAGCACATGTCAATGACAGCAACATTGACATGTGAAATGTTCATAGGGTCATAGGACATTACTAAGCTAATTGACAACATCATATCAAATACAAGATATTACTATATCATTTAAACCAAACTCCCTATATCTATATGATGGAAGATACTAAGGCAATGTGCACATGTGTATATTTATTTAATTGTATTACATACTGCCTCTATCCATATGTGATATCTGTACCACCCCATGATAGAATTAGCAATCACACATTTAGTGGTCTGGAGATGGCTTGCAGAGGCTCATGGAAGGGCTCTGCTTGATGTCTGTATACATCTTTGAGATGAGAGCATCCTCCACACTTCTGCAGCAAGTATGTCATTTTCTAGATGAAAAAGGGGGGATATTGAATGCATGGGTCTATGTTAAAGGTACTGCAAAGTGGCAGTGAAATGAAAAATTATTCAAAAGGTCATACAATGACTGTAATGCACCACCAACCACACACATAGCAGTAGACTGTGTCTGATTTGAACATTACACCTGTGTAGATATAGGAGCTGAATTCCATACAATGTAACACTAGCACCACCACAAATGCCTGACATGAAAACTGCAACATTGTACTTTATGGAATATGATAGCATCATTGTATGCTGAAAAGAACATGTTGGAGAGTATCTGATGTGGATGTGGAGTCACACCTCAGTGTAAAATTGTCTGAGAATTATTACCTGAATGTATATGCACTCAAGTTTCCTGCTATTAGATTAGAACCCATAAATATCTAGTTACAGAAGCTGGAGAACAAAGTACTTAATGTTACTGCCACAGCACAAGTTTGATTTGAATGCTGTGAGAGTGCACTTTATACAGTGGCTTCATATATCATTCAAAAACTGTCACCATATTGATTGTTGAATACAAATACACACAAACACACACACACACACACACACACACACACACACACACACACACACACACACACTCTGTCACCATATTGATTGTTGAATACAAACACACACACACACACACACACACACACACACACACACACACACACACACACACACACACACACACACACACACACACACACACACACACACACACACAAACCAGTTGACTGAAGTGACACTAAAACCCCTACCTATCTTCAGATCACAGTATTTAACACAAGCAGTGCAACACAACTTTGACGTCATCAGTGTCTGGTGAGAAGAAGATGGCAGTAGGAGTGTCTCACATGTTTTCCTAAAATGGTGTCTAGAATGTGAGATATCCGAACACAGCCACATACCAGTTAAACGCAGTGAATCTAGAACCCTACCTAACTATTTATAGAACACTGTACTTAACACATGCCACAGCACAGCTCTGTTTTTCATTGTGTCAGACAACAGTTTATGACTGATGACATCAGCAGTGTCTTGTGAGAAGAAGAGGGTAGTATGAGTGTCTCACACACTGATTTAAAATGGTATTGAGAACGTGAACTAAATGAACAGCAATGCACACAGCCATTAACTGCAGGGAGACTAGAACTTCTACCTAACTATTTATAGAATACAGTACTTAACACAAGCACCACAGCATAAATCTTGCTTTCATAGCATCAGACACTTTATATCATATGACATCATCATTAAATGCTTGGGAGAAGATATTGGGAGGCCTGTATGAAATGGCTGGTGTATGCATGTACAACTGTCAAAATATTTGTTCTCAATGAGACTGGCTTGATGACAGTACATTACAGAGTCATAATCTTCTGACTATGCACACAAATATACACCAGTTGACTGCAATGAGATTAGAACCCTTACCTAACTAGTTACACAAGCTAGGGAACTCAGTTGTCAGTGCAAGTGCCATGGCACAAGTCTGTCTTTTACAGTGCAGCTGGATACAGAGTTATTTTATATATAATTATTTTATATTGTTATTTTTCATGTAAATTACATTGGAAAAGTATTAGTAAAATTTAAGGCATGATGAATTAGAGTCCTGGTGCATCTGTATGATGGTCATTGACTTTCATCTGTTGCTAGAGGGACAGCTAAGCAGTAAGTACAATTTTTTCACTCATTACTGTGTACCGGTGTTGACTGCTGCTCAACAGTGTTTTGCGTATTTGCGTGATTGTAGACCACACATGTTGCAATGTATCCTTTTAGAAATTGACAGTGTCTACCTATTGACTACAGGTATTGTGAAACTGCAGGTGCTGGGGATGCATGCTAAAAACCATGCAATGCTGCATAGCATGTTTGTCGGATGGAAAGCAAAAGATATAACTATGTATCTTTTCTGAAACTGACAATGTCTGCGTATTGTCTGCTGCATAACATTGTGTTTGAACAGAGGTGAGCAATATGTGAACAAGACAGGCACAGCACAACATGCATTATTATTGCAAAAAGTATTTATTACTTTTTATCATTAAAATAAAAGTGTGGTACTTGAAACATGATCTACATATTCGACTTGCTGTGTGCTTCATCATGTTTGCCAGGTGTGCTACACACCTAGTTGATTCACAACCTTTATTCATGCTGTTCTCATCATGGAAGCAACTTCCATCAATTTTAAAGTATTTCTCCATTTCACCACATTTCTTCTAAGCCCCATACCTCATAAATATTAGTATTTAATAAATTAGAAAAAAAAACATAAACAACATTACAAAATACAGTTTAACACACATAACAGATTTTTTAAATGACTCTGGATTTGAACTACCAAACCAATGAACCTACAAAACCTACCAGGAGTGACTTATCTCTTCTTGCCACAGAAACAACTTTACAGCAGGACAGCAAATCATGTGCATACAAGCAAGCCCCATTTCCTCCACAGTATTAACAAGACATATACAATTATATGCTCTCATTTGTTTGTACTTGTGTGACTTACATATTTACTGCAATGAGTGTTCACACACCATTTCTGACTATTGCTTGCACTAATGCAGCTATGTATTCTCTTTGTATTGTGTTCATTCTTCTCTTGTTTGTGCTGTACTCTCAGACATTCAGTCTATAGTACATTGAGTATCATTGTCCTTTAACTCATTCACTCCAATGGAGCTCAGGAAGTTTGCACTGTTACTTCCAATGGGTGGAGCCTAAGTCTTTAGACAGACATTATGTCCTCACATTTCAAAAGAAATTTTCAAACCTCTGGAACCAAAGGGGTTATGAAAGAAATATAAATTACAAACTCTTCAGCACAAATTGTTTTTATAGTGGTAGCATTCTTTAGCTTCTAGGTCTTAAACTGAATTTTATTAAGTCACAGTAAACACAGTAATTTCTACATTTGTAATATTTTGAAAACAATTTTCAATATCTCAGCAACAACTCCAGTTACACACATACTGACAGCAGCATTTTATTCATATAGCTGAGATCTTTCATAAGAGGTTAAGAAGTTCTGTCTGTGTTACTTGGTTGTTGAGATATTTAGAAAAATGTGAAAATTATATCTATGTAAGTTAATGTCATAAAAACAACAATTAATATATCTTTACCTGCTAGACAGAGGTCAAATATTAATACAGTTGAGTTTGCCATTGTGCAAGCTTTAAGATGAAATCTTTTAAAACTGTGTACATAGCATGGTTTTGGAATTATTGATGCAAATATAAACAAGCAATATTTGACACCTACAGGCATCAGTAGGAGTTAACTGCAGATGAACCTGAAGGTGTCACTCGGATGTAATGAGTTAAATGTATGATACAATTACATGAGGGTGAAAAAGAGTATTCAGTAAAGGCAGGAGAGTTTGGTTATTAGTGAACAAAAATGAGAAATGTGTACTGTTCTCTTCCATTTAAAAGCTTGCTAAAGTTACTTCTACACTTTGTAAGTGTAACCTAGATGATGCACCCAAAGCAGGTAAGGTAGTCTGAACTGATGTTTTGTTTTCCTTTTCTCTTCCACTAATCATTCACAGTTGCATAGTGTAGGCACTGACACTGAGGTAGTGGCCACACTATGTTTACACCTGCTACACAAAGTCAAATGTTTGAGATTCAGCAATTTTAATGAGTTCATACCTCATTTACATCTTCACTGTGCTCAGAGGCCTGAATCCACACTATAAAAAGGTAACCGTGTAGCTAGGGAACTTGAAGCTGTGGAGACTTGTATATTTAGAGAACCTGAAAGATTGCTGTTCCTTTTGATTAATCTGCAGAGAAAGCTTCTGATTTTGCTAAGGTATGATTGTATTTTTCAAATACATTCAACATTTTGTAACATGTTACAAGGAAAGTTTATACATACATGCATTAGAAAATGGAACATTTTTCTGTATGTACTTCTTGTAGTTCACTGCTGGCATAGGAATCATTGGCAGGTATTTACTTTCTTGGATAAACAGCTTATTAACTTTCATCACAAGTGTTATTGTTAAAAAATTGTTATCTTGCAGTCTATGTTATTTCAGGGAAGTGTAATGCACTATGTTAATGACAGGGTATTATGCTTCTAAGATAGCCTATAGACATCTCCAGAAGAGTGATGGGCTCAGTGAGAGGTGACTGGCAATCATATATATTTGACTTTTCTGTTGTAAATATGTGCATGTTGTGAGAATTGTGTTGAAAGCAGATATAACAATTGAATTATGTGGTAATCCTTGGCTTGCACACATTTTCCTTTCCTTGTTGTTTTAGGAGTAGAGGAGCCAAGTACCATTTGTGTGTTGCCGCAACAAAAGTTGTGTTTGAAGAGTTTTGCTCTCGAAAATGTGTAGTCATCCTGTGATTTCAGTGGGAAGGAATACATTAAGAAAGTGGTATTCTTTGTTTTGAGCAAACATATTGATTTGTGTGTGAATGTAATATGGTGAAAACACATAACCTTTAATTACAAAAACTGAGAATTGTATCTCTAGAGGACAGTCAGAGGTGGAGTCCCTCATGGATCAGTCCTTGGGCTGTTCCTTTTTGGCATTTACTTCTCAGAAGTCAAGGACAATGTCAGCGGTCTCTGGCTGACAGAATTTGCAGATGATTGAAAATTAGGAGCTGTCATTGAATCTCATATTGACACAAATGTACTCCAGGAGGGGATGACACAGACAAACAACTGGTGTCAGAGCCATGGACTAAAACCAAATGCCAAGAAATGCATAATAGTATCCTTTGGGAAGTCATCCTTCCCTGGTAATTATCATATTGACAATACACCCCTTAGAGCTGACCCAGTAGTCAGAGACTTAGGGACATATATAGATAGTAATCTAACCTTTGACCATCACGTATCTACAGTGGTGAGGAAATCATTCTATGTTGCGCAACTTATAAACAAAGGTATGGCATCGAAATTCAAGGAAGTCATTGTTCCACTGTATTCAGCATTCATCAGACCTATCATTGAGTATGATGCCCCCTTTGGTATGTACCTATCCAGGCATATCCAACAACTGGAATGTCCACAGACGTTCCTCACTAAAGGAATACAGGGCATAAGTAAAATGTCCTATGCAGACTGCATCAAGGCTCTATCCCTGTATTCTGTCTCCTACAGGCTTTTAAGGGCAGATCTGTGCCTGGAATACAGGGAATTGTTAGACCTGACCCTGATGGACCTTCTGCACATCCATAAAGCAAGCAGCACCAGAATTACCTGTTCTAAAGACTTAAACCTTGCAAGTGATATAAATAGGACCTGCGGGGAGAGCTAAGTATGTATCCCAGGGACTACCCTGTCTATGGAACAGGCTCCCCATTCATGTGAAGCAGAGTTCCTCCCTAACCCAATTCAAGTGCAACTAGGACAATTGGATGGGCAACTGGAAATTCATCCCTGGTTTGTCAGCTATGTCTCTAATGGACACAGGTAACCTGTAAATGATTCATCTCCCAGGCCCATGCTTACACTTATCAATTGTATTAGAACTTGTTAAAGATTTGGGATGCATGGCTAGGCTTAAAAAGGCCGTTGTGGTCATTAGTCTAGTAAACACATATGAACCTATGAACCTATCTAGTGCTTAATGTTGAAAATATTTATGTGTATATAAGCAGGAAATTTATGTCACATAGGATTTTTATACCCAAGTGTACAAATCCACATAACCCCCTTTCAGTGACTGAGAAAATTATGTCATAGTGCAGGCATTCAGATGCCATGGCATCTTTCTACTTGAGAAAGGATCTGGGGATATGGCTGATAGAATGCAGATATGGAACCAAATAGTCAATGATATCATTGTCATAGAGGGTCACACCTGGACTTATGATAAAGTGCATTATAGGGCCACTGATATGATTTCATAATCCCTGAGGAAAGCAGCTCCAGTTACCTGTCAACACCTGGCTACGGGGGGGGGGGGATCTGCTGCTGACCCACAACTGTCACCAAATGAAGAGTTCCTATCCACTGTCAGAGATCAGAGAGTTAAGTGGAAAGTGTAAACCAACATGTAATTGATGTTAGTGCTGATGTGTCTGGGAGGAAAAGTATGTGCCAGGATGAGGTTCAGGTAAGCTTAATATGGCAAGTTTTAAGTGACACCAAGAATCTAGAATCTATGTTCTCACTCACTCAAAACAGTGACACATATAAGGTTGTCAACTCACCTACCTCCACATACGCTCATAGCACCACAACTCATACACATACCCCTACTCATACACATAGTATGCAGCATACACGTAAAGCCACATATGCAAAGGTTCTAGTGACAAACTTATCAAAAACACGAGACCTTGAAAATACAAGACTGCTACAACTAAAACAGTCCCCACAGCAACCATTTACGCATACCAACACCAGTGTCTCCCCACCAAGCCAGTAAAGTGTAGCATTCAAAAAACAATTTTTTTTGTCATTAAAGACTCAGTAGTGAGACAAACAGATGGCCCACTCACCAGGTTGGACAAGAAGAAAGTCACAGTCAGCTGCCTGTCCGATGCCAGGATTCATCAGATCATGCATGCACTCAGGTCTCTCAGCAGCAAATACCATTATGTTGGTGTGAATGACCTGAGACATGCCTCACTGGACTATATGAAGAAAGACATGGTTGAGCTCTCAGAGCACATGTCCTAGGCAGGTATGTCCCTTGCCTTGAGCAGCATACTACTCTAACCTAGGAGATGACACATTATAAAAAAAAATGACTGATTTCAATAACTGGCTGAGTTTTTGGTGTCATCCAAATGGGATTCAGTTCCTACCTGCATGCCTGGGAAGCCTTGGTCAACAAACCTCACTACTTTACCAGAGATAGTTTGCACCTGGCATGTCAATGCTTTTGGGTGCTGGCAAAGGCTCTTGTCTCCCTCATTGTGCCTCTTTTAAGCAAGGACTCAAAAAGAACTTTACAGGCATGAAATTAACCTATCAGAACAAAATAAGGATCATGTTACTAAATGCTAGGAGCTTAAACCAAAATCTGAAGCACTTCTATCACTAGAAGATGTAGATGTCTGTGCAGTCACAGAAACCTGCTTCAAGGACTCAGAGAGTACCCTGGCCTTGCAAGACTACAATATGCTCAATACCTTCAGACCACAAAATGAACACATGAAAACTAAGGGAGGCGGTGTTTCAATCTATATTAGAGATAAATTCACATTCTGTTGAGCTAGACAGGACAACTCCATGGAGTTACTCCAGGTCCAGATTATGGTGGGTAAGATCCTCATTCAAGTCATAACCAGTTATAGATCCCCTCCTGGGGTCACGATGTCCATGAAGCCTATTTGACCAAACTGAAGAGAATCCAAATTTTACCAAACACACTGGTTATGGGGGATTTCAATTAGCTCACCAACTGGGAAACCAAACTTATGCTAGCCTTAACTTGCTAGCACAAACGTTCCTTGACTTTGTTAATTCAAATGGCCTGGAACAAATTGTCCATACCCTGACAAGGGGAACAAACATTCTTGATCTGGTCCTCACCAACATGTCAAAGAAATGCTCTGCTGCAACTGTGGGACCCTGATTAGTCAAAAGTGACCACAAATCAGTCAGCTTCCAGCTGGCACTAACACCAGAACTCACAAAGGATGAAATCAGACTAAAAAACTTCACCAAGGCAAACTATTCCCTCCTAGGTGAAGGTATAAATGCATTCCATGCCTCACCCTAAGGTGGAAGTGATATGTATACCAAAGCTTACACTAAACCTCTGTATAATCACTTGCATAAGTGTAAAAACTCAACCATACCAGAAAGAATCAAAGCCACAGTGCCAAGTAAAAACAAGCTGCCAAAGTGGATATCCAGCATCAAAAAACTTTACACTAAAAGCAACAAGTTGCTGTCCAATAAAATAAAGGCAAGGCCCCAACAATGGAAAAGTACCATCCTCAGCCTCAACAGTCAAATAAGACAACTTGTCCAATCCTCCAAGCCCTCCTTTGAGAGAAACTTAGGAAGTACAACCAAGGATAACCATATGGCCTTTTACAGCTACATGTGTAACCTAAAGGGTAGGGTCCAAGCATGTGCACAACTAGTGGCCAATGGTATCACACACGTTGACTCCATAGAGATAGTGAGCCTGTATCTGATAGGTTTGGCAAACATTATACTCCCTTATCCCCTCCTAACTTACAACAAACCTTCCACCAACCCCCCCCCCATTCTACATATTTGAAGATCAGGTCCTCAAAGCTTTGTCCAAGGTAAAAGACACAGCCTCTGTGGGACCAGACAATATCCCAGGCTGTCTTATAAACAGGCTAAAACATGAACTAGCATCACCACTAAATATCCTTTTCAATCGTAGCCTAACCACAGGCTTTGTTCCTGTGGAATGGAGAACAGCAACAGTTATTTCACACACAAAGCTGGCCTAGCAATAGACCCGTGGAATTACAGACCCGTAAGACTAGCTAGCCTTATCTGTAATGCCATGGAATGTATCATTATGGACCTCATAAATAAAGACACAGGTGGCTCCAAACCCTGGATCCTACCCAATTCAGCTTTGTGAAAGTCAGATTCTGCCTGCTAAATCTGGTATATTTCTTTGAAAATGTAACCAAGGTCATTATCGATGGCAAATCTGTGCACATAGCATACCTCAGCCTGGCAAAAATTTCAACACAATACCACACTCAGGCATGGCTGATATACTTAGCAAATTGAATGTAAACCCCTTCATTTTAAGATGGGTTGCCAACTGGCTCACAAATTGACACTCACTATCAAAGTGGGTAACTCCACATCAATCACCAGACCTGTTACCAGTGGGGTGCCACAGCGGTCAGTGCTGGGCTCCCTACTGTTTGGTATATACTTCTCAAAAGTTCAGGACAAAACTAAGGGGTTGTGGCTGACTAAGCTTGCAGATGACTGCAAACTGGGTGTAGTCAATGAATCCCCAAACAGTGTCGGTATACTCCAGGAGGGTCTCATGCAGACCAGGGACTGGTGTATTAGTCATGGTTTCAAACTGAATGCAAAGAAATGCATCATCATTCCCTTTGGCACAAACAATGTCCCCTCATACTATCCAATCAACAACAATACCCTAAGTGTCCATGAAGTGAAGGGACCTGGGATCATAGGTTGACTGTGGCCTTAACTTCGACCACCATGTGTCTACTGTAGTAACGAAAACATTCTACATAGCACACTTGATTAGTAAAGGCATCGCCTCTACAAGGAAAGAAGTTATAAGCCCCCTATACTCAGCACTTATTTGTCCCATAAATGAGTATAAGGCCCCATATGGTGTGTACTGTAATAAGTAGCTGCAGCAATTAGAGAAACTCAGATGTTTCTAACAAAGAAGATCAAGAGGCTCCAGCATGTGCCATACACAGACTGACTAAAGTCTCTGTCACTATACTCCGTATTGTATAGACTTCTTAGGGGATACTTATGCCTGGCTTTCTGAGCAATCCAATACCCAAAGCTAATGAACTTGCTGCATATTCATAAACCAAATGGGACTAGGGATATCTGTTCCAGGGACCTAAATATGGCCTGTGACTTAAATAGGACATGCTGGAGGGACAGATTTGTCTTCCAGCAACTGCCTCATCTTTGGAACAAGCTGCCAGTTCATGTGAAACAGAGCAAATTTATGACATAGTTCAAGAATTACCTGGACAAGTGGATGGGGCACCATAAATTATTACCAGGGATAGAGCCCATGACCCACCTGGACATGAGCAGTAATCACTAAATACAATCTTAGATATTAACTAGCATTTCTATGGTATTATATTGAAATGAAATGGCTAGGCTTATAATGACCTATGGGTCAATAGACTAGTAATCTCCTATGATCCTATGATCCTATATGCTTGTATAGTAAAATACAGAAAAAATAACTAATACTTTCTGTGTTTTTATGAAACTA
Source organism: Protopterus annectens (assembly GCF_019279795.1). Taxonomy (NCBI): domain Eukaryota; kingdom Metazoa; phylum Chordata; order Ceratodontiformes; family Protopteridae; genus Protopterus; species Protopterus annectens. The sequence continues at coordinate 1,039,769,537 of NC_056731.1, read as the reverse complement.
TTGATAAATTAATAAATTTAATGACACATTTGTTCATTATACATGGGCTGTAGGTGAACGTGTTGGCCAAGTTTCATTTAAAACTATTATTAACAAACATATAGGTGAAATTCTGTATTCACTGTCCCCATCTGTTATTCCAATTGTGATGTTTAATCTGCATCCTTATATTGCTTCATTTCTTCCAGGACCATCCTCTCTACCAAGTGTGGGAGCCATATGCACATAGTAAGTCAAATATTTTTCTTCTGCTATTGATGACCATTTGTCAGATATATGCATTTATCTGTATGTGTGAGGTTGGTGTAATGAGTGTGTTTATTGCTGTACCATTTATGACAGAGGGACCCATGTTAGTTTGTTATCATATAAATTGTTTTAAATATTTAGTGTAGTACTAATTTTGCTCTTGTGTCTGTTACTTATTATCATAGGTAATCCTGACAGTGGAAGTGCAGGACTCCTACCACCTGATGTCAGAGTATCAGCAGACTCTGATGATGATGGTGGCCAAACACAGGCACAGTTGAGGGATGCAGAAGCTGAATCTGCCACTTAGCTTAACATTCAGTCATCCCCTGTATTTCCCTCAGACAGTCAGTAGGCCTTCACATAATTATTCCACTGAGCCTTCAGATATTGGACAGGTGGAGGGTGACACACTTGATCATGGTAGTGTGGTTACTGTGGCTTCATTGTTGATTGACTCTGGCCGTAGCTAAAGTGTAGGCAAGGTGTCACTCAGGAAGATTGTTAGGGGTGCTCAGAAGAGGCCTGCTATCCACTCTCCACCTGATCCTGGTGTGTTTTTATGTGCCATTTGACGTATGTGTAGGGCCATCATGGAGGTGCAGGCATGTTTCACTGGGGTCTCTGAGGACATGTTTAGGGTTGTATATGTGGCACAGACTGACATGTGTGACTGCTTAATCCATGTGGCCAGTTCAATGGTTTGGGTAAATGACATGATGGAACAGGCAGTGTGTGCAATGGAAAGTCTACTGGGGGGAGGCACCATCCATGTAGTTGTAGGTCAACATCATCATCTGATGTTAGCCAATGTGGCCATGCCTGATCACACTCCTGTACTGGCACTACTTCCACTGCTCCATCAGAGGTTGAGGTGTCTACACCCAAATGTCATAGGCCATGGGGTCATGGTGCTGGGTGTACATGTGAGGGGATCTCATCCAGCAGACATCCTTCATGCTCAGGTAGCAACAGCATATCTGACCACGGGCATGGATCTGCCAGTGCATCTTCTGACAGACCCAGTTCTCATGGTTGGGGGCATCGACAAAGAACTGTTACCTCTACAATGTATGTCTTACACCTGCATGACATCCTGGGATGCAGAGCTACCACTGAGCTTGGCTGTATTCTTGCACACACACATTTCACCTGAGTGCCCATATAGACAAACACATAACAGTTACATGGATCATTTGTGAGGCTTACAGCTCAATCTGTCTCAGTGCCCATTTGATAATTTATCTAAATGTCTGGCTGCCTGACTTTCTTACTCACACAGTCATTACCTTTTCTATCCGCTTTGGCCTCCTGCCCCCTCCCCCTAAAACAACACCGAGTGCAAATAATGATAACTGCTCCATATCCCTTGAATCTATCTTATGGATTCCTGGATACATAAGTCTGATGCCCAAGGCACACAGCTGACTTTGTGCTTACTATGTATGTGTTTGTGATGCTCTTTTGAAAACTGTACAGCTTTCTTACAGTGTTTTTTTAATTGTGTGTATGCTTGATGCATGAGGCCTATTAGTTGATTAGTTGATACAGAATACATCTATTAACATAAGTCAATGCTGTCACATATTGATGTCATTGTTGTAAAACTCACCCACCCTCTACTTAGTTACATTAGCAAGTAACAGTATGCAAGGACCTGACATTCATTTGTGTTCTTAGCCATTTATTTTCCTATTCCAAGTTCAATACTTGCCGTGATAGTTCGACAATGAAAAGTGTTTTAATTCTGGGCTCTCTCTCTCTGATACTAGCAATACTCAGCCCTTACATGGGTTAAGTAAAGGTTGTGAGTGCTGTCTGGCATCAGTTTTACTGCATGCATGCGTGTGCACAGGATGAAATTGTAACCCCTTAGGTGGTGAGCATGTGTACTACTCATTGCCTGTTGGCCTGGGTGAGGGCATACTGTGCACGCCTATGTCTACTGAAACCCACAGAAGCTAGTAGTCCTCCTCTCTGACTCCACATATACCTTACCAGTGGTGGTGGGATGTGTGCCCATTCCCCTTGGTTTTCCTACTGAAGCTGTTTTCTCAGGATAATATTGTGAGGAATAGCACAGACAGTGAAAATTACAACACAAGTGGAGGGATTGTAATGCAGGGCTCTCCATGATGTATCTCGGCACTGGAACGGTGACTTCAGCAGCCCAAACACACACTCTGTGATATTTCTTGTCTGAACGTGTGCCTCATTATAATGTTCTTTACTGAGAGTGTGTGCATTTCTGATGGGTGTCATCAGCCACAGTTAGAGTGCATACCCTGCATCACTCATTAAATGACCTTGTGGAATATCCCCCATAGAAAACCTCTGATAGAGTTGAGAGTTCTGCCAGATATGGGAGTCGTGGTAACTGCTGGTGTTACCAGCACACACATTCAGGATGATTCCCTTAGCATTACGCATGACCTGGCAGCTAATGGAGTGGAAACCCTTTCTATTTATATACATCCTTCCCTGTTCCCAGAGTGGTGCTTTGATTTCAATGTGCATGCAGTGCATGACACCCAGGACTTCAAAGAAGTGTGCTATAGGTTAGAAATCCTGCATATTTGCAACTCTGTCCTTGGGTGTCCAGGGAAAATGTGTGTAGTTACTGGCATGTTGTAGCATAGCATTCAGGAAATGATGTAGGATCCTGGATGCTGATGCCTGTAGCACCCTCAGAATATACCCTGTTGCTCTCTGGAAGCTTCCTGTAGCTAGTATTCTATGTGCTTCACATACCTTAGTCTCCACATGTATTGCTTCCCCTTAGTTTGCTGTTGATCTCAAGTTGTGGAAGACATGGGTTCCTATTTCATAATTGACAGCTTAGGTTGTCGAATGCTTAATCATTTACACCTAAGCATCGAAAGCTTAGAATAGTGAATGGCCACATACGCAAATTCTTTCCTTGGAAAGAAGTCGCTTGGCAGTTATGGGAGATTTGCCCTTTCTCCAATGTAGAACAATTTCAGAGTTGGTATATTTAGTTAGGGGGAGTATAGGGGGTAAAGCCTCTGACTATGTTTGGGTTTTCTTGTTTATTTTATTTCCAGATGGTCTAGCGAATTCTTTCCCAAGGAAAGAATTTGCATACGTGGCCGTTCGGTATTCTAAGGTTTCGACACTTAGATGTCGTTGTTTAAGCATTTGACAACCTAAGCTGTTGATTATATGATATAGACATAAAGACACAGGTTGCAGAGTTCCTGTAGTATGTCTGTATAATTTCTACCTCATGAAGGCCATGAAAAGTTAAAGGGGGTCTAAGGTCTAAGCACCCTTATTTTTCTTGGCTGTGGACTATTAGCAGCAACATAGACTTGGCCCTGTCACACCTACACATGCAAAAGAAAAACAACAGGCCCTAATATTATTTCCATGTAGAGTAGTGTTTGTGGCTGTATTCCAATAGGTTATGGAACTTGAGGACTAAACCTGGACTGAGTGTACGCAATTGCTTTATAGCTTATTGAATAGCTCCTCCATCTTAGATTCATTAATTAGCATTCAGTTCAGCTGCTTATGCTGTAAATAGCATGCCACAATGTTTACCATGTTTATGCAGCTCTATATGACATGTAGAGGCATTATTGAATACTAAATGGCATGCTACCATCTGCACGTCACTCCACAAAACGCACATGGTTTTAGCACACTTATTGAATCTGCACCATAGAGTAAAAACATAACAAAATAGCATGGCTCAAAATAAATGCATCACTGAACTTCTACGGCATGCTCCTGATTATGCCATTTTGCCATTGTAATGCATACTCCAGTTTAGTTATTTTCTGGCTAATACTGAATCATAGTATCTGATGATTGTCAGTTCTTACACATGCATAGTCATGAATTAATCTATATTTCTGTGTTGTTGCTTCTTGGGATGTTGAGGATATTCAAAAATGACCTAACAACAAATGCCATTCACAGATAATAAGCAACATGTTTTTCACTGAACCTACAGCATGCAATTTTCTCAACCAAAAATGTTGTAACAACATTAAAACTCCAAAATGTTTGGAACCTAACCATGTTAACTAAAAAAATGCAACCTTATATATCAGAAGACATGATTAGAATATCTTTATCCATTATTAAAATACATCAGCCCTGAATTTAGATAAATGCATTCATGGCATTTTTTTTCTATAAAAAGATAATGCAAGCTGTTTAAGTCTGTTTAAAACTTTTTAAGTGTTATACTTAGTAAATATAGCTCTAGCTATAAGATAAATTCCTGATTTGTGTTGACAAGATGTTTTTGTCCATATATACCAGGAAGTTACCTCTTCAAACCTGATAATCAAAGCCCAAAAATTTAAGTTGCATAGTGTGGGATATCAGTGACTGCTGCTGATGTCAAAGCAAGGGGAGATGCAGAAAGCAACTGAATGGGTAGGCCTAATTTGAATAGGATGGGGCTCTATCGTGACACGTCTTCAAGCAATACCTATAATCAAACAACAAATAAGGTCAGTTGCTTTCATCCACAGACTGCCACACTATCTCCATATTATAGCCATTTCAATGACTATATATAACTCATCCTTTAAATCTTTATCCAAGTCTCCACTAGACTATATGTTAAGGAAGGAACTGAATTAAGCCATAGATGAGGAGACCACTAGGCCACCAGAAGTCACAGGGTTCTAAATGCTCTTAGGTGCATCTTTAAAGCTTTTTCTTATAACTTATTCATCCAATGATGGCTTAAAGAAAAATTATAACTACGGAAAGAAATTCAGTCTTATTTTGTTTTGCATTCAAGGACAAATAAGTTGTATCTGGAAATAGATTTTCAAAGCTAAGAAAATAGTAGTTTTCAATAAAATAAGATAACAAATGCTTGCAAGGAAGTATAAATCCTATCTGTGAACAGTGTCTGGCTTCCTATCCTTCCATAAATATAGGTATCTTTTATGTACTCCTTTTGTGTTAGAGTAGTTTGAAAGTAAAATCACAAATGGCCAGAGGTATGCATTATACATCTTAGCACCTGGGACAGGAACCATGGTCACCTGAATAAAACCTACTCACAAACAAAATGTACTTGCAGACTCCATACAGAAGGAATCAGAAGTAAAAAACTCAAACAGAGAACCAATGTCTGTGAGACAACAATGTCACATGCTACACCACTGTGCCAATGATCAGCTGCAGTTTGGAGGATATAGGGATACATTGCTGACTATGGCCCAGGCTGCCCATGTTTGATTTTCAACTAAGGTGTCTGATGGAGCTGAAAGGAAAGATGTGATGTGCCTATCCCATTTTGGGAGGTGGTTACATGGGCATTCCCCTTGACATCCCTGAAGGCTGTGAATTGTACAGGGAAGGTGTCGTCTAAGAGAGGGAAAGGTTGGGAGAATGGCAGAATTTTCAAAGTCGAGGTAATATGTTTTACACTATCATTTCATGCCCTCCCCCACAAAGTTCCTTCACATGGTGCACCCTGTTTTCTCAAAATTTAACCAAGATGACACTGATATATAGACTGTATTCTATATAGCATATATCATGAAACAAAGTGGGTTAAAATAGAAAAGACTTCTGAGTGCACAAGTCCCAGGATAAAAAAGTGCCCAATCCTGGTATGTACCCTGGTGCCAGAACTGGAAAGAAGACAGTGTAGAATCCTCAAGACATTGAAACATTCCTACTATGGGGTTAAGCCAGGCTCAGGGGCAGGATGGCCCTCATACTGCAGAAGGAAACAGTAGTCTACAAAAATAAAAAAACTAACAGGCCAAAAAAGAGACATAAAGATGATATAGTGGACTATTGTGGATAAGGAAGAAGTTACCTATTGTTACTATTATGTAAGAAGCCTGACATTTCCATGTAGAAGATATTCAAAAAGATTAAGAGAGAGAAATTAAAGGAAACAAAAATAGTCAAGAAAAAATAGTCAAAAGTTACAAATGAAAATGTGTGTTCATTAATACAACGGATCCATGATAATCATTAAATAGACCAAGAAACCTTGGGCCATTTATAAAAAAAAGACATGACAAAGGAAATGCAAAATATGAAGAACAAAACCTGCAGATTTTTGAAAGGTATAAAAAAGAAACATGGACATGTGAAAGAAATAGAGATCTGATATTGTGCAATATTTATGCAAACGAGAAAGCTGAACTAATCAATACAAACAGCAACTCCAGAGATATTTAAGAGAAATACATGCAAAGACACCCATATATGGAAAATTTCTCAATACAAAAATAATATCACAAAGGGGGGATTGTGAAACAGATGATTAGTAAAGTTGAAGTTAAACAAATAGAAGTTGAAGTTATTGAATATCTGTGAAGTGAAGGATTTAGTGTAGAAAGTCTAACATGGTTTATATCACAGCATGATGGAATGATCAGTCCCCAAATTAAGGAGAAAAAAGTGGAGCAGGAGACATTTAAAGAAGAAATATGGATGTGGGAAATAAAAAGAGTTTAATATAGTGCAATATTTATGCAATGGAGAAATGAAAACTAATCAATACAAGAAAGCAGCACCAAAGATATTTGAAGAGAAATACTAGCAAAGGCATCTGGATAAGTAAAATTTTAAAATACAAAAAAATAAAAAAAACAAAGAGGGAAAAGTAGAAAAGAGGATTAGTAATGGAGAAGCTAAAGAAATGAAAACTGAAGTTATGAATTATATGTGAAGTGAAAGCTCTAGTGTAGAAAAAAAGCAATTCTGGTAATGTCACAGCACGATGAAACATTGATTCCCCAAATTAAGCAGAAACAGGTGGAACGGTAAACATCTGAGTGCTTGCCACATGAAGACACTCTGCATCCTTCAGTAGGAGACCAGTACAAAAGTTCAGCTGGAGTTGCACAGCAAATAAGGAGCAGGAACAGTGGCAAGTCTGAAGCAGTCAATGTTGTGAAGTGATGGGTCAGTAAGTTCCCATATGAAAGAGTAATGGCTAACGCAGGATGCAGCTGAAGAGAATATGTCAGAGGAAAATGTTTGGGATTTTCGGCAGAATGCCCACTGGAAACAGAGAACATAGAATGTGCCCTCTGTTTAAAAAAATTATCTAAGAGAGGAGTTGCTTTATTTAATAGGCATGTATAGGAAAATTAAGTTTGATGAAAGAAATGAATTACAGAAAATCAATAATAATAATCCCAAATGTTAGAAGTCTGATAATAGTCTTGATTAATGTGTTCAAGTGTTTTAATAGAAATTCATGTGATATAACATACATAAATAGGGTATGTTACTGTGCAGCTAAATTAATAACAGATAAAGTCCTAACACAAAGACACAGAGAAATATGGGAAAGGAAAGGAATAAATCAAATTCCATCATGGAAGCATCGAATTGTGAAAACTATAAAGTACTTAAGATAAGAAGTGTCACTGTTAGAGGGGCAAAAGATAGATGTGATAAAAGCAACTCACAGTATCCGAACAGACCAGGATCTATTGCACACTATTCCCAATAACAAAGGTATTGGCACAGGCAGAAAAACTTGGAAAAGAACAAAATAAGCAATTCACCGATGACCCCAAAAATGTTTTATTGGGAATAAGGTCACAAAGGAAAAGGAACAGAAACACCACCAAAAATAAAAATAAAATTGACACATTTTGGAGAAATATGTATGACAAAGAATGAGAATGGATAGAAGAAGGAAAAGAAACAGTAAGAAGTCAAATGTACAGGTTATGGCATGAGATTAAGCAATGGCCAGAAAAATGAAACATAATTAAGAAAAGCTCCTAACTGGTAAACTCCAGACCAGATGTAATTACCTAACTTCAAGCTAAAAGTATTAGCATCTTTAGGCAAACACTTAGCCTTGAAGAACTACTTTTATGCACATCCCAAACAGACACCAACCGGGTTAACAGGAAAAATGATACGCCTCTATAAGAGTGAATCTTCAAGTTATCCTAAGAACTACTGACCAATAACTTGCTTTCTCATGATGTATAAAGTATAAACTGGAATTGATGTCAACAGAGTTTCTAGTTATTTAGAAGAAAACTCTATCATGGCAATAGAAGAAAAGGGTAACAAAAGAAAGTCATATGGAACAAAAATAATTTGTTGTTAAATAAAGTCACAAATGAGAATTGTGAAAAGGGGAAGACTCTAAGTATGATATGGATAGATTAAAAAAATTAACAACATCCTACATTTATAGATACACCCTACATTGATCAGTTACATTACAGTGACCATGAAACAGTGGCAAACTACTTTGCAGCTAAGCCATGATAAATGACAAATTAGTATCCCAGGGATAAATATTCAGAGGGGGATATTTCATGGTGACTGTTTGTCACTGTGACAACCCATCACTGCCAACCAGTAATCAAGATGCCTCAGTCCTCACCGCTGGCAACAGTGGGGGATGTTCACTGAGAAGATAACAGGTACACACACAGTATTTCCAGATGCAGCCCTCTACATCAAGTACAATTTCCATTAAGAGCACACAGAGACCACAGTCAGTCCAGGCCTGGTTGCTCCCTCTTTCTCGAGATCCCCAATAAGTCTCCCCACTGGCACAGCTATAGAGTTGAGATGTCAGCTGAGTGACCAAGCCAAGACATCCAGCACCCTCCCTGCCCAACAGGTGCTTCGTGTCCCTGCTCAAGTAGCTGACACACACAGTCTTTGAGGTTTGATTTACACACACACACACACACACACACACACACACACACACACACACACACACACACACACACACACACACACACACACACACACACACACACACACACACACACACACACACACACACACACACACACACACACACACACACCACACACCTGGGAAAGGCTGCCTAGACTATAAGTAGTTTTCACTGCCATCAGTCATTCCTGCCAGCTACCTTATGGCCCTTAACAAAGGATGTTCAATCTTGCAATGCTATATTAATATTGACACTAATGGTAGTTTGACCAAGGACAAGGCTGTTAAGAGTGGCCACACAGTGTCACCAAATAAATCTGCAAGTACTCTCAGAACTTAAATATCTCTACGCAGATCAGACGCAATGAAAGGTTTAAAATTATTTCATAATAAATAATAAAAGAACAAGACAATACTAAATATATATTCACAGTGACATCAGAGTTCAAAACCACACAGAATATTTAAAAAAGCATTGCAGTACAGGCTCAGACAAAGAAAGAAAAACAAAATCTAAACTAAGCTTTTCTATATTCCTGACTGTATCTAAGAGAGTTATACTGTCCCCTAGAAAATTACTTCATTAGAGCAAAGCAGATGTGGTGAGTGGTACTTGTTGTCTGGTCCAAGACAGAATGCAGAATGCTCTGTCTCACTAAGAGACCTCTCAAAATAATATCTAAATTATTACTGCTGAGATAGCTTGCAGAATTACATCATTTCTGGTCATCTGACTTCTAGTTCCCAGGCCAAAACCCCCATTACTGGCAGCTGGCAGTATTTAGCATCTACCTGTAAAATTACTCATACAAGGGCCTTTGCTCAAATCTTTGGCAGATACTGGAAGTCATAAAACAATTGTATTGCTTCATGCCTCCAAAGTAGCAGTTAGATCACTCAAACGAGGGTACAGAAAGCTTCCTAACAGATTTTATGTCTCTAGCTGCATCAACAACTTGAGAGATAGCCTCTTTATGGCATAGTCTATAAAGTGATTTAATTTCAAATATTTTTCTAAAGTTTACTGGACTGAGGTTAACCCTCTGTATTCCAGTTTCCAGTTGATAAAATACAAACATTTAAACAGTTAAATAGTGCATGTACATTTCTTTTCTCTTCCAGTAGGGCACAATGTAGACACATCTTAAGCACAGCACTTTACAAATACCTTTTCAACATTAACATATGTACAGAACAGTTTGAAATACACATCACATAGAGTTCTAATACATTTGTAACACAAGCATCTTGTATAATTTAGTTTGGTATTCACAAATGGCTTATAATTATGCACAAAATTCCATCTAGCTGTGCTGGTACTACCTCCTTTTTGTCACACTTCTTCCTCCCTTCAAAGACTCAAGCTAGTTTTTCAAGTAACTCTTGAGAAATGTTGCTTGAGAGGGATGAGCTAATCTGGGAACAGATTAACCCATTCCCTGTTTTGAGATTCCAGCTGCCTTTGCATTGCTGACCCCATTACACTGTTGCGACCCTTGGCTCCACCACAGTAACTTGGGATTTTGCTGGCTGGCTCCCTGTAGCTATTGATCCCCCTCAGACTCTTCCCACCTTCTACTGCAAATACCTAGCACCAAGGGCATCCCTATCATTGTAAGGTTTCATCATGTTAACATGGTACAGTGTGTGCCCCTGCTTCCTGCCTAGCAGTTCTACCATGTAGTTAAAATCACTGACCTTCTTTACCACTTTGAAGGGTCTCTGTCAAGCTGCCTGCATCTTGTTGTGTCTGAAAGGAATCAGAACCATAACCTGCTGCTACACAGCATACTCTCTAGCTTGAACATTCCTGTCATACCAGACTTTTTTCTGCTGTTGGGCTTCTGCCAGGTTGTCCTGGGCGAAGCCCATGAGTTTCCCAAGACTTTCCTTGAGGTTTAGGACATATGCCACAACAGACTTCTTTTGGGATTCATAATCACCTTCCCAGTCATCGCAAATCAAATCTAGAGGCCCCCTTACCCTATGCCCTTACAGCAACTCAAAGGGTGAAAAAACCTGTGCATTCCCAGGGCACCTCTCTGTAAGCAAGCACCAGCTGGGGCAAATATTTGTCCCACTCCCTCTTAAACTGGTCTGCAAATGCCTGTAGCATGGTCTTTAGTCTAGCCTAAAGGAGTCTAGCCTCTCCACAAGACCATTAGTCTAGGGATGGTAGGGGGTGGTCTTTAGGTGCTTCATCCCACAGTGCTTCCACAGACAAGCTAGCAGGTCTGACATGAAATTGACACCTCTGGCAGACAGTATTTCTTTTGGGAAGCCTACCCTGCTGAAAATCTCTAACAAAATATTTGCCACCTTTTCTGGCTCAATGGAGGGCAGAGCCACCACCTCAGGGTATCTGGTAGCATAATCTCCTACCACTAGGATATACTTCTTCCCTGTGGAACTTGGGGTACTCAGAGCACCACAATATCAATAGCTACCCTCTGAAATGGTTCCTCAATCAGAGGCAAAGGCACCAAAGGAGCTTTGACCTTATCTCCTATGTTGCCTACCTTTTGGCACTTCTCATAGGTCTTGCAGTACCCTGTTACATCCCTAGAAATCTCAGGCCAATAAAAGTTCTGCGTAATACATCTCATAGTATGCTTTATGTCCATATGACCTGCAAAGGGAATATCATGGGCTATGGCTAAAAGTGCCAGGCAGTAGGCTCTGGCCACTACCAACTGCTGTATTCTCTCACCCTCTAGCCCTCCCTCAGAGGTCCACTGTCTATACAGTAACCCTTTGTCCCAGTATATGGATTCCCACTTTGAGAATCAGGTGCTTCCCTAGCTACCTCCCTCAAGCTTTGTAATGTAGGATCTGAGAGCTGAGCCTGTCTCAAGTCTATCTTTACAACCCTTCCCAGCTCCCCTTCCACAGGAAGTTGGGCATCCTCTGACAGTGGTGTATCACTGACAGCCTGGGTACTATTACTCACCTCTACCTTTGCAGCCACTCTGTCCAAGGGAGGATCAGTACCCACAAGCAGATGCGGCTCACCTTCAGCCTCACTGCTACAGAGTAGCTCCCTCTCTGAAGTAACCACCTCACCAGTCTTGGCTTCATGTGTGTTGTCTGTCTGGGTACCCCTCAGGCTACCAGACCCACATGCCTGTTGCCAAGCCTGACTGCATGTAACTGCATGCACACAAGTTACTGCATTATCAAAATCATTCCCTATCAGGACATCTGCAGGAATATCCTCAAACACACCTACTTGTTTGCATCCATTTCCACACTCCTAGTCAAGGTGAACCCTAGACAAAGGTGTTTGGAATGGGGTCTCTCCTAAAGCACTGACTGGAGTAGACTGCCCAAGCAAGTATTGCTTCTTTTTAATAACCATTGCAGGCTTCACAATGATTAGGTCAGAGGATGTACATCTCTTAACAGTGGCCTGTTTCCCATCTACTAAGATAGGCTATAACCTCTTGTGTTAGTTTGATACCATTGTTGTCTCCAGACAACTTACCACTGGCATTCTGTCATTCCCACGTGCTTGCTCCCATACCTTTTGTTCCCCACCTTGCCTCCATGGACATCTGTATGCTATATGAAACCACTGGTTACATTTAAAACATTTAGCCCTTGATCCTGGCCATGTACCTGAACTAGTGGCTTCCCCTGTTACTGGCAGACTCTGTTGGGGTGGTTTAAGCTGCCCACCTTGGGTTCCCTCAGACTGATTTGCAGCATTGGGTATCCCTTTCCTGTCCAGTGATGCCCTGCCTGCTAGTTATAGGTTTCCTTTTCCCCAACTCATCTGCCATGTTGCATTCTCTATTTGCCAACCAGATTCTCATGTCCTCAGGCAAAGTGCAAAGGGCTTGTTCCCTCACCAAGAGGTCTACCAGCCCTTCAAAAGTGGTGACCTGACACCCACTCAGCTATCTATGAAAATAAGTGCTTAAATCATCACACACACTTTCATCTGCTTTGTGTCTATGCTCACAAAACTTTTTTTCTATAAGCTGTAGATGTTAACTTAAAACACTCTAATAAACAATTTTTAACTGTATTATAATTTAAGCAGTCAGTATCAGACAATTTAGAAACAGCAGTTACAGCTATACCATGGAGTAAGGGGGTCAGGAACCGTACCCAGAGCCCTTGGTCAACATTATACTGCTTACAAACTCTTTCAAATATGTGAATAAAACTATTAAAATTATTACCCTCTGTAAATTGCGGAAGAAATTTACTGACCTTTATTGCTCCTGGGGTTACGTTATTCCCTTCCCCGTTATCTCTATGACCCTGGTGAAGAGTCAGAATTTCCTTTCATGTTGCCTCTGTTGCTCATTTTCTTCAGCTTCCAGACATCTCAGCCTCATTGCTGATTCTGATTACATCTGTTTCTTCTTTTCTTCAGCCTCCAAATGCCACAGACTCTGCTGATTCTAGTTCCAAACATTTGGCATCCAGTTCAAGTCTCTTTACTGCAGATGTTTTTTTTAAGTCCTCTGAGGGAAAGTTGAACTGTTAATTTTCTGAGAGTTGTATATCCCTAAGGCCAGTCTGGCTGTCATTTTGGTTGCTGGTCTGTGATGCAGCTGTGGCTAAGGCTGCAATCATTTCCACTTTTGTCAGGTTGGCATGCACCGGTCCTTTGGCTTGGCACATCTCAGCCAATTGGCTCCTTGTCAGCTTGCCATAATCCTCCACTGACATCCTTGCCTGCTCTCCCTGAGTAACTAAGCTAACAAAAGCATAAATAAAACTACAGTGATGTGAAACTCTGAATGTCTACTGTGTGGCTGCTTAAGAGTACAAACTCCTTCTTTAGTGACCACTGTTTACAGGCTACAGAAGTTCAATATCCACACCACTGAATCCCAATATGTGATGTGGTGTCCCACCACTGGCAGCCAATAAATATTTGATGTGGATATCCCACCACTGCCAACCAATTAATATGTGGTGTGGATATCCCACCACTGCTGATGTGAAACTCTGAATGTCTACTGTGTAGCTGCTTAAGAGTACAAACACCTTCTTTAGTGGCCATTATTTACAGGCTACAGGAGTTCAATATCCACACCACAGAGTTCCACCACTGCCAGCCCATAAATATATGATGTGGATATCCCACCACTACCAACCAATTAATATGTGATGTGGATATCCCACCACTGCCCACCAATTAATATGTGATGACCCACCACTGCCAACCAGTAATCAAGAAGCCTCAGTCCTCACCATTAGCGACAGTGGAGGATGTTCACTGAGAGGATAACAGGTACATACACATTATTTCCAGATGCAGCGCTCTTCATCAAGTGCAATTTCCCTTAAGAGCACACAGAGACCACAGTCACTCTGGGGCTTGTTTCTCCCTCTTTCTCCAGATCCCCACTAAGACTCCCCCATTGGCACAGCTATAGAGTTGAGATCTTAGCTCAGTGACCAAGCCAAGACCTCCAGCACCCTCTCTGTCCAACTAGTACTTCATGTTCCTGACACACACAATCTTTGAGGGTTGATTTACACACACACACACACACACACACACACACACACACACACACACACACCTGGGAAAGGCGAGCACAGGTTTACTAGCTATACCCCTTTCTGACCAGACTATAAGGTAATTTTCACTGCCACCAGTAACTCCTGCCAGCAACCTTAGTGCCCTTAGTAAAGGGTGCCCAATCTTACTATGTAATATTAATATTAACACAAGGAGTATTTTGACCAAGGACAATGCTGTTAGGAGTGGCCCATACAGTGTCACCAAATAAATATGCAAGTACTCCTCCATTCCTGATGGCTGGCAGTATTTAGACTCTATCAGTAAAAATACAGGTCCCATACAGAACGCTGACAGATCAGATGCCAACACCCATATGGCTGATGCCATATGGTCGACGTAGAATATCGACAATGGGGAAATGATATCTCCCAATAGTGCAGAATGGAAAAATTTCCATTCTTGCACTGTAGTGCAATCTTGGAGTTAGTATATTAAAGGTACGGGGGGTGTGGGGCAAAGCCCTGGGGTTCAAGGGACGTAGCCCCCTGCTAGCTCCAAAAAGTAAATTTTATTTTCCTTTTTTGTGAAGTTCCTGCACTGTCGATATTGTGAGTGTCGACCTTATGGCGTCGGCCATATGGGTGATGGTGTTTTGGGCTGTCGGTGTTCTGTAGGTGATCAAAAAATACTCATACAAGGGCTTTTGCTCAGATCTTTGGTAGATGCTGGAAATCATAAAACAATTGTATTCCTTCATGCTTCCAAAGCAGCAATTAGTTCACTCCAAAGATTATACAGAAAGCTACCTAATACAGATTTTGTGTCCTAGCTGCATTGAAAACATGAGAAGTGGCCTCTTTATGGCATAGCCTATAAAGTGATTTAATTTCAAATATTTTTCTAAACTTTATTGGACTGAGGTTAACCCTCAGTATTCCAGTTTCCAGTTGCTAAAGTATTACAGTTAAACAGTTACAATAGTGCATGTACATTTCTGTTCTCTTCCAGTAGGGCACATTGTGGATACATCTTAAGTAAAACACTTTACAGATATCTTTTCAGCACAAGCATCTGTACAGAGCAGTTTTATATAGAAATAACATACACTTCTAATACATTTGTAACACAAGCACCCTGTATAAATTAGTTGGAAATTCACAAATGACATATAATTATTTACAAAATTCATTTCCCAGGGAAAAATTTGCTTGGCCGTCAATGGGGATTTGCCCTTTTCCCCATGTAGAGCGATCTCAGAGTTGTATATTTAGTTAGGGGTGTGGGGTGGGGGCAAAGCTTTTAAAGTTTTTTTTTTTTTTTGGCCAAGTGATTTTGCGTAATTGGCCATTCACGGTTTTCAGAATTCGACATCATTTAGGTGCCTATGTTTAGGCGTTCGATAATCTAAATGTTTGACGTTGTAATATAGATGCGCACACAAGGCAGGCTAGCCCCCTGCAATTAAATCTACCACCTCTATGTGAAACAAGATTAATAAAAAGGAAAAAATCCCCCAAACAAAAGGAGCCATTGCCAGCAAACACTTGAAATCCATGAGTGGATTGAAAAATAGTAATGGTAGAGTTCAACATCAGGGACTTTAGTTTTTTGAGTTTTGTGTTGTATGATCATCCAGCATGATATCTAGGAAACATAGGGTAACCATTTATTCAATCCTTCATTTCACTAAGTATTCCATTTATTTATTTAATATTTATTTATCAGACAAGTTAGGTGGTCTAAGAACCCTTTTCAGACATGGGCCTCAGGTTAGCAAATAAAAGTTCAGGAGCTAATATGACAGGAATTTTTGCTACAGTAAAGAAAATCAAGTCTGTTAAACAGTTACATAACAGGCATTGTTTAACAGTTCACCAGTTAGCACAATGGGTAACTTTGTCACAATGAAGAAAAGCAAAAGTGTAGCCACTGTAGACAGATTTCACTGTCTCCAAATAATCTATGTCGAGAATAAGTCCAACAAAAAGACCAGTGAAGACTGCAGCACTTAAATTCACAATGTATTGTAAAAAGCCAGCAATGAAACAGGTAAGCGCTTTCACATCCACCAAATGCTTCCTCAGACCTCATAATCATCAAACATCACTTCCTTTATATATACTCCTCCTTCATTAAAATAACTAATTAGCGCTTATCAAACTTCCAATTAAAACCTTAATTACAGTTACATAAAATTTATATATAAAAAGCAATATACATAGTGCTTATCCCAACATATAATATAAATTCATTGTTTAAATATTTACTTAAACCTTCTAGCTGCTAAATATGGTTTAATGGAGGCTCTATCATTTAACCTAGGTGGTTTATCCACCTGCAACTCTATAATCCAATACAGTTCATTTTGTTCTGTGATATTTTTTCTATCACCTAACCGTGGGTTTAAAGCTATACAACATATAACCATAAACTGAAAGCTATGTGTGCTGTACTTTGATACATGTTTAGCCAAAGCACTTCTTTCACTATCTTTGTCACTATGTATATTGCTTTTTATATATAAATTTTATATAACTGTAATTAAGGTTTAATTGAAAGTTTGATAAGCACTAATTAGTTAATATAATGAAGGATGAGTATATATAAAGGAAGTGATGTTTGATGATTATGAAGTTTGAGGAAGCATCTGGTGGATGTGAAAGCACTTACCTGTTTTATTGCTGGCTTTTTACAATAAATTGTGAATTTAAGTGCTGTGGTCTTCACTGGTCTTTTCGTTGGACTTATTCTTTAACTTTGTCACAATGCAGACCATTTTGGGCAATTGCCTAACAGGTTTTACCAAAAAATGGAATAAGTGCAACAATAAATACGCAAGGTATCTTGCAACAATGCTCACAGTTAAAACAGATGAAATATTGTCAGGCAAGCATTATTAAACAAAGAATGAACATAGTAAAAATAATGCAGTTAAATCAGGAAGGATAATTCATACCAGGCATCTTTATAAAGAATTCATTTAAGTTAGCAATTTTGCATTTAAGATTTAGGCACTATATAGGAAATCTGCGGAGATACCTGAGACTTAGTGTATTAAAAGTGAAAGAAAAATATGCAGTGTACTTGAGTGATGGCATAAGTCAGAGAGTGTTTTACTAAACTCACAATGACATGGTAGAAAATGTTAACCTTTAGTCAGGTCAGGTATGTGGGTTAAAGAGGTAATTGTGCTTGCAAGACCAATGTATAATTGTTTTAGAAATATGAGTATTCAAAGAGCTAACAGTACCAAGCAGTACCAAGTATCGAGGGGAAATTCAAAGACAAAACCTATGATCTACTGCCATCAACAAGCTATAGAACTATTTAACAGTTGAAAAAAACATGGCAGAGGAATAATATCAGAGGAATTTAAAACATGATGAACACTGTCAGGTGCATTAAAGGATCCTATGAACTTAGGCTGGTCACTGAAGCCAACAATAATTATAAATCCTTCGTTAGATATGCTAGAAAACTAAAAACAATACCCTACATTGTTAAGAACTTATTCATATAGGCATTGCTATTCTGATACTACAGACATTGCCAATATCCCTGCAGGCAAACTTACTGCCAGCTTCACCCCCAGACATTTCTGTTCAAAACCCTAACCTATTTGAATACTTCATTCCCCAATTATCTCAAAAGATTATTTACTGAAAGTGCTAATCAATACCAAAAGTACTTCCTCCAAGGGGACTTAACAATTCCTGCTTACTTAATTAATAAAGTTAAACATGCTTTTGCAGGCATACTCCACTATCTAAGTTAAGCTTAGCTAGTGGTTTTGTCCCTAGCTGGCCTTTGACTCAGAGGACTAAGGCCAAGAGCTGTCAACATGCCTCTTCCTGTGGTACAGGGTATGATTCCTTCTTCCTTCGTTTGCCTACTGTGTGACTTTGAACATGTCATGTGACCGGACTGTTCTTTTGGTGAATATGAACTAGGCTCATTAATGGTTTCCATGACTGCATATCTAGTAACTGCCTACAAACCTATGAGCGTCACACTGTAGGGGTGCTGTCCCTTCATAAAGACTGACTTGCAATTAAACTGTGTAATTGACAACCTATAAACCTTATAAGCCTCAACTGTAAAGCCAAGACAAGCATTTTAACTGATATCATGGGATATTACAAAATTTTGTTAGACTTGAAATTCAACTGTTTGACTTGTGAAATGTAGATTATGTTTATTTAAACTAGTTATCTTCTTCAAAACAATTATGGAGGCTGCAGATTGTCACCATGCTGTGCATACAGTGCATCTTGACCTGACCAAGGCCTTCAACACCATTCTCCATGCTGGTATCATGCAAATGCTAAATGATTTAAAACCTTAGCCTTAAGTGGGAAGAAAGATAACAAACTGGACAAAAAGGAAAACCACACACAATGCATGCTACAGGTGATTCATGAGAAAGTTTGAAAATGTACAGTGGGGGTCCTTCAAGGCTCAGTACTGAGACCAATACTTTTGGTATGTACTTCTCATATGTCAAAATAGAGTACCAAGATCACTGGTTAACAAAGTTTACAAATGACTGCAAACTGTAGTTTGTTGTTAAGTCAACCTATGACACCCAAACCTCAAACTAAATTCTAAAAGTATAGTATTATCACTTTTAGTAGGCAACCCCTCTTCTCATCATGCATTATTGACAACACACCATCACAAAACAAAAATGTATTCAGGGACCTAGGTACTTAGGTTGATAGCTCACACCCTCTCTTTTAACCAAGTAAAAATGTTTGTCAGGAAATCCTTTTGCTTAGCCAACTATTTGCCAAAGGAATATCATCAAAGTCTAAAGAGGTAATCATTATCTCATACTCAGCATTAATCACATCGCTGATTGAGCTGAAATCCTCCTTTAGGATGTATCTTACTAAACACATCAACTAATTAGAAAGACCCCAATGGTTCCATTCCCATGAAGATCATATAACTAAAGTCCCTGAGCTATCAAGAGAGGCTGGAAGCTTTATACTTTTATTCAGTCTTCTAGACTTTTGAGGGGAGACCTCTGGTTTGCTTGCTATGACATTATAGATCCAATTGTCCTGGACTTCTGTTAATCTGCAAGTCTAACAGATCCACTAATGCAAAAACTACAAACCCATATCATCAAGAAGAGGTTAAAAAAACGTGGTGAAGAGATATATTTAAAACTCACTTCATTCCAAACCTCTGGAATAAACATTCCCCCACATTCTAAACAGTGCAACTTACTATCTTCTTTTAAACATAAACTAGATGACTAGATAGGTGTACACAAATGTAGTCCAGGATTGACTGGTAAGGTCCTTCTAAAGAAATGAGGTACAGCATGATCAAGGGTAATGGAAAGACATGAATGATCATAAGACTCAGTGGCATTGGAATATGTCCAAATCTATGAATTCTAAAGAAGTAAATTCCAGGTATATGGGAAAAGGTGAAAAGGTTTGATTAGGAGACTAGTTCTTAGAAGAGATGGTTGGGTGACAAGGTTGTTAGGAGACTAGTTCTTAGAAGAGATGGTTGAGTAAGGAGTGAAGGATGGTTACACTATAGCAGAATGACATGGATATAGAAAATGGAAATATTTAGTGGGTGACACAGTTACAGAGATGGAACACTGAACATGAACTGTATGAGGCAAAGTGAGAAAGGGAGGTATTGGTGGGAAATACAGCTGCAATAAGCAGTATCAGAAACGTAAGAGAACAAGACAGATCAAAAACAGAAGCATGAATATATTGTCAAAAGAGTAGAGATGATCCAGAATGCAGGGCGTAATTGACAGGAAGAAAAATAGTTTGAAGGTAATTAAAGGGCTTATTAAGGGGGGGGCATCTAAGAATTATGACTTGTGAGAGTAATAGGAGGAAGTAACTTAAAGTTCCTAAGCTACGAGAGGAAGAAGTCATTAAGCATAACTTAACTTTCTTTAGTATAGTATGTAAAGAAAACAGTTGCTCTGTTCTAGTGTTTTGGTATGGCTGAGGAGCATTAATGATAATTTGGATGGGTGCCAATGGCAATAAAGTAAACATTTTAATAAGTGTCGTTTGCAAGGTTTGGGTATTTTTTAATTGCTGAAGTAACTAAAGAAAGGCTTAAATGAGGTTTGGTGTTATGCTTTTAGCCCTAAAAGATCTGGTAGCAGGATTAAAGAGCAGTTCAAGGCTGTGTACCTGTTTAACTTACAGAAAACGTAAAGGTGCAAAGACTAACATGACATGTTCATGATAGATAAATGGGCTCTTATTGAATGCAAAGGTATTTTAATTAAGGAAGTAAATGGCCAGGTTACCTCCAGGAGGTAGGTAGAAGCAGAGAGCTTGGAAGGAACCAAAAATCATAGAATTATATTTCCTACTGTTGGCTTGTAGGCGATATTTATAAAAACTGAAAAAAATGTTAAAGTAATTTTGTAGCAGTGATTGTAATGTAGTTGTTTGAAGGATGTTAACAGGCATAAGATGTTATCTGCATGCAAAGTTAGTTTAAGTAAATGAAAGAAAATAAGGAGGTAATGTATGTAAAATGCATTCATGGTGCGTTTTGGCCACATGTGCTCCATGGCTGAAGATTGTATTCTGAAAAATGTTTGTCTAGCAGTTGATGCTGGCAGTTAAGGCTATCAACTGTTAACAAGCTACTTCCTGTGTCTCAAGTTTGATTTTCTCAGCCTTCATTTGCCTGATATGTGACATTGAGCAAGTCATTTAATTAGACAGTATGTTTTGGCAGTTGGGAATTTGGGACTCATTAATGGTCTCCTAGACTGCATATGTAGTAGTTACCTATGAGCTTGAATATATCAATATATCTTTTTAAGAAATAATCAATGATACAGTTTGTAGCATTATCACACAATGATTCTACACATGATCTGTGCAATAAGATAAAGTGTTTGACCAAATGCCCTCTTAAGATAAATAAGAAGTACTCCTGTATGACATGTGTCGTTTATGTTGAGTAAACCTTATCAGACCCTAAAAAGGATGCAGTCTTAGTGCTGCAGACAGTCCAAAACCCATGCTGAAAGAGGACATCAGTGACTATAACTCATCCAATATTTTTACCGAGTCATATTGCCCTGACAAATAAAGGACTACTAAAAGTAAATTTTAGATGTAGGGTTTTGCAACATTAGCAGAGGAAGATGATGTATTTCAATATAAGAGTTGCAAGTTGTACAGTGCTGGGGTACATGAGTTAGATGGCCAGAGTTAGGAAGTTTGTTTTTTAAGATAATTAGCAGAGTCAAGTTCAGAAGAAATTGAGTTAAGCAGTTTTGGTTAGGTAGTAAGTTTGGAGAGCTGATATAAGAAAGAGAGCGAGATTGTGAGATAATATAATGTTGCATGCTGCTGTTTCAAATTAAGACTATTAAGATACATTGTGTTATAAAACAAAGACTATTATCATATATCAAAAGATTAGCATTGTTTTGGTGATATATAGTGTCCTGAGGAGTGGTCTGTGTTGTGAATTTGAGGAATTGTATAATTTGGTTCATTTCCAAGATCTGCATCTTGAGCATATAGCATGCGACGCTCTGAAAGCACCACCTCAGACTTAAGAATATTTATTTATTTATTGACATCTGTTAACCGGGAAAGTCCACTGGATTGGGGAACCATTTTCAGTGGAGGCCTGGAGAGAAAAGCTTTGCAATTAACAATAAAAATAAAGATAAAAATGTATACAGTTGACATCAATTTTTAAAATAGCAGAACAGTAAGCAAAAGTTAAATGTTATAACAAATAGAGATAGAGAAAAAATAAAATATTTATATACAATATAAAACTGATTAATATAAATCAGAAACTTATACAGACATAGGTAAACTTATATAGACATACAATGTTAACAACAGCAGTAAAAGAGAAGAATGCAGAACAGAATAAATAAGTATCAATGCTAATGATATTAAGAAAAGCAAGGATACATTACACAGTGACTAAATATCGGCATCAATGAGAGTAGGATAAAGGAGGGACTCAGTACACTAGGAGTGATTGTCAATCATAAAGAAGACAAAGCAATGGTAGGATACAGTTCACATAGCGACAGCAAAAGAAGGGAGAATACCTACACAAGGACCAAGTATCATTCTTAATGACATTAAAGGATGGGAAAGCTACAGAATGTTGGGGTTGCTGTAATGGTTAAGGTGTTTACCTGACAAACATAAGATACAGGGTTTGCTTCTCACCTCATATAAACTGGGATGCATGCCTAGGCTTCAAAAGGCTCCACTGGATGTTAGCCTTGGATATACCTATGAACGTTTGAATATCTAAGCACAAATGTTAATAACAGTAAACAAAGGGAAGGATAATATAGATAGTGACTAAGTCTCAATGATAATGGCAGTAATGAAAACAAGGCTATAGTAAACATGATACAGTACATAATAGTAAAAAAACGAAGGGATACGGAACACAAGGACTAAGTATCAACATTAATTACTATAAAAGGGGGAAGTATACAGTAAGCAGATAATAAGTATCAATGCTAATAGTAAGAGAAGAAAAGGATACAATACATGTGACTAAGTATCAACATTAATGACAGTAACAAAAAGGAAAGTAAACAGCATGTTGGGAGAAATGTCAATGCTAATAATACTGAGAGAAGGAAAGGATGCAATAAATGTGAACCAAGTAAAGACATTAATGACAGTAATGAAAGGGAAAGTACACAATATGTAGGGAATAAGTGTCAGTACTAACAATAGCAAGAGAAGGAAAGGATACAGCTTGTGTGAACTAAGTATCAACATTACTGACAGTAATGAAAGGGAAAGTACACAATATGTAGGGAATAATTTATTTATTTATTTTATTTATTTTACATTTGTTGACCGGGCTAGTCTGGCTGGATACATGTCCATTTTCAGCAGAGGCCCGAGGAGAAAAGCTCCACTATAAGCTAAGAAAAATTACAATAAGATATAAATCTAATTATTCTAAGATATAACTACAATCAGAGAAAATAGAAAACATTGGAGTGAGGATAAATTCAAGAAAATCAAGTTAAAAATACGCAGATAATTAAATATCACATAATTGTGCAGAAAGTACATACTTAAAAACTAACAGTAAAAGGAATAGAACTAATGAAGTGCAGAGATGAAAAAGAGTGGAGAAGACACAGGTTAGTCAGGTGTACAACAGGAACAAAGCCAATGATTTTGGAAGTATTGTTTAATTTTCTGTTTGAAAAGTGGCAAGGATGTAGTCAAAGTTATGTCACAAGGTAAGAGATTCCAAGTTCTACCTATTGTGTTACTGAAAAGGGAATCACCTGCTGTATTGTTTGCCTTTATAGGTGTTGTCATGAGTTTACTAGATGAGCGAAGTGAGTTAAGATTGTTGTAAGGGATTAGTAGTTGTGAGAGTATAGGGGTATAGTCAGGTTGGTGTAGTATATTGTGGGCAATAGTGAGTTGAGGAATTATAATGTGGTTTTGAACTTCAAGCCAGCCTAGTTGTTTTAGGTTTATACAATGATGGGTCCTAAAGGGTTACTAGTGGCTAGCGAGCTATATTGTTATAGCAAGTAGCAAGTTTTTAGATTGGTTTTCTTTAGGTTAGTATAAATTGGGGAAGCATATAGGAGGGTAGATAGAAGGTGAGATTGTGCAATCTTGGTTCTGGTTGTTGGGGTTAGGAAAGGTTTGATACGATATAGGGAACCAATTTTTCTGTTAACTAACCTGATGTTGTTGTTAATGTGCTGGTCAAAAGAGAGATTATTGTCAATGGTTATTCCTAATAGTTTTGTAGTTGGATCAGGAGAGATGATAGTACCATTATTAGAGAGAATGGAGAAATTTAAGGGGGGGAGACCGAGTGGTGGGGGTAAAGAGGAGAAGTTTTGTTTTTTTGGCATTTAATAGGAGAAAACGTCTAGAGAACCAAGTTTCTACAGCATTAAAGGTAGTTTGGGTTAGTGAGATCAGCTCAGTAGAGGAAGGTGCTGAGCAGATGAGGGTAGAATCATCTGCGTATTGTATGCAGGTTGCTTGTGGGATAGAAGTCTGAAGATCATTGATAAAAAGGGAGAACAGGAGTGGACCAAGAATGGAGCCCTGAGGAACTCCGATGGAAATGGGTAGTAGTGATGAGATATGGTTATCCCATATTACGGCTTGCTGTCTGTTGTTAAGATAAGAACTAAACCAATTAATGGCGACTTTGTCACAAGAGAGAGATTCAAGAATGTTTAGTAGGAGAGAGTGGTTGACCATGTCGAAAGCTTTAGAGAGATCAATGAAAAGAGCGGAAGAGAGTGTATTGTTGTTTCGATTTTTGTTGATAGTGTCTACAAAGGAAAGAAGGGCAGTTGTGGTACTGTGGTGAGGTCTAAAGCCATGCTGACAGGTTGCAATTATATTGTGAAGAGAGAGGTAGTGAACGAGTTGCTGATGAATACATTTTTCCATGATTTTTGCAAGGGGTGAGAGAAGGGCAATTGGTCTGAAGTTGGAGAGGTCGAGGGAGTTACCTCCTTTATGAAGTGGGATTATGTAGGAGACTTTCCAGATGTCAGGGATAGTTCCCTCTTGGATAGTTCTGTTTATAAGTAAGGAAATAGGATAAGCAATTTCTTTGGCAGCTTTCTGAAGGAAGAGAGAAGGGAGCTTGTCAGCAGAAGGGGTGCAAGGTTTCAGTTTGAGAATGAGTTTGTAGATGAAAGAAGTAGGTATAGGTTTTAGAGAGAAGTTGTAGGAGGAGTTAGCTATGTTAGATGGAATATTAGGGTCGTTGGTGTTCATTTGTTTTGCTAGGGATTGGATAGTTTCAGAGAAAAAAAGAGTTAAAATCATTAGCAGTCTGGAGAGAGGTTTCAGGGTCAGCGTTAAGGGGGGAAGGAGTTTTTACAGTTCCTGGGGAAAGTAGTCTGTTTACTGATGACCAGAATTGTTTGGCATTGTTATGATGGGTTTCTTGAAGTTTACAGTAGAAATGTTTCTTGTCAGAGATTATTGATTTCTTAGCCTGATTTCTGAGCTGGCGGTAATGAACTAAATCAGGGTTTTGTTTAAGGCATCTCCATTTTGTCCATGCTTTGTTTCTAATAAGAATAAGTTTCTTAGTGTTGTTGGTAAGCCATGGGGCTGTTTTGGTCTTTACTCTAATAGAACGTTCTGGAGCATGTCTATTCAGTATGGATAAGAAGGTAGAGTTAAAGACTGAGACTGCCTCCTGTAGGAGTGATTTTAAGCAATTCCAATTACATGCTCTCAGTTCAGCTTGAAAATGTTCTAAGTTAAAATGTTTGGTAGAACGAATTAGCCTTGTATTTGGAAGGTTTGTACATTCTGACTTTTGTCTGGTAATGTAGGTTAGGGAGTGGTCGCTGATATCATCTGGCATAGTACCTATTTTATACTTTTGTTGTCTTTATTTGTGAGTATCCAGTCTAAGGTGCTCTCTTTCTTATTGGGCTTATTGACTCTTGTGGTTGAGGTAATAGTTTGGGAAAAACCATGTAGGTTAATATGAGATGAGGGATTATCAGCATTGATTGTGTTCCAATCAATGTTAACATCGCCTAGAATTATGGTTTCTTGGGGATAGGTAGAAGAAACCCAACTAAGAAAGTCTTCTAATATTGGAATGTTATTACCTGGGGGAAGATACAAGCAAATAATGTAAATTGCTTTTTTGGCATTAAGTGTCAGGACTAACAATACTAAGAGAAGGAAAGGATACAGCATCTGTGAAATAAGTATCAACATTACTGACAGTAATGAAAGGGAGAATACACAATATGTAGGGAATATGTATCAGTACTAACAATTATAAGAGAAGGAAAGGATACAGCATGTGTGAACTAAGTATCAACATTAATGACAGTAATGAAAGGGAAAGTGCATAATATGTAGGGAATAAGTATCAGTACTGACAATACTAAGAGAAGGAAAGGATACAGCATGTGTGAAATAAGTATCAACATTACTGACAGTAATGAAAGGGAAAGTACACAATATGTAGGGAATAAGTATCGGTACTAACAATACTAAGAGAAAGAAAGGATACAGTACGTGTGAACTAAGTATCAACATTAATGACAGTAATGAAAGGGAAAGTACATAATATGTAGGGAATAAGTATCAGTACTGACAATACTAAGAGAAGGAAAGGATACAGCATGTGTGAACTAAGTATCGACATTACTGACAGTAATGAAAGGGAAAGTACACAATATGTAGGGAATAAGTATCAGTACTAACAATAGTAAGAGAAGGAAAGGATACAGCACGTGTGAATTAAGTATCAACATTACTGGCAGTAATGAAAGGGAAAGTACACAATATGTAGGGAATATGTATCAATACTAACAATAGTAAGAGAAGGAAAGGATACAGCACGTTTGAATTAAGTATCAACATTACTGACAGTAATGAAAGGGAAAGTACACAATATGTAGGGAATAAGTATCAGGACTAACAATACTAAGAGAAGGAAAGGATACAGTATGTGTGAAATAAGTATCAACATTACTGACAGTAATGAAAGGGAAAATACACAATATGTAGGGAATAAGTATCAGTACTAACAATAGTAAGAGAAGGAAAGGATACAGCACGTGTGAATTAAGTATCAACATTACTGACAGTAATGAAAGGGAAAGTACACAATATGTAGGGAATAAGTATCAGGACTAACAATACTAAGAGAAGGAAAGGATACAGCACGTGTGAACTACGCATCAACATTAGTGACAGTAATTAAAGGGAAAGTACACAATATGTAGGGAATAAGTATCAGGACTAACAATACTAAGAGAAGGAAAGGATACAGCACGTGTGAACTACGTATCAACATTAGTGACAGTAATGAAAGGGAGAATACACAATATGTAGGGAATAAGTATCAGTACTAACAATACTAAGAGAAGGAAAGGATACAGCATGTGTGAACTACATATCAACATTAATGACTGTAACAGAAAGGAAAGGATACAGTATGTAAAGACTAATTCATAATCTTAATGCAGAGACTAACATTAGTAAAAGAGAAGGCTACAGGAGACATTGACTACTCAAATTTTGCAGTAAACTTCTAAATCACATGGGGACTATGATAGTCAAGCTTTGGAAGGCCACCGGTCCTTAAACTTGAAAACAAAACATATGAACCTATATGCATGAACTCTACTTTTATCATAGAATCATACCATTCAAAATTAATGAGCAGCTGTTTTTACAGTATTTATAGCTGATAACAAGAAATATTAAACCTTTCACAGATAATGAACTTATGTAAAATCTTAAGCATGAATGGTAATTTGGTTTTATATTAAGGCATATTTAACAAAAATAATAAGCACAGTTGTGTTGAAAATAATTACTGAGACAAGATAAGTGTTATAAACATTTTTATACTGCTTAATGGTGCTGCACTACAAAGCTTGGGGTGTTACTTTGGTCTTTCAATTTGTATAGGCATCTTTTTAGAATAATTTTTAAAGTAGGACTATAGAATGCTATTACTTTTCCAGCTCTTAGTTATGCTGCATAATGGACTTTCAACATGTCTTCATTTCTTCATCTCTTATTTCTCTTTTGCATGTTTATTTTGTTCATTGTGGATAATATTTTCAAATTAAATGAAATCTTCCTGAGTGTTCAAAGGAAATCTTCCTGAGTCTTCAAAGGAGTTTAAGATATTGGGTTCAGAAAGATATGTAGCTCTTCATATCTGGATGGTAATAAACTTAACGGTGGTTTTCATAGTCATTAGGCAGATGTGTTAAGGCTATCTGCACAGACCAAGAACGAGCCATAGTTCATTGAATCTTACACTAATGTGCGAAGACTGCAAATGAGTCTAAGCAAATGAAGTGATAATGAGTTGCAAATGAAAAGTGAAAAATGATGTAAAATGGAATATGTTAATGATGCATTTACTTGCCTGTTTGTGCTTCCTGCTAGAATTTTCCTGTTTGCTTGCTCTGTCCACAGATACAGTATGTAAAGAGGAGTCTTACCAATCCTATCTACATTGTGATCCACAAAAATACCGTCACTTGCTGCTAGCCAGGTGTGCGTTATTTGTCTTGGCCGAACCAAAACTGCTTCAGCCCAGAGATGCCTACCACCAGCCAAGAAAGTAGAGATCTAAGCAGTAGATAACTCATTATAACCTTGATAATCAGGAGATACTTGACAAGTTCAGAGTGAACAGGTATGTTATAAGGGTCTTAGTGGATATGTATAACCCCATATGGTTACCAGAGGAATGTCCCTGTAGACAGCAAGGTACATATAGACTTACTATACTTGGTAATGGGACCTTCCAAAAACAGACTGGGGACAAGCTGGGTATCTCACAGGGTCCTGTCCCAAGCATACTGCAACAGCTCCTGGATGTACTTTTGATATGTGTTGATCAGTACATTTATTTCCCAGTGTCACCTGAGGGCTGAGCTGGGACTGTGAGTGCCTTTTCTGTGGTGGGCACATTTTCCTGAGGTATTCAGTGTGATAAAATGCACCCATGTTGCAATTAAGACCCTATCTTGTCCATGGGGTTGTGGTACTACAACAGCAAAGATTACTATTCCAACAATTGCCAGGTAGTGTGTGCTGCTTTGTGGTGCAACAATGTCTCTGCCCAGCAACCTGGCAGTGCACATGATTCCCATATCTAGCACAATAACTCACTCTGATGCCTCTTCCTGCATTGCAGGTTGCCCAGTAGACATCTTTTTGGTAAGCAGAATATATATATGTGTGTGTGTGTGTGTGTGTGTGTGTGTGTGTGTGTGTGTGTGTGTGTGTGTGTGTGTGTGTGTTTAAAGATATATATATCTTCAGCCGTGTTCAGATCCCAGTTGCTTGAACAGTGTTCTCTGTCGTACATCCCTGTGTCTTACAGACCGCATAAGCATGGATCGTAATGCAGGAAAACTTTTTGTTGGTGGATTGCCTTTCCAGACTACTGAACAGAGTTTAGAAGACGTGTTCTGCAGATATGGACAAATAATATATATATATATATATATATATATATATATATATATATATATATATATACACACACACATATATATATATATATATATATATATATATATATATATATATATATATAATATGGTATTTAAGCAGTTATTCATGATTCATGGTAAGATATATTGCTGAATACTAAATCACTTTTTATTTATTTTGACTCCATCCTTATCTCTCTCTCTTTTTTTGTCTTTCTGGTGATGACGCCAGAGAGAAATTCAAGTGGAGCTGCAGAAGACACCGACAACATATTGCTGTACCTGACACATATTGTTGTTGAGAGGTCTCCAGTCTCCTAAGGACTCATTTTAGGTGCTTCAATGAGTCTGGTCGTGTCCTTCACTATGACACAGCTACTGTGTGCAGGCTGTTTACTGCACATTGCATTCTGTACAGCATGATCATATACTAGTCTGGTGGTGAAGTGATCTATGCTATCATTGCAGCTCCTGGTTCAACTCCAAATGTGAGTAATGATGACCAGTTGGCAGCAGTAGTAAGGGACCCCAATGCAGCAGGCTTATGCATGATATATGGTTGTGCAGGTAAAGTGGCAGCATCTAGTCCAGAACTGTGGACCATGACATTTAGGTTAGTGTTTCCTTGTGAGCTATGTAGTGTGGTACATCGTCTGCAGTCACTGTTTATATGAGATGCTCTCTCATCTTAAAATGATTTATTTTTTTAAACAATTATGCATATTATTGTTGGTAAAATCATTCCTGAGTGCTTACTGACTTCTGTCTGCTGATGTCATAAGGCATCATATAAATAAGTATTACAACTTATAACTGTTTTGCACAATAAAATCTGATGAGGTGGTTTACTTAAATATTCATGTACTGAATTTCCTCATGCGATATAATTGGTCATCCTCCCATAAAAAATACATAAAGAACATAAAGCAATCACTTCTTTAACAGATTCCTCCTTCCCTAGCCCCTACTATATTATATTCATAATACTATATTTTTCCTTCAGAGATAACACTCAGAAATCTCAAAGTAAAGACACGTGTGTTGAGCCAACAAAACATCCTCACCACTGCAGTACTTCACAATTAAGTCACTCCATTTCTACCATGTATTCAAAATCTCTTGATACCAAAGTAAAGGATTTTTCTCAGTGATCATTAATAATTCCCACTGCTTTTGTAATGATTTCCTGTTTAAATGACAGTTTACAGTTTTCATTAACAGCCATGATGATATGCCCATGAAGCTAGTAAAATAAACATTTCTTAAATGTAACTCACTCATTTTATATAACTTTTAATACTTGTATTATTAATTCCTTACTTTAAGAAGTCTGCAGTTTATTTTAAGACATTTGCTACCTAACTCAAGTAATCACAACTTAATATGACAGTATTCAAGTTTTTCAACTAAATGCAGGTCCATCTACATGTTTTATATACAAATGAGGCTATTTTACACATTTCCATGAACTGCAGGAATATGTAAACTAGTATAGCCACATTTTGGACCTATCTTGCTACCCAGGAATGCTGCCTCTCATTTCCTTGGAGTCTGCAGCAGTCTGTGGCATTCTCCAGCATGCATAAGAAGTGCACAGGTATGCTCAGATATGCTCAAATTTGAAGGTTTTAAGGAAAAAAGCATAATAGAGCTATATGTATTACAGTTTATATATCCATGCAGTGTGATATCAGCCATCTTACATTATTTGGCACATCTGGCCATCTCAAACCACTCAATAGTTTATAAAAGTTGTTCATCCCACACAAAGATATATGTATTTTAAGCACCCCCCCCCAAAAAAAAAAATACAAAAAATATTTCTGCTGTTACAATGAAGGAATAAATAACATTCAGGTTTGATACTTCTAAAACGACAGCTAAGGCAAAGTCCAGAAACAGTGACAATTTTAAGCGATAGGAAGTAGAAATTATTATTACCAGGTTACCCGTCCTGCCATACTTTCAGACCCCAAATGGAAGGCTACAAAGCCAAAGGAGGACACTTTCCATGTCTATACTACAAATGTTTTGATATCCACAGGAAAAAACAGCATGGAGTCTAATGGATGCTTTACAGCTTGTTGAATAGCTCCACCGTGTTCAATTTGTTGATTAGCATGCAATTCAGCTGCTTATGCTGTAAGTTGCACCTATGAAACATAGATAAAGACTGCAATTCATTAATAATCTACACCATTATAAAAAGGCAAATGGGTAGCTAGCCAAACTGATGGTGAAGAGAATTATACAGTATATGTGTGGAAGACTGAAAAAAACACTTTTTCTTCTGGATATATCTGTAAAGAGTAGCAGTAAATTTAAGCAGGTATGCTCCCATTTTGTCACCTGTATACTGCATATGCTAAAATGTATTTCAAAATAGTATAAAGCAAAGGCTTTTATACTTTTATCTGTATGCATTAGTTAGAAATGTACTGATGGTCTGGGCCTGTTTGTCAAGTCATGTCAGGGGTACACATGATTGACAATACATGAAAATGGAATGCTATGTAATAGATAAGTACAAGTCAGGGACAGGTCCTTTGATAACACTTTAAGCATTGCAAAGAGGTTTTGTTAGCAAAATGGTTTATTTGCCTGTTCTTTTGTGTGGGGAGTTAATGATGAATTATTGTTATGGCACAAAAAAGAACGCACTGTTATTTTGAGGGAGCAAAGGTAACTTACTGTTATGGCAGAAACAAAGTTATGTTGCTCTTGTTACTCTCTATGTTTTGCAACCTGCCTGTTAGTATTTCACATCTCTAGCCTGTTTTATGTTTCTCCAGTGGGTAATACTGACAGGATACCTTTTCTGTTTTATCTGGAAACAGCAATTTTGTAGTTATGTGATACTTATGTGTATTATACTTCTTTTGTCTTATAGGACACCTACAAGTATGTCACTAAGGCATGTCAATCCACGGAGAACCCCACTCCACTGATGCTGAAAACCAAGTCATAGTCAATGGGTTTCAGCAGCATGGTTCTTTTCTCCTGAAAAGGCGATGGAGAGATATGTCTCTTAGGATGTGAATATGGCAGCAGATTGTTTGTTATGTCAATGCCGTGGGTAGCCATGGCAAAATATACAAAAAGGTGTGCCACAGGGCTACTGACATGATAACATCTGCAAGAAGGCAAACAGCTGAAGTGGGCCATGGTTTCCAGGTAAGGGCCTACTAGAGAACCACCACTAACCCCCTGTGAAGAGTTCATGGTCAATCTGAGAGATCCAGACACCTCCCAGGAGAGTGCAGTACAGCATGTCCTGGATGTAGCCACAACATCTTCCAAGACAGCAAGCATGTTCCAGGAGGAGCTTCCAAGTAAGCTTCGATATCTCAACAACTGATTACTGTTGTATAGTAAAAAAATTGAAATGAATAAGCTAATTCTGTATCACATGTCTTTTTTGGGGGGAATGAAGACTGCTACAGTTACTTATAAGCTTAGTTTGGAGTTGTCAGACACGTTCTTGTTCAAAGTACCATTAACGCACATATACAGGGGTAAATGTATTATCCCCTGTGTTACCATTAATTGTGATGATGCTGTTCTTACCTCTTGCTTAACTTCTTCCAGGACCATCTGGAGTACAGAGTAGTATGCCTTCTGTGGACGGTAAGCCAAATATTTTTATTTCAGTATGTCTGAGCAATTTAGAGGAATATTGTAGAGTGTAATGTTAATCTCAGGCCTGTTGTGTGCATTGCCATAGTTTGTTAGCATACATTGCACTATAGTAGTGTAGTTCATCTATTAATGTGTTCCTATGTTTCTTTGTTTTTATCACATGTGTTCACAAGAGTGGGAGCGTGGGCCCTGTGCTGCCTGATGTCAATGTATCCACAGACTCTGATGATGATGGTGGACAAACTGAGGCACAGTCAGGGGGGTT
The DNA here is from genome assembly GCF_019279795.1 of Protopterus annectens. Lineage (NCBI taxonomy): Eukaryota > Metazoa > Chordata > Ceratodontiformes > Protopteridae > Protopterus > Protopterus annectens. The sequence goes on along the minus strand of NC_056731.1, from coordinate 1,039,736,213 downwards.
CAGAGGTTGAATGTGACACAGAGGTTGACATAGACCCACCTCCTGCATTTTCATCGGACACAGACAGTAGGTCTAAGCCTACCCATTCCAGTGAGACCACAGATATTGGACAGGTGAAGGGTGAGGGCATTGATCAGGGAAGTGTGGCTACTGCAGCGTTAGTGCCTGTTGAGTCTGTAAGTAGCCAAAGTTTGGGTGAGGTGCCACACAGCAGGATTGATAGTGGTGCACGGAGGGGGCTTGCTGTCCCTCCTCCACCTGGTGTAGGCCATGCCACTCAAGGTATGCTTAAGGCCATCATTGAGGCACAGGCACATTCTCATAGCTGATCCAGACAAATGCTCAGGATTGTGGATGTGGCACAGTCTGACATGAGTGATTGCCTCTACTGTGTTGACAATTCACTGGATTAGATGAATGACATGATGAAATGAGGGGTATCTGTGATGGACCGAGGGGTGTATTTCATAGAACAAGCAGTGTCTGTGTTGGAACATCTGCTGAGGGGAACAGAATTCTCATAGGTATAGGTCAGCCAAATCATCTACTGTCAGCCAATGTGGCCATGACAGACCATGCTCCCTTAGTGGTAGTAGTTCCATTGCTCCACCAGTGAGTCTGCTTTCCACTTTAGATGTGGCAGACCGTGGGTTCATCCTCTTGGGCGTCCCTGTGAAGAGAGTGTGTCCAGCATACATTAGTCATGTTCAGGTAGCAGCACTGCATCTGACTATGGTTATGGACATGCCAGTGCAACTCCTGGCAGAGCCCGTTCTCATTGTCAGGGAAGATAATGATACAAACTGCCACCTCTACCATGCATGGCTCACACCTGCCTGACAGACCAAAGTGAGCACAGATCTTGGTTGTGTTCATGCAGACAGTCACACAACAATTTCACCTGGAGACCCCCTACAGACACACACACAAGAGTTACTCAGTTTGTCTCACTGACCATTTGTTCTTTTATCCCAATGTCTGCCTTCTTCTCCTTCCTACTCACACTCACACTCGCCAACCTTCTTTGTCTCCCCTAAGCTTCCAGCTCCCCCTCCCACACAGCACCGTGTGCAATTGATGATAACTGTGCCATATCCCTGTTTTCTATCTTTTGGATTCAAGGATACAAAAGCTTTGTCTGGTGCTCAGGGTGGATTGCTAACTTATTGCTTAGTATATCTGCATTTGTGCTGTTGAACTGTGCATTGTACCTTTGACATATATTGGCTTTGGAAAGTTAGACAGTTGATAGCATCAAAATATTGCAACTTTATAGTGAATGCACTTATAAGGGTGTTGAGATCAGACACTGCAATATCTATCATTACTTTCACAGTAGTGTAGTGGTTAACATTGTTGCCTCACAGAATAGGTTATCTGGTTTGATTCTTGGCTGGGATGCCTTCTGTGTGAAGTATGCATGTCCTCCCTGTGTTTGCATGTGTTTTCTCCCACATTTCAAAGACGTGTGTGGAGTGTTTCTCCCTGGGCCTCTGCTGAAAATAGGCTCTCTCCTAGTTGAACTTTACCAGTTAACAAATGCTAAATAAATATTAACTTCTCTCTTTAATGATCTTTCAGGACAAATGTATGGTGCACATCATAAATCACTCCATCATATTCAGATCTTAGGACTGTATAGCAGCACTGTAGTCAAACTTCATCAGAGCAGTAATACAGTATAATGCTCACTTTTGAATACACCTCTACAGATACATACAGCAGCTGGAGAGACCATGGGGCTTCCTCAGAAAGATAACACAGGGCCTATAAACCATCCCATGATGTATATGAATAAATTAAAAGCCATGCCACTGTCATCTGTCTGGTATAGGATGAGGTGATATCTGCATGGCCTTCCAGCCAGGGTATGACCATGCCCTGGTGAGATGACTACATATCCAAAAATCTTATATAGCTGATGACATCAGCAGTGTCTGTTGAGAATATGGTAATAACAGTGTTCCACATGCTGTTGTAAAAGGCTCTCTGTAATGCGAGGTAAGAGCACATACACACAGTTGACTGCAGTGAGACTAGAACCCCTACCTGTCTAAGTACACAGACTACACAACACAGTACATAATGCATGCAACATGGCACAAGTATGACTGAACATATAGTACATGACATCAGCAGACCATGTGTCAGACAAGATTTTGGCAGGCTTGCATAGGTTCATAGCTTCATAGTTCCATATGAGGTTACTACCATAATGGCCCTTGGTTCATAGGAGGTTACTAGGCTAATGGCCCTAAGGCCTTGTCAAGCCTATTCAAGATGGACCATTGTTCCCTTATAGACCAAGATATGTAGTCCATATTTGCAAATCCATGATCAACATTGGTAGACCCTGTCTAAGAGTGACATAAGTGAAACCCCATGGGGTAAATCTATGATTTTCCATCCAACTGTCCCAGTTACACTTAAATAGGGTCATTGAGGAGCTCAATTTCTCATGAATTAGGAGTTTGTTACATAGAATTGGCAATCTCTGGAGACATAGCTGTCTCTCCAGCATGTCCTGTTGATGTTGCAGGCTAGGTTAAGGTCCCTAGATTGAGTGAGTTTTGTCCCATGTGATTTGTAGAGGGGCAGTATTTCTACTAAGGCAGTGTTTGAGACTGGTCTGTAGGCCAGCCACAAGTCACCTCTCAGCAGTCTATACAATACAGAGCACAGTCACAAGGTCTTCAGTCTGCCCATGTAGGTAATGTTTTGGAAGTCCCTGGATTTTCTTAGTGAGAAACCCCTGAGGTCTCTCCATATACTGTAGGTGTCTGGTGAGGTACAGCAAAAGGAAGCATTGTACTCTATTATTGGTCTGATGAGAGACAAGTACAGTAGAGTTATAACATCCTTAGTCTTGGATGCTATGCCCTCACTTATGAGGTCTCCAACACAGAGGGCCTTAATTATTGCTGTGGCACATGATGATCACAGGTGAGGCTGCCATTAACCTGCATTCCCAAATCTCTCAACATTGGGATAGAACATGGGGGGATATTATTAATATTGTAATTTGCAGGGAAGCCCTCTTTGCTGAAAGGGATAATGGTGGATTATTTTGTGTTAACTTTAAGTCTGTGGCTTTGGCAACAATCATTTATGTATGAAGGCACATTTTGTAGTATGTTGACATTGTTTGTGAGCCAATGCTTGCTTCCAGTTTACAGCCATCAGTGAACTTGTTTAGCCACAAGCCATCTCTTTTTCACCTGATTTTCTGAGAAATACATTCCAAACAGTAGGGGGCCCAGCACAGATTCTCATGGGACACCACTGGTAACAGGTCTGCTGGCAGAGGTGGAATCCCCACCTATGGCTGTATGAGTTCTATTGGTGAGCCAGTTGACTACCCATCTAATGATGTCTGAGTTAATCCCCAGGTGGGTGAATTCCACAATGATCTCTCAGTGGAGATTGTGTCAAAGCCCTTGGCCAAGTTGAGATTAGCAGTGTGTATTGATTTGCCTTCATCCATAGCTTTGGTGACACTCTCAAAGAATTACACTAGGTTTAACAGGCATGATCTGCCCTTAATGAAGCCAAACTGTGCCGGTTGAAGCATTTGAATGTCACCAATGTCCTTGTTGATAGGTTCCAAGATTATTCTCTCTATGGCCTTACAGACAGGGCTGACCAGGCTTTTGGGTGTATAGTTCCCCAGGGTGGTTGAGAGACCTCTTCTGTGCAAGGGTATTATGGTTGCTGTTTTCTCCTCTGCTGGCACAATGCCAGTGCTTGGACTGTGGTTGAAGAGAGTACCCTGCGGTTCTGCTAACTCTTGCTTTAGACTGTTTAGTAAGCAGCTTGGTATGTTATCCAGTACCACAAAAGCTGTGTTTCTGGCATTTCTGAGTGCGGTTATGACCTGTTATTTGGAGATGATAGGTAGAGAACTGTTCACATGTATGCTGTGGGGTATGACCGCTGGAGACAGTGGTGTGAAATTGTTGCAAAAACTGTCTGCTAACAGGTTGGCTACATCCTCATGTTCAGTATGAGTTGTACAGTCGACTCTGAATTTGGTGTAATGTTGGGACTTCTCTTTTACATTACAGACATAGCTAATGAATGCCTTGTTATTATCCTTAGCTATGGATGCTAATTTAGTTTCAGAATTAGCCTTAGAGGACTTGACAAAATGTCCAATTTACTTGTTCAAGCTACGGAGTGTGCTCTTCTGCTGAGACCGTTCCCTCTTATTCCTGTGCATCAGTTTCTTTCTCTTGTTGTATAATCTATTTATGCTAGATATCCACTAGGGCAACTTGTTTTTTTGTGAGCAAGTTTTGATCCATTCTGGTACAGCTAAGTCTCTTCACTTGTAAAGGTGTTTATACAAGGCATTTTTGTACACCTCCATATAGGAGTCTTTATTGTCAGTGGAGGCAGTAGGTTTGAAACTATATATGTCATCACTTAGGAATCTATAGTTTGCTTTGCAGAAATGTTTCCACGTTTAGCTTCCTGGGGGGGGGGGGTCAGACATGATTATTACATTGAATTTGACTGATTTATGGTCAGACCTTACCAGGGAGGGTCTCACACATGGGGGTTGTGCAGTGATCTCCCATGTCGGTGAGTACTAGGTCAAGGACATTTGGGCTCATTATGGGGGTGCAGACTAACTGTTCCAGAACATTCATGTTTGCAAAGTGCAGAAACCTTAGGGTGAGTGTATTTGACCTCATATAGGTATCCCAATCCATGACTGTATTTTGAGTGACTCAAGTAGGTCCAGGAAGGCACAATGTGGTTTTTCATGGTTCATGTTGGTGGACCTGTAGCTAACAATGACATGGAGCTTTTTTTTCCTACAGTTAATAACTTTAGGGAGTCATACTGCTTAAAATGTCTTGAGGTCTACTTGTCTTTTATAAAGATGGCTACACCTCCTCCTTTGTATTTTTCATGTTCATTTTGATGCCTGAACGTGTAGAAGGCATTATAGCCTTTCAGAGCCAGAGTACTCTCTGCGGCCTTAATCCGTGTCTCTCTGACTGCACGAACATTGACAACTTCCCAAGTAAGAAGTGCCTCCATTGAGTGCAGTTTCTAATTTAGACACTTAGCATTAATCAGCATAACCTTGAATTTGTCTTTTGAGGATATTTTTATGTCAAGAACTTTGTTCTTATAACATTGCCTTAAAAAAGTTACATTGAGGGAGGCAAATACCTTGGCCAGTAACCAAAATGCAAGAGGTTACAGATGAAGATGATCCCTGCCAAAGCAGAGTGGTCTGTTGACCATATCATCCCAACCTGACAACTACTGGATCCCTTTGTTGTGACACCAGTAGCTAATCCAATTGTTGAAGTCAATATTTTTTTTTTGTTTGTATTGAGGCATCATCCTGTCTGAAGGTAGAATGCTGCTTAAGGCTATGGACATACCTGTCTGGGACACATACTCTGAAAGGTCAGTCATATGTCTCTTCATATGGTAAAATGACATATGTCTCAAGTCATTTACTGCAACATGGAGTATGATGGAGGAATAAGTGTGGTTGTTGTTTAGAAACTTGAATACGTGCGTGACTTTGTGGATCCTGGCACCTGACATGCAGCTGACTGTGACATTCTCTTTGTACAACATGGTAAAGAAGACACCTGCGTGACTCACTATGGATTTGCCTATGATCAATACATTGGCTTTGAGGTGTTTTGCCTTAAGGGCTTAACAGGTGAGACACTGATATGCTTGTTTTCATGTGTCGTGGGTTCTATTAGAACTGTCATATTTGCAGAAGATTTGCATTTGTGAGGTCTCTACTATTTCAGTAAGCTTCTAATGAATACCTCTGCATATGTGGTTTTATGTGCTGTGCACTTGGTCTGTTTGTTTATTTTATATTTATTTATTGCATTTGTTTACCAGGAAAGTATACTGGACCTAAAAGAGCCCATTTTCTGTGGAGGCCCAGGGAGAAAAGCTCCAACAAGAACATCGACACAAGAAAAATTAAATATTAATTGGCACAGAAATAGAAACTGTGTTACACATAGTGATTACAGTAATATATGCATAGTATCTACATACAAGCAGGAATTTAGTTGGGTGACAGATGAATTAAATCAGAGAGGTATGGACAGAGATATATTAATCAGCATTATTGTACCAGCATCAACAATTGATTAAAAAATAATAATTATGGAGAAAATATCATCAGTCAGCAGTAGCAAAACGCATACAGGTTTAGTTGTCATATAAGGAGAAGGAAGAGGTACTGAGCAAGTACATAGCCAGGAAGAGCTGAGATGATTTTTTCAGTATTTGTTTGAAGGTGGCGGTGCTGCCTGTGTTTCTTATAGAAGGTGGAAGCGAGTTCCATAATTTGGCAATATTGAAGGAGTAAAGCAGTTGACCAGCAGATAAGGTGGGCTTTTCTCCTTTTAGAAGTAGATGATTTTCAGATCTTAGTTGCCTGATGGGTTGGTATTTAGCAAGTAGTGTCAAGAGAGGTGGACAGTCTGTGGGTCTGTAGATTATTTTGTGTGCTGTATTAGTTGGGTGAATGAGAGATGGTGGGGGCATTCCAATCAGACTAATGGTTTCAGTGCATTACAGTGGTGGGATGAGAATTTGGCCTTGGTGACAAATTTAGCTATTCTGTTGTAACACATATCAAGTTTGGATTTTATAAAATGTTGGATATTAGTGAGCAGAGGGGCACCATAAAGGAGAGAAGGTAATAAAAAGGAGGTTGCAATGGGTTGTTTAGTAGAGATGTTAACAAATGATTGGTGCCTGTAGAGCATTCCAAGTTTTTGGTGTTTTTTTTATGTTGTTGTTTATGTGTAGGTCAAAGTTAAGGTTTTTGTCTATAATAATGACTAGTAGTTTAGTGTGTAGGACAACTTCTATAGTGGTATTGTCTTGGGCTTGTATAGTGAAACGTTTTTTAATCTAGGGGAGTGGTTTTCTTATGAGTAAAAAGTGCTAATTTATTTTTTTTTTTTCAGATTTAGGGCAAGATGTTTGCTAAGCATTCAAGATTCAGTAGAGGTGACAGCATTCTGGATGATTTGCTGGAGTTCAGAGCTGGAATTTACAGTGCATATTATTTTACAATCATCTGTATACTGGACTACTGAGCATTCTGGGAGAGTGGAGTGAAAGTTGTTAATAAAGATGCTAAATCAGAGAGGACTAAGTATGGAGTCTTGGGGTACCCCTGTGGAAGTATTGAGGAAGGGAGAAAATGATTGTTGCCATTTGGTGGATTGATGCCTATTGGAGAGATAGCTATTGAACCATTGTAGGGTAGGTGGGAAAATGTGGAGGGTGGATAGTTTAGAGAAGAGGATGGTTTGGGAAAGGTTGAAGAGGTTGAGGAAAAGAGAAGTGATTATTTTTCCAGAATCCTGTGCCTGGTTAACTGTATCAAGAAAGGATAGGAGGGCAGTAGTGGTGCTATGTCCTGGTCTCAAACCATGCTGAGTGGGTGATAAAATTTGATTTTCAAGCAGGTGGTTGAGGAGTTGGGCATGGATGCATTCTTCCAGTATTTTACATATGGGTGAGAGAACTGCTATGGGCCGAACATTCGTGGTGTCTGTGTTGGCGCCGCCTTTGTGTAAGGGGAGAATGAATGTTTTTTTCCAGATGTCTGGGACAAGGGATTGTTTAATCAATCTGATAATGAGTAGTTATGAATTGCTGTGGAGGTGAAATGTGCATGCTGATAACCTGTTTATATCTGGCTTGTTGTTACTTGAGAGAGAGAGCATTTATTCTAGATTCACTGTATACCTGCATTTCTCACATATTATACTGGCAAGCTTCAGGAGTACGTGGTTATCACTATACATGAGGCAATAGAAACCTGTGTAAAAAGACAAGAACCCTTATTAAGCATATTTAGATGGTTGCTGTTAGCAGAGTGATTTTGTGAGCAGCAGCAATTGGGCCTGTCTATAAGTGCCATTCCAGAGGCTGTAATAATCTCCCACTGTGTGTGAAGCAGTGCTCCTTAAAGACTTTGTTCAGTTGCAACCTTGACTACTGGTTGGGTGATTGTACAGTCACCTATGAGCGGGCACCTATGTCACTCATGGGCAGGGCTTGCTGGTGCTGCTCACAAACATGGTCTGCTAAAAACAACCATACAACTATGCTCAATAAGGATACTTGTGTTTATACATAGCTAGGTTTCTACACATCCCAGTGCTATTAGGCTAGTAGCCTCATATGAACCTATGAAGCTTTGTGTCTTTGCAAGCCTCACAATCTGTTGTCCTCCACAAGGCCTGCTTGTGTCATCTACTATAAGTTCACTTGCACTCCTATGAAAATCAGACTTAAGCAGTGGTGCTTGGTTAAATGTGGTGTGTTGTAGTCTGTGTACTTAGATAGGTAGGGGTTCCATTCTCACTGTACTCAACTGTGGGTATGTGAGCTATTCCTTGACATAATAGAGAGCATTTTACACCAGCAAGTGGGACACTGTTATCTTGTCCTTAACAAACACTGCTGATGTTATCAGCTGTAAAGTGATGTGAGACACACTCAAAGTCAGACTTGAGCTGTAGCACTTGCATACAGTACTGTGTTCTGTAGTCTGTGTATCTTATATAGGTAGGGGTTCTAGTCTTCCTGCAGTCAACTTGTGTGTGAGCTGTTGCTTGACATTACAGAGAGAGAATTTTACACCAGCATGTGGAACCTTATCTTGTCCTCAACAGACATTGCTGATGTCATCTGCTATAAAGTGTTGTCTGACACACTCCAAGTCAGACTTGAGTTATGGTGCTTGCCTTAAATGCAGAGTTCTGTAATCTGTGTACCTATATAGCCAGGGGTTTGACCCTTACTGGAAGCAACTGGATAGGGAGTGGTATTTGCTTTCTTGCTTGACATTACAAAGAGACTTCTACACCAGTATGTGGGACACTGTTGTTACCATATTATTCACCAGACACTGCTGATGTCATCAGCTATAAAGTGTTGTCTGACAAACTTCAAGTCAGACTTGAGCAATGGCACTTGCGTAAAGTATTGTGTTCTTGTACTTTTATAGCTAGGGGTTGTATTCTCAGTGCAGTCATGTGAATGTGTGTGTGTGTGTGTGTGTGTGTGTGTGTGTGTGTGTGTGTGTGTGTGTGTGTGTGTGTGTGTGTGTGTGTGTGTGTGTGTGTCAGCTGTTGCTTGATATTACCGAGGGCATTTTACATCAGCATGTGGGACACTGTCATTTTGCCTTCCACAGACATTACGTCATCAGCTATATTACATTTTTGGATATGCAGTACTCCCACCAGGACAGAGTCAGAGACTGGCCTGGATGCCAGACAGAAGTCACATCATCCTATACAATAAAGTTTACAGTAACATGGCTTTTAATCTGTCAACATACATCATGGCATGGTCTGCAGGCCCTGTGTTATCTTGTTGAGAAAGCCCTGTGGTCTGTCCAGCTGCTACATGTGCCTGGTGAGGTACATGTAAAAAAGAGCATTATACTCTAGCACTGTAATGTGTTTGAATACAGTGCTGTCGTGCAATCCTAAGATGCCCATATTATGGCATGACTTAGGATGCGTACAACACAGTCTTTTAATAGCAGTGTGGACACTTGGTGCTCAAAGTTCAGATTGCTATCTAAATGTGTTCCCAGTGCTTGCATCACTGGGTTTCTAAACAGCAAGACTGTTGTCAATGCTGTGATTAACATGGAACTCCACTTTTCAGATGGACAACATTACAAATGCACACTTCTGCATTTATTTGTAGATACCCTATGGTATGACCCAGCACATACACCTTCCTGATACGGTTGAAAACACAATTCATCACACCCTCCACATGGCCTATGTTTCATAGGTTCATAGGTTGGTACTAGGCTATCAGACCTAAGGCCTATACAAGCCTAGCCATAACAAGTCCCTGGCTTCCATACAAGGGTGCACATCAACATGCATCCACCTGAGTTGGGGGGACAGCACCTGCATGCATATATAGAGACATCCTGGCTCTCCTCAACTGCGAGGTAGACCAACTTTTCAACATGGACCTCCTCTACATGTACACTAGTTATATTTCAGGTGTGTGCAACATACCTGTGTGACTTGTTACTACTACATAAGGTCAGCTACTTTTGATAGATTTCCTCAAAGAGGTCATTGAGGGCATCAATGACAGCAGTAGTATTGTGTGGAAATTGAACAGGTCAAGGCATTTGACAAAAATCCACACTGAGGTATTTAACCAACACTGCCATATGTGGTCATAAACAGTTATATCATCAAATGGGTAGACCAGTGTATGACAAATGTGATATCTCACTATGTTAAAATGTGTGATGCGACATACATCTCAGGTCCAGTGATCAGGTAGTACATCGGGGGTATCTTTTAAGCCCTTTCCTGACCATTATTTCAGTGAAGAAAATCAAAGATGACATACACATGCTGTGTCCAATCAGTTGCCTGAAGGACTACAGCTTGTGTGCAATCATTGACTCAAACTGTGATATTAGCATAATACAGACAGTATCAATACATATCAGTGACTTCTGCCACATCCATGACAACACCTCATTGACGAGACACATGGAGGGATTTGTTGAACCAGGGAACAGACACAGAACTCATAGATAATGTGGAAATCGCACCCTATAATTAGACCTATAGGTGTGTGACCTGTGTCCTGGAGTAGAGGGTAAGTGATGCAGCCACCAGCATGTGGTCACAGTGCTGACTACTCCCTTGAATTTAAGATAAGTTCTGGGTATGTGAAGGACATGCGCATTAGAGTCCATAATAACTTCATGGTTCCCAGCCTTCATCACATCAGTAACTTTGTACAATGTACCCTTCTTCATATACCTCCCTACACATCTTCCATTGATATGTAACTAAAGTGTACCACCTTTGTCACAGTGCACTGTCACACAGCTTTTTGGCCATACCTAGGCATTCTTTTTGGAGAATATACATGACTGTCTGATGGTGTGGGACAACAATAGTTTCACAGGTGTTTACTAGGCTAATCACCACAAGGCAGTTTTTAAGCCTAGCCATGCATCCCTAATCTCTAACAAGTTCTAATGCCCTTGATAAGTGTAAGCAGGAGCTTGGGAGATGAACCATTTATACATTGCCTATGTCCATTACAGACATAGGTGGCAAACCAGGGATGAATTTCCTGTTCCCCATCCAATTGTCCAATTTGCACTTGAATTGAGTTAGGGAGGAAGTCTGTTCACATGGATATGGAGCCTGTTACAGAGAAGGGGTAATCTCTGGGATGCATACCTGCCTCTACAGCAGGTCCTATTTATATCACAGGCAAGGTTTAAGTCTTTAGAATGGGTAATTCTAGTGCTGTTTGTTTTGTGTATATGCAGGAGGATCATCAGAGTGGGATCTGACATTGCCCTGTATGCCAGGCATAGATCTTGCCTCAAGAGTCTGTTGGGGACAGAATACAGGAATAGGGCATTAAGGTGGTCTGCAGAGGACATTTTACTTATGCCCTTTATTCTTATAGTGAGAAACTTCTGTAGATTTTCCAGTTGTAGGATATGCCTGGTTAGGTACATACCAAAGGGGGCATTGTACTGAATGATAGGTCTGATGAATGTGAAATACAGTTAAACAATGACTCCCTTTGGACCTAGATGCCACAACTTTATTTATAAGTTGCACAACACAGAATGATTTCCTCACTACTATAGACATGTGATCATCAAAGGCTAGATTACTGCCTATGTGTGTCCATAACTACTGGGTCAACTCTAAGCGGCGTGTTGTCAATATGATAGTTACCAGGGGAGGATGATTTCCTGATGGATATAATTATGCATTTCTTGTCATTTAGTTTTAGTCCATGGTTCTGACACTATTTCGTTATCTGTCTCAGCCCTTCCTGGACAACATTTGTGTCAGTGCGGGATTTAATGACAGCTCCAAATTTGCAATCATCTGAAAATGTTGTCAGCCAGATGCAATTGACATTGGCCTTGACTTCAGAGAAGTAAGTGACAAAAAGGAGTGGTACAAGGACAGATCCCTGAGAAACTCCACTTGTGACTGACTTCTTTGTAGAGGTGGACTCCCCACTTCTAACTTCATGGGTTCTGCCTGTGAGGCAATTGACTATCTGTCAGGTGATTTGCAGGTTTGTAACTAACCTCTTGAGTCTGTCAACAATGACCAAGTGAGTTATTGTGTCAGACGCCTTGGCCAGATGAAGGTGGACAGTATGAACCATTTTGCTTTCACTGATTTCTTTGGTGACCTTCTCTAAGAAGTCCTCCATGTTGAGTAGGCATGCCCTGCCCTTGACCGAACCAAACAGGATTGGGTCCAGTGTCTGGAGGTTTACTATATCACTATTGATTATTTCCATGATAATTCTTTCCATGGCTTTACATATAAGACTAGTGAGACTTATGGATCTGTAGTTTCCAGGGTCTGTAGATGGGCCACCTTTGTTCAGAGGGATGACTGTTGCTGTTCTCCTTTCATGAGGCATGGTGCCTGTTTGGAGACTGCAGTTAAACAGCAATTCCAGATGGCTTGATAGGTCATGTTTCATGCTATTTGGATGTCATCCTGGGATACTGTCTGGGCCATTGATACAATGTTCTTGGCCTTAGAGAGTTGTTACATCAGATGCATGTGTGCTAGCTGCCCAGCTTATGCACAGACTACACTGTCCCTCCAAACACCTCCTGCAGACATTACAGTACCAGGAAAGTGTGCGTAGTTACTCACATAGAGTGTGTTTGACAACATTAATGGAATGTTTATCATTTGTGACAATGTGGATTGCCAAACACATAAGGCAAGTAGGCTGTATTGACCATACTGTCACATACATGTATAGCATTGTCCCTCCAAACACCTCCTGCAGACATTACAGTACCAGGAAAGTGTGCGTAGTTACCCTCATAGAGTGTGTTTGACAACATTAATGGCATGCATATCATTTGTGACAATGTGGATTGCCGTACACATAAGTCAAGTAGCCTGTATTGACCATACTGTCACATACATGTATAGCATTGTCCCTCCAAACACCTCCTGCAGACATTACAGTACCAGGAAAGTGTGCGTAGTTACCCTCATAGAGTGTGGATGTACCATAATAGTTGTCAAGTGTGTGCAGGCTCATCTGTTATCACTGCACATAACATATGTTTCATCAGAATGATTGGATTAGTGGTGGCATTATTCTGATATTGTCCATGATTGTGGTTGGTTCTTGTAATGTTTCCCATGATCCTTTCCCTGTGGCCACCTTGCTGGAGACCTCTTCTGAGAGTACACTCATATTCAGGTATATCATTTTGCACACCTCCCAATATTTACCCTACCCCCAATTGTATGCCAGATCCCTGATAACTGTCCTCTGCATTATTCATGAAAGGATGGTTATCTCACATAGACATCCTCCCCATTGTTATGTTGCCTTGTGTGACTGTCACAGACAACACATTTTCACTGTACAGTCTGTGCTGTACCATATAGATATGTGCTTGGTGCGCTGCTGCAGCCATCATCCATTGAGATGTCTTCCTCTGCTATACATGCAGGAGTTTTACCTGTATTCTTTCCCTATGTTCATTCCTACAATCTACAATTCATCTGTGTGCCCTTATTCAATACATACACTTCCCCTCGGTGATCATTTTACATAGCAGTCCCATGTCCTGTTAAAGATAATTAACACAACTTCAATACAGAATGCCAGGAATGGGATATCACAATACTCTGCACTGGAGGTACACTGTCCTGTACTATGTTTGGACCATATACTTCACATTCATACCTCACAACTGTCCAGATATTCCCAGGATATCCAGATGTTTTCCTTAACAAACATGTAGATTTCTGCCATATCACTGGGATGATTTCTGGACTGGGACTCAATATTGCATACATTTGAGTCATTACATCTCAGCTGTCCTGATCTGTGCATAATGTCCAGATTTGTCTCTTATTTGTGGTTTCCTTATAACATTTTTTTCTGGCAAATCATTGGCATGCCATTGCAGAGTGGTCAGAAACTGAGGGGTGACATTTGAGTTTCAATCTACTCTTCAAAAGGTTTATTCTAATATACAACCTATATATTCTATCAACTTCCTAAATTTGTCAATGCGATATCAAAAATCTGTCCCTATTTCTACCCCCTTTATTCCCCCATTATTATGGCTTTGACCACATTTGTTGCTCTAAGAAGTTGTGAGTGCTACATTCTCACACATTCCTATATGACATCTATGCCAAATATGTCTCTATTACTTATCTGATCTTTCATTAAGCTGGTCTCTGTGCAGATGTGTTGTACTAACAGAATATCAGCTATTTGTAAAACCCCTGGGGATCGCTGTGGCAGAAATACAGGCACCATAGGTGCTCTCCCTTACACAGAATTGCTATCTGCTTTTGCTGACAAGGTTTTGCTATGTCTAAAGCCCTTCTGATTATTGTGGCATTCGTGCAAATCTGTGCACTGAAGATACTCTGCTTTACATGGAATCACAATCTACATTCGCTTATAAGGTTTCATGGACAACAACACTGTTGCAAGCCATGAAAGTTACCTTAGGCCCTTAGGCATGCTGTACCTCATTAATAAGCAGTGCACACTGTGCAAATCCTACATGGAATTTATTGAATCCTGCAGAAGTACTGTTTTGTGAAAGAAAGGAAAATTCATGAAACAGATCAAGAGAAAATGTAAGAATTATTGTTATTTAAGCAAAGGTATTTTTTGGAAGATAATAGGAGAGGTACAGCTTATTTAAGCAAGTTAGTTAAAGAAGATAGTAGTATAATGAGTGAGATGATAGACTGGAGAGATGAAATTAAAAAGATTCCAGGAGCAGATTATTAATGTTTGTGTCTTTCGGCTTTTCCCGGTTAGGGGTCGCCACAGCGGAACTCCGGTCCGCTAATGATTGGTAGTGGATTTTTACGTACCGGGTTACCAGCCCTGATGCACAACCTTCAATGAAGACATGCCCCATTCACATATGCATCCACACAGAAGACGCTATAGCTGAGAATTGAACGGGACAACGTCTTGCTATGAGGCGACAGTGCTACCGCAGCACCACCACCACAGTTGCAGATTATTAATATTGCAGTAAATTACATAAATGATTTGTTTAAAGATAGAAAGAATGAAAAAGAGAAATTAGGGGATGTTAGAAGATAAGAACTAGACTTAAAGGAGAAGATTTATTTATGTAAATTAGATAAGGCACTTGGATAAGTTAATCTAGGGTCAACAGCAGGACCTGATGGGCTAGAATACTTACTGTATAAGAACTAAACAGATTGTCAGAAAAGTATTTTTAAAAATTTTGAATGAATGTTTCAATAAAGGTTTTATGTAGAAAGACTTATGAAGTGGGAAAGTTAAATTTATATGGAAAAAAAAAGAAAAAAATTAAATTAAAAACAGAGACCTATAGGATTGAGCAATGCAGAATAAAACATAAAATTGAAAAATTATGGAAAACATTATTTAGTGTAAAAGATAAAAGCTGTCAGCTGTCAGAAGTTATTATCAATAGTAAGAGAAATTGTGGGTGATATGTTGAATAGAAAAGAAGTTAAAATTATGATATGAAAATTAAACAAAGCCTTTTATACTATTTCACATGAACTTTTGTCGCTTATTATGAAAGAAAATAGTATCAGCAGAAACATTATATGAATGAATGCCAATCAGCACATGATAAGAATAAAGTAGGAATTTTAGTAAAACATATGTTTAAGACTGGAATAGATGTAAAATGGCATAAGAAAAGGATGTCCAGTGAGCAGCATTTTATTTTCTGTGGTTATCAATGTTTTAGAGAAGTAAATTTAAAAATTTAAGTTGCAAATTATATCATGAATGAATGAATGAGATTTTTGTACTAGGTTTAAGATTTGGAGATTAAAAACATGAGTCAAGAACAGTGGAAAAAGGAAATTGATGCAATTGAGGCACAGTGTGTGTGTGTGTGTGTGTGTGTGTGTGTGTGTGTGTGTGTGTGTGTGTGTGTGTGTGCTTAGAAAAGATAAACTATCTTTTAGGGAAAAGGTTTATTTATTTAATTCAGTTTTAATGGGGAAGATAGTTTATTTGGCATGTTTTTAAATGTTACCAATGCTATCTGAAAAAGAAATATTAAAAGTGATTTTTTCATTTATGAAAAAAGGAGCTCTGCATATGGATCAGGAAGATGGGTGGACATGATTAATAAATCTAATTGAATATACTGCCTCATCAAATTTTTATAAAGTTTTACATTGGATAAATGAACATGAGACATTAGTAGTAAAATTACTGACATAAAATATGGAAGTTATTGGGAAATATATAGATTTCAAAGAAGAAAATGATCCATAAATGCAGAATTGAGATATAATCAAGAAATAATTAATTTATGGAAAAAAATACATTGAAAAATTAGAGAAAAGTGTGGTATAAGAATATAATGATACAAATATGCTAATCCATGAGCAGATTTCTTCTTCTTACACCACAGTGGATCATTGGTCTGCAAAACAAGTAGCAGTAGAGTTTTACAGTGCTGAGTTGCCAAGCCAGCACCCAACTTTCCTCCAAAGGCATACACATGCACCTAGGGCCAGTTTTAGAATGCCCAATCCACCTGCAGTAGGTCTTGTGAATGTGGAAGAAAACCCAAGCAAACAAATGGAGAACATGCAAACTCTGCAGAGAAGGCACCCCAGCCAAAAACTGAACCAGAAAACCTCTTGCTGTGAGGTGTCAATGACTACCACTGTGCCACCCTAATCCATAAGAAGATCTAAAAAATGAAAATATTAAAGTTATAAAAATACGAAATGCATGGTATAAAAAATAAGTGGGATGTGAAGACTTTTTAATGGCAGCTGAAGATTAATAAATTGCCACTAAAGGAAATTCGC
This sequence comes from Protopterus annectens, assembly GCF_019279795.1. Taxonomy (NCBI): domain Eukaryota; kingdom Metazoa; phylum Chordata; order Ceratodontiformes; family Protopteridae; genus Protopterus; species Protopterus annectens. The sequence goes on along the minus strand of NC_056731.1, from coordinate 1,039,719,303 downwards.
CATATAAGAAGATAAGTGTGAAAGAATATGTATATATTGTGGTAAAGAAGAAACTGCAGAATATGTTTTTTTTATGTAGCTAGATAGTGAAACTGTATGAAAAGTTATAAGATTATTTTTTTAAAGGTATAAATGAAGTGAAAGAAATGTATATGGATATGATTATGTATGAATATTACATGCATAAAAGCAGAGAATATGTTAGTAAGATAGATAAAAGACTATCTTATATCATTTGGATTATTTGGTTTAAAAGAATAAATACATTTATGTTCAAAGGAAAATGGATGCTAGCAACAGCATTACAGAAAACCAGATGCTTTTTATGGAAGAAGGAGTTGGGGACTAATAAAGAAGACAATGAAAGGTGTTAGGATATCTGTGAATATTTGTGTATGAAAATGTATACATTATATTGTTTCTTTCGGCTTTTCCCGGTTAGGGGTCGCCACAGCGGAACTCCAGTCCGCTAATAATTGGCAGTAGATTTTGACGTGCTGGCTTGCCGGGCCTAACGCACAACCTTCAATGAAGGAATGCCCATTCACGCATGTCGTCACACAGAAGACACTCTAACTGAGAATCGAACGGGCAACGTCTAACTGTGAGGTGACAACACTACCGCAGCACCACCACTGCAGCTGAAAATGTATACATTATATACATAACATAAATTGTAAATATTTAAATATATAAAATTGTAAATAATATTGTATGTAAAGTCGTGAAACTGTTTTTTTTTAAATACAGTACCCCTGCTCTTTTCAGTGATTGCTGTGGGATCTTTTATATCAACCTGAGCTACACATGTTACACACACACACACACACATATATATATATATATAGAGAGAGAGAGAGAGAGAGAGAGTACACAATTCCCATATGACCTTCAGTCTACATCAACACCAGAAAATGGAGATAAGAATTTAGAACCATAATTATCATCCATTGAAAATCTTATAACACTGGCATTTGTCTGGAAAGTACTGTGCAATGTCCTGTATAAAAGACTGCACATGCCTATAGTTCCAGGTGAAGATCCTGTGCACTTCTTTATAGGTTCACACTATGTGAGTCCCAGATTTCCAATGGGATACAGTAACTAACCCTTTGATGGAACTGCAGTGCAGGTTCATTTGATGGACAAGTTGGAACTGACCATTCACTTCCCTTTATCCGAGGCTGGCTTTCCCAGTGCCCTGATCAGTATTCAAACCAACGTGATCAGTACTATAGTCAGGGCTGAAACCTCTTTGCTTCACAGCCGTCTCATCATACATATGTATTTTTGCAATATTACTGCTTACCATAGGACCAGTGTCAAAAATGTTACTTATGGTGTAGCTCTGTTCTGTTCTACTTGCTTTTTCTTTTATCTTCTTAGTCAGTGTTATTTATATCAGTATGGTAAATTGTTTAAATATTGTCAGAATGAAATAGTCTTTACAATACTACAGTATTCTTCAAGGTTTCTTAAACTGAATATATGTTGCAGCAGTCTGCTTCTACCTCGTATTAATTCAGTGATTCTCTAATGTCCCCACTGCTCAACATCATGTGCATATAAAAAAGTACCTGTATGATAATATGCATGTACAGGGCATGAAAAAATGTGTTTTAAACTACACTGTAACACTTACAAAAACAATATAATCCTTGTAAGAAAATCTTGAGATGAGTTTGAAAATTAGGATATTAAAGTTTATGCTCATAGACTGTAATATTTATTTTAACATGTAAGTATCAGCAAGAAATTTCAATTCATCCCAGTATCCTACTTGATAACAATACATATTTTATCCTGTAGAGGAAATAGAAATTAAAGCCATGAGAAAATATTGCTGAGACATTTACTTTGAGTCACAGAATTAATGTCACTAGAGTGAAATGATCTCCATTTTTTTACCACACAGTTTTTAAAACAAAGTGCCATTCTTAAATGATTTACAGCTGGAAAAATATATTTGCTAACCTATCTTTATCATGTCTTCATGGGACGTGTGCATTTCTTTTGAAAAAACAAAAACAAAAAAACAGCAGACTGGTTATTGGAATTCACGGTCAATTTTAATAATGTTGTCAGTCCAAAAACCCAGACTGCAGTAGCTATACACACATTTTATATTAGTTTGGGCTTGTTTGTTTGTTACATGTTTGTTTGGGTCCTATATCTAACTATTGTGAGACTTTGTCTTCTTAAAATAAATTCTGAAGTTACTTGATTTTCTGAAGGTTTGTTTCTTTGTTTTTCATGATACAAGTACAAGGAATTGGCAAGCTAAATTAAAGTGAATCAAAGTTTAGGTACATATTTTGAAATACACAAGCAGTAATTTGTATGGAATGTATTTACTGGAATAAAATCATCTTTGAACTGCCAGAACAAGACTTATGCAGTAGCAACCATTTTCTTTTACAATTAGCTGACCAGACAAGCAGTTTAGATCGAACGAATGACCTCGATGACATGAGACTGCCTATCTGCATTTTTTTATGTTAAACCCATTAATATTGGGCAGCTATTAAAACATGCTTATGCAAATTGCTTTGTATCTTAAAACATGAACCACGAGATGAAGAAAGTCTAGTGAAACTGTATCTGGCAATGGAGGTAAGGCATTGTCAGGTAATAATAGAAAATGATTACATCTTGAGAGTACTGCTGTCCTGAAGACTGAATACCCCATAACTAATCAGGGTGAATATAGCCTGCAATAGGACTAGATATATTTAGTTTATTTTCTATGAATAGTCTTTCCTTACTAAATAATTTTGATTAACTTTTACAGACATTTTGTTCAGTTTGTATGTGTATAGTATATATATATATATATATATATATATATATATATATATATATATATATATATATAAAATCTATATCTGTATATATATATATATATATATATATATATATATATATATATATATATATGGGTCTACTTGAAATAACCGAACCGACACTTCACGGACACGCAGAAGACCGAGATGAAAGGACCGACAAGCAAGTTGATCGAAAAGGTGATTTGCCGACAGCCGAAAGACCAACAAGGGCAACGTGTGAGCGCGACTCGGTAAGTGTGCAATAGTGACGGATTTAGGAGCGGTCAGGTAAGTGTGCGATATTGAGGGATTTTGGGTTAGGGTGTGGGAAAGGTGAGTGTGTGGTAGTGTCGGAGTTAGGGATTTTGGGTTAGGGTGTGGGAAAGGTGAGTGTGCGGTAGTGTCGGAGTTAGGGTTCAGGTAAGGTAAGTGTGTGATAGTGACGGACTGTAGTTTAGGGACGGGTTAAGTGAGTTAGGTATAGAGTGCGGGTAGGGTGAGTGTGCGATAGTGATGGGCTTTATGTTTTAGGGTGGGTTAAGTGAGTTAGGGTTAGGGTGCAGGTAGGTTGGTAGTGACAGTCTTTAGGGTTTAGGGTGGGTTAAGTGAGTTAGGGTTAGGGTGCAGGTAGGGTAAGTGTGCGGTAGTGTCAGACCTTAGGGTTAGGGTTTGGGTTAAGGTTAGTGGATATGTCATTGTGTATAATGTGTAGTTTACATTTTTTGTGTCGGTGTAATGGTGTTCGGTTTTGTGAGTTGTCGGTGTTGTGTGTTTTCGGTTATTTGGGGTCGGTGTTTTGTGTGTCGGTGAAGTGTCGGTTCGGTTATTTAAAGTAGACCCATATATATATATATATATATATATATATATATATATATATATATATATATATATATATATGTGTGTGTGTGTGTGTGTGTGTGTGTGTGTGTGTGTGTGTGTGTGTGTGTGTGTGTGTGTATATATATATATATATATATATATATATATATATATATATATATATATATGGGTCTACTTTGTTTCATTGAAAGCTCATTTCATTGAATGTCAGTTCACCCTCACCAAATCGCTGAAAGCTCAAATTACTGAAAACTCATTTCACCGAATCTCATTTCACTGAAGTAAAGTACTGGCACTGTGTAGAGTACAGTAAGGCAAGTAAAAGGTATATGCCCTTTTCCTCACTGTAGTGCAATCCTGGAGTTAGCATATATAGTTAGGGTGGGGCGCACAGCCTCCCTCATTGGGGGGGGTGGCATATCCCCCTACCTAGTTTGGGTTTATATTGTCTTCTGGAAAGAGTTAGTCATTGGTGTTGTAAGTGTGCATGTCTATGGTTTAAAATGTATTGCCTTGAAGTGTCCGGTGAAATATAATATAAAACCAAACGGGGGCGGGGGGCTATGCCTCACCCCCCCAAAGTATATATGACTGAAATGAGATGCGGTTAAATAAGTTTTCAGTAATTTGAGCTTTCAGTGATTTGGTCAGGGCTTATTCAAATTCAGTGAAATGAGCTTTCAATGAAACAAATTAGATGCATATATACATATATATATATATATATATATATATATATATATATATATATATATATATATATTTATGTATATGTGTGTGTGTATCTATATATATAGATATCTTTCATGTTGACATTCTGTTATTTTGTGCACCATTTAAAAATCTGAAGTTCGCTTGACAGCCCACCACAGAAGTCACCGACCATTGTACCTGACTTCACCTTCTAAAATGTTACTTCCAAAATACATGTATACATTCTTTAAGGTAAATGGTGATAAGGTTAATATTATATATCAGGAATTATATGTAATCAGAGCAAAATGTTAAATAAAGGTGTATAGCATTGCAAGATATTCCACTCAAAATAAAATAAAAAAGGAATAATGCTAACAGCCAAATGTAATGCAATTTAATAGCAAATTATAAAAAGAATTACATAATTAAAAAAGTGAATACAAAACTGTAAAATCTAAAATGCTCACATTTTACCACAAAGAAAATAATCAGTTTATTAAATATTTGCCCAGCTATAACACAGAACCATGACTCATGTTAAGGGGTCAGTCCATTCAGATACATTTGACATTACAGAAGTTATTCCATCATAGCTCATAGGGTGGCTGCAGTGGTTATCATTGCCGCCTTACAGCAAGTGGTTTTCTGGTTCAATCCTCAGCTGGGGTGCCTTCTGTCCGGAGTCTGTATATCATCCCTGTGGCCACATTCTTGGTGCTCTGCTTTCCTCCCAAAGACATGCTGTAGGTGAATTGGACACTCTAAATTGGCACTAGGCATATGTGTGTGCTTTTTGTTGAAGGTTGGGTGCCAGGCTGGCAACTCAACACTGTTAAACTTCACTGCCAATCATGAGCCGACAGGGGATCTGCTGTGGCAACCCTTAACTGGGAAATGAAGATTCCATTATAGTACATAAGTTGTTACAAAAATTACTCTTTTTTTAATAAAATTGCATTCACAACAACACAAATTACATCTATGAATTCTTAGAATAAGCACTGAATATTTGAAATTACTTGTAGTGGCAGATTTCAGGCATTTGTCCCAAATTATGCGGGTCACTCCTAACCTGCAAACCAGCACCATGATGAATTTATAGCTAGGTGCTAAATGTAATAATCAGAAAAAAATCTGCCATTCCTGTCATGTGCACATTAATATGAAGTGGTTGTTTTTTGTAATGCCAATAAAAAATACAGTACCCTTTTAAGGTTTGCTGTTGGCCATTATCAGAACAATGGAGATGTATTGCACAATACTTAAAAAATGTTCTGAGGTTTTCAGGCTATGGATATGAACTGCACAATGCTTAAAACATGTTCTGAAGTTTTTAGGCTATGGCACTGAATTCATTCATGCAGGGGACCTAACAAATGGATAACTTTTTCTGTTTAATATAATTGATGAGTTTGTTGGAATGTTCTGTAATTTCCTTAATTTAACTGTCTTTTACCAGGAAAGAGAGATGGGTAGCAAAACCACAATTTCTGTAATTTATGTTCCTATCTTCACAGCTTATAATAAAAATTAATAGTCTTTCAGGGAATACAAGAAGCAGCTTAATCATTGCTTCACATTCACTAACATTTGACAGGAAGGATGAAACGACTTATAACTAATCTTTGTGACAGCCATTTTCAAACCTTCCTGTAGTGCAAATGAAACACTGGTGTTCATTACTGAACTGTAACAATGTTAATGTCCTAAATTGGCATACCCACTGCAGATTAAGCAGTAAAGTAACTCAATTAACTTTTCCAAGTACACCTCCAGCATGTTGTGAAAGTTCATTTTCTAACATAATAATGGAAATTAGTAAGTTTTCAGCCCTTGCTTGCTTTTACTTTTTCTTTTTTTTCCTTTCCCCAGTCACACACATCTATATAATTTTATGCAGTAGTAATTTTATTAAAAGAGTTCTGCCAAATTATTAAACCAAAGAAAAAGAAGCAAAGAATGAATATGACGTTATGTGAACATCAATGTCTCCAACCACTTCTCAAGTATGAATATTCAAACTACATTCATACTGCAAACAAGCCTCAAAATCTTGCAAAAGAACTTTCGTTCTGTTTGAGGACGCTACCATTGCTGAGATGTCAAAATATGGAAATTAGAGATTTACAGCTGAAATACAAAAAATTATAGCAAGTGAATATAATGCATGTTTGAGTAAACATTGCTAAAGAATGAAAAACAATCTCCTACCATTCTCCTCTTTAACTTAAATACTGCAAAGACACTTGGCGATGTTGTAACTAGTTAATTTTACCAAACACATCAATTTGTCATACATGAAATGTAACATTGTATTCCCGTCTTTCTATAAATAACTCCAAGAGCAACATAATAACCCAAGTGTCTGAACAACCCTGTCAACTGGACAGCATGACAGACAGTCAACTCCTTTCAGGACTGTCATACACCAAAAAACATGATTGGCATACTCACATTTCCTCCCCTCAGCCAAAATGACAACTGACATTGAAAAAAACACTCACTATCCCCTTCTTGAAGCTTGAATTGGATCAGAAAAGAAAAAGTGGTACGAAAAGGTGGTAAGGCCACATAGTGACCACCCATTACAGAATGAAAGGGTGGGGGGAGAGAAGGAAGTCACTTGACTGATTCACAGAAAAGACGTAGAAAGACTTTATACCACTGTTTAAGTAATAGCAATCAGTGAGGGGGCTTACAGTCCTCCTTGATGAAAAGACAGCACAATGACAAGTTGGTGTCTCAAACTCAGTTTGCTCTCATGATATGCTTTAACTCAAACAACACAAGGACACTTCTGGACATTGTGACCGGTTTATTTACCAAGGATATCATTTTATCATAAAAGAAACTCAAAATATTATTACCATCATAACATAAATAACTACTAGAACAAGCATACAACTGAAAAACAGTTTTGAGAACCTGGAAGTATGACAGATAGCCCACTCTGGTATGTGCTATTTCTGTCAAAAATGAGTGCATATTAACACTTCCCCCCTCAGCACAACTGGCAACTGGCCTGACACAGCATTGAATTTGAATGTCTGCTCACTGGCACTTTCTTGAAGCTTGAACTGGCTCAGGAAAGAAAAAGGGGCAAATAAAAGGGGGAGGTCGCAAAGTTACTGCCCACCAGGCTGACTATCATTTCTGCCTATTCACCCTTTTCTCATAGCCATGGGAAACGAGTAATTAAACAAATATCATTGACTAAACATTGCTAAACACACACACACACACACACACACACACACACACACACACACACACACACACACACACACACACACACACACTGTTAACTTGTTTCCTAGGGCATATGATGAACTTAGCATGCAATAAAATAATGAATTAACTAGATCATGTTATAAGCCAGCCACAAAGTAAACCTTTAACAATGATTGTTCTAATCATGATTATACAAGCCTCACCCCAAATATTCCTCCGCCAAGTACTGCATTGATCTTTATCAGCTGAGTCCCAGTGATCATTGATAGCAAAGCCCAAGCCTGAGGCTTTTTGAGTAGACACGTGACTTAAAATTTTACTAGTTGTCTCAGCTGCATCATGCTTAAAATCCTGGTGCTAAAATAATCAAGGAAATATGAAAGACCAAGCAACCAACAGGTTGGGATATAATTGTTGAATCAATATCAGATTTCTAATGGTAATTGATAGTAACCTGCTTTTTGGAGAGTATCCATTGCATTTTCCACCTAAATGAATGACGAGTATATAAGGTTGTCTGAAGACATGAATGAGCACATGTAGATCTTTCAACAGCTGCTCCCATAACATGCCTGTAAAGACTCTTCAAATTATGTTACGTGAGATAGAATCCAATCCCTGATGCAAACCTAATTACCCAATCTGACTTGGTCAGTCTTGGATATGGAAATCTTACTATAACAGTGTTCTGCAGTATAGATATATGGGACCATCTTAAATACCCAATAACTCACTAATGCAAAAAATCCTGCATATAACCAGAAAAAAAAGAGTGGATCACAAAGTATATGTACAATAGTCCCCTGCTATTGCATGAACATCCCATTATATAACCTCTAACAAATATTTTATAATGAAGGGCTTTGAATCCAATTATTCTTTCAAATTTTAAACACCCTACTTACAATCCAGTGCTTAGAAAGATCTGTAAAACCAGCAAACTTTAATTTCATACATCGGACTGAGAGCTACCAAGTGCACCCTATTATCCCTTGGAGCCTCTTTCTTACTGCAGCATAATGCCAAATGTTGAAGTATTAGTTTTGCTGTCCACAACTTCTCTGTTTTAGAAAGAGTCAGACAAAAACAGCTGGAAAACCCAGTAGTAGTCAAATAAGCTCTATTTGTGTTGGAAGCCAAAGCATTTAGCCATAAAAATGGAGCTATTCCTCTCCTGTCATTCAAAGTAGAGCTGGCATTGGGGTGAGTGAACACTCTGCCTCTGGAGACAACTGACAAAACTTGGGAAACTATAACTCAGAAAGGACAGTCAGGCAACACATTGGGAGACCCTGGAATGTGTCCAGCAGTCATGCAGTCTGTAGTTTGTGATGGACTAATAAATTTAAAAAGAGACTATATGCAAGATCATCTGGACATCTTTCTTGAAAGCACCTGCACCACAGGCTGCCAGTCCAAAACATCAATTTCCTATTATTTAATTTATTGTTCCAAACAAATGCAGCTACACAAAAAGGCATAAGCTCGTGAAAGGTGATGTCTCTTTTCCTTTCATGATTCCATGAACAAGGAAAGAGTGTAGAGAACCTCCTTTGTTTGTAGTAAGCTCCCATGACAAGCCATGGAGAAGCATCTGTGAACAGTTTCAAAGAATCAGTGGAAACCCAGTCATCCTGAAAAAAAAAATGTAACCATTATCTTCCTTCAAGAAAATGGACCAACAGTGAAAGTCTTATTTCACCTTCCTATTAAGGTTGATGACCCCACAGTGCTTCTGATGATCTTTGTGATGTAAATTTGCCAAAGATCTTATAAAAGATGTGCCTGAGGTCATTGCACTGGATGCAAAATTTAGCAATCTAAACAGCATCATTACTTCAATAGCCAATATTTTCTTAGATGACAGGAAGGGACTGATGTATGAACTTAACCTATCCAACCTGGCTTGCAGTAACCTAAAATAGAAATAGTCAACCTCCAACTGCAGGCCCAAAAATGATACCAACTTAATGGGACCTTGCATTATTTATAAGCTACTGGGACCCCAATTAATCAATATCTGTAAGTTAATGAACATGTAAACACCTTTCTGAGTCTTTTTTCTGCTGCTAACAGGACTAGAAAAGTTATAAAGATGGGTAAATGTTTACTACTTGGGGTTTCATTGTCCCATCGCCATTGTAAATCTGTGCTAATTTTTTTCTAAAGTGGCACATACTACCACACAACCCAATGCTCATGTGAGGTAAGTTATATTAATAGAAGAGGTAAAAATGACAAAGCAGCTTGTATGAATATTTTAGAGGATCTGCACCCCATTACTTATGAATTTGTTTTATTCAGTCTTTTGCAAACTGATGTCACAGCAGTGGCCTTTGGTTTTATGTGCTGTCACCCCTAGTTTTGCAATTGATATACGTGATTAAAAGCACAGAGTTAGTCCAGTGACTCTAACTTTGTTACAAAAGACAGAACATTGTATGGTGGTAGAAAAATATATGATGTTTACTGTATATTTTATGGATGACAGAAGGCATTATCCAGCTGTGAGGGTGGAGACTGTGTGCGAAATCTAGTGCCTTCTCTGACCTGCTCCACGTATGCACTGTAGCACATGCACATCCAGCTATGATCTGTCACTATCATTTAATGGCATTACAATCAAAAAAATAGCCTTATCTTTTTTACCATTGTTGCTGTGCGGTCATCTTGAATGGCCATGTTGTGGCTGTGTGCTAAGGCAAACGCAGTCCAGCACGAGCAGCAGTGCATCATGTGACTGTTAGATTCATCACAATTTTTGTAGGTTTTTAAAAGATGCGCAATCTCACATACACAGTTCAGTAAAAAAATGTTCTAATTTTTTTGAGTGAAACATGTATTTGCAGTACATTTCCTTTTGTAACTGCAACTGATAAACACAAAAATATAAAATAAAATAAACCAATTTTTTAAACAGCCTCTTCCATTTTACTGTCTTTGTAGTCACTGACACATTTCTAATTGTTTTCATATTGTAATAATTTTCTTTGAGTTACTCACTCCCCTTTCCTTATGGATTCTTTTTTTTGTGATAGAATAGTCAAGCTACTCCTTGTAATGTGGTTGAAGAAGTCACCCTGAATATCATCTACATGAATATCATGAAAGGGGGGTAAGGTAAAATTTACTTTAGGTTTCCTATGGCCATGATCCATTAAGATGAGGAAAAACAGCTTCCACACATAATTGCTAATCAATTTCTGTTTTAAGAGAGACTGTGAGTGTTTTCAATAGTATAAGAAAAGAAATTCTTCATATTTCTTTAAATGTACGCAAAACAATATGCACAGATGTGACTTGGTAGGCATTGCTGGTAGGATGCCAAAGGGATACATTTTTTTATATTATAGGTCTCATAAGCAAAGTTACTAAGACACATTGGTTGAGACACATTTTTTCATAATGCAGAAGATTATATAATATTTCTTGCCTGTTTTATAGACAAGTTCATTTATGCAATGCTGAGATAATACCACACAGCCTGATAACACAGTATTTCTAAGTAAATATTGAACAAAAGTAGGTACAGATGGTCTGAGTAGGCAGAACACACTGCTTTATGAAGGTAGCTGATTCAAATGCAAAACTCTGTAAACAAAATAATGCAATGTAGTCAACACAATCTTCTTTAAGTGATGTCTTGATCAGTTTGAAACTTTTTTGTAGGAAAATAATGATTAAATATATATATATGGGAACATGAATGGGGAGGGTGTTGTCCCTCTTAAGAAATCTAGCACCTTCATCCCTCAGAATAATCCTATCATGTATGCTCTTTATAAAGTCATGTATGCTTTTTATAAAGTCTATGAGTCTCAAGAATGAATGCAGATGTTGCTTTCATAATGTATTGCCACAGGAGAAACAAGCCATACAAGAATTGCAGGAAAACACTAATATCAATATCTGCCCAGCTGATAAAGGAGCCGTCATTGTGCTTATGGACTCTTTTGTGTATGATAAGAAAATGCGGGAACTTTTGTCTGATACAGATACTTTTGAAATGGTGAATGCTTTGAAAGAATGATTAAGTCAATACATGACACACTTTCTGATTTATTGAAGTGTTGTACACTGGATGAGACACTCTATGAGATTTTATTTGTGCCTAGTCCAGCTGTTTTGTATATTAAAGATCTCCTTAAGATACATAAGTACTAGAAGGATCCATCTATGTGACCTATAGTGAATGGCGAAAGTTGAGCAACTGAACACATATCAATATACATTGAAGGACAACTGAAAGATGTTTTATAGTCTGCACCAGCAGTGTTAAAAGATGCTTAACAGTTCCCTGAGACATTATATGAATGTACTGCTTCATTGAATGGCTTTGATTCCTTTTATATGGTTACCTTAGATGGTCATACCTTGTTCAATGTGATACCAAATACTTTTGGCATAACAGCAGTTAAAAAATTTTACTACACAATGTAAATGACTATAAGGGCTATGTGAATATTCTCTGTCTTTTATTGGAATTGATATTGAATAACAATTGGCAGGATTCACGATAGCTTGCATGGAGTCTAAGAGTAGTGTAAGACTCCATGCAGCCATCGCGATCCAGGAACAACCTGAATGTGCATGTAAGAGAGCACCTAAAACGGCTCTTACACGGGCAGGGCGTGGATATGCTAATTACCACACTTGCAGCCGAAAGGCATGCAAATGAGGTAATTTCATGATCCAGGAAGCAGAAACCTGCCCGTGTAAGAGCCCTGTTATCTGCAGAAATGTACTCAGTTGATAACTGAGTACCATTCTGCAAATAACACAATGGAGCCTTGTCAGCTCCAAATAAAGGTTGCAAATGTCCCACACAGCATGCCAATGGCCAAATATGTGGCCACTGGCAACGTAACCTGATGCAAACATGAAATAATTTTTTTTTTTGGCGATCGCCGATGTTTAAACGTAGCGCAGCATCGCACAAACGGACTGCACCATAAAAAACAGAAAAATAAAAATATTAAACCCACAAATGTGGGTTTATGCAAAGCATGAGTTTACAATGGAAGGGAATAGCAGGCTAAAACAACATGGCCACCGAGTTGGGGTTGCTAAGGGGGGAAGCGGAGTGTAAGACATGTAACTAAGCATTAGTAGGCAATCCTATGTAAATGAGTGGTAGGATAGTGAATCTCACTGTTACATAGAAAATGAACACATTCTGTGCAGTGTAGGAGTAGGATAAGGGGGAGTATCAGAGTAGGAGATAGGTGACATCACAGGGGGGAATGTATGAAAGGAACGCAGCTCATTGGAGCACAGTGGCATGTGGAAGCTGTCAGTCACACATCATGGAAAGAGGAGTGTCAACAAGTAGGCATGGGAAAGTCAAGAAATGGAAGGTGTACACTATGGATAACACCAAAGTTTCTTGCTGGGTGTGCATGCACGTGTGTGCATGCTGCTAGGTACAAGTAAGCTAGAGTGCGCGCGTGTAAGCATGATTGCGCACGTTTAAGGCAGAATAAGTGTGTAGGAGCCTGTTTAAACATCTGTAAGCTTGTTTGTGCTGGTGTGCACGCGGTTTAACCTGAATAAGCAGATTCTAGTCCATCTAAGCATGTGTGCGTGCGTGTTAGCCACTGTGAACGTGATTTTGCTGGTATGTGCATTGCTCCCCCCTGAGGAAACAGAAGGGAAAAAGGAAGCATGGGAAATAGTAGGAAGCTAGCAGGGATTACTGGCAGAGCTAGCAGTTGAAAACAATCAGAAACAGGCAATTACACAGGCAGAACAGAAGCCCAGCCCAGCACTTAAAACTCTGCAAACAACTGTGCAGAATGTTTCTCTCAAGAGACACTGCAACAGAGGAGTAAGCTATTAGAAGTGAAAACTGAAAAAGCTTCACTCAGACCAAAAATGCTAGGGGCTGCCATAGCTGTTATAAGGAGACATATGCAACTTGCTGAGGGTGGTGACTATGCAAATGCTGCCAGACAGCCCACAGTGAGGAGACGGAGAAGAGTGTACCGGCCCAGGGTCACCTACCAGGGGTCACATGAGCTGGAGATAGTGGAGTGCTATAGAGTGGACAGAGATCTCCTGCAGCAAATTGTTGAGCTGTGCAGGCCACACCTCACACACAGAACCAACAGAGGGGAACCCATCCCAGTGGAAACCAAGGTTTGTGTTTGCCTAAGAATACTAGCAACAGGTACCTTCCAGAGACCAACTGGTGATATGATGGGGATATCACAGGTATCAGCATTTAGGGTACTGTACCAGTTCCTGGATGCCATGTCAGCACATGTCGGTGAGCATGTATATTTCCCCAATTCCCATGAGGTATTGGCCAGCAATATGTGTCTCTTCCAGCAAATAGCGGAATACCCTGAGGTAGTGGGTGCAATAGACTGCACGCATATACGCATCAAAGCACCAGCCGGTGAGCGAGGTAGGGCCTACATTAACCGCAAGGGCTTCCCCTCCATCAACTGCCAGGTTGTGTGTGATGCCCAGGGCATAATAATGAATGTGTGTGCTGGCTGCCCTGGAAGCTACTATGATTCCCATATCTGGCATTTGATGCAGCTGTACCAGACATTTGCCAATGGGGACATCCCACATGGTCACTTAGTGGGGGATGCTGGCTATGCACTGGAGCCGTGGCTGATGACACCCATCAGAAATGCACACACACCTGAACAAGAACGCCATAATGAGGCACACGCACAAACACGAAATGTAATCAAGTGTGTGTTTGGGCTGCTCATGTCACGGTTCTGGTGCCTGGACACATCTGGTGGAGCCTTGCAGTACTCACCAACTACATGTACCCAAATTGTCATGGTATGTGCTATGCTACATAATATGATTCTGCAAAAACAGCTGCAGCAGGACTAGCATAGGGCTGGGTCAAACAGCCCCCCACCATTGCCAAGCCAATCACAGGCAGCGCGTGACTCGGAGGAGGAACAACCTGAGCCTGCCCCAGTAGGCAGAAGGAGGTGTGTCCAGTATGCCTTGGCCTTGGCAAAGCAGCAACACATAGCACATACAATGGCTCAGTAGGAACCCAGGAAATGATACCTCCCTCTGACTCACACATATAGTAAAAGGGATGCCTAAGTTGACACAACCTGGTATCAAACATGTACAGGGAGTGTAGTACGTGCATCCAACATAGACAGCCCTGCAGCACCACCTGAGGCATGATAGCCATGTGTTAAGCAATGTAACACCATGTAGTATATGCAAACTTGATGACCCTGACTAACATCCTACCCTCACCAAGCATGATGCCACAATATGAAGACGAGATGATCAATTACAATAATTGGCTTAAGTATTGCTGTTAGTCAAAGGGGATCCAATGCGTGCCAGCCTGGGATGACATTCTGAGCAAGACACGATGCTCCACCTGCTAGGGATGGTGTGCACCTATCAGTCCTGGCCTTTAGGATACTGGCAAAGGCTGTTGTCACCCCCACTGTGCCTTGAATAGGTAAGGCTCAAAACACAAACCCACCTCCAATGGTATCATAAGGGATAAGAACCTAGATGTAATGCTACCCAATGCCAGATGCCTAAACTGCAAGATGCATGCAGTCTAAACTCCCCTCAGCATGGAGAATGTTGATATCTGTCCTGTAACAGAAAACTGGGTTAAGGCTCACAAGAGCACCCTAACACTACCAGGTTACACCTCATACCGTGCTTTACAGCCCCAAAACATGGAACAAACTACAAAAGGAGGTTGAGTAGCAATAATTGTCAAGGATAACCACACCCCCATGTTGGTACCACAACAAGAAGCAGCATGGACTATCCATGGTCAAGTAACAGTGGCTAAGACTGCCTGCCAGTTTGTAGCCTGCTACAGACTACCCTCCTAATGCCAGGAACTGCACTTGGCCTACGTTGGAACACATGGAAATATCAAGCTTTCCAAACAACATTATATTGGGTGACTGAAAATACTCAAACATTGACTGGGAGCATTATTACAGCTCCAACACCCTAGGCCAAAGGTTCCTAGAATTCATAAACCAAAATGCTCAGGAACAACGTACCACTCCCACAAGAGGGGTAAGCATACTGGATGTGATAATCAGCAACATGGGTACTCTATGGCCAGATGAGAAGTGTATCCCTCACTGGTAAGATCAGACCATAGAGTAATCACACTGGATATTCACATCCTGACCACAGTCCCTGGCCAGAAAACCACAGTGAAAAACATGTGTAAAGGAAATGTTGCACTCCTCCAAACTGATGTGGAATCCATTAAAGGCCCTGTGCCTGTGTAAAATATGGGCCACACCTCAGAACCCTTTATAAATGCATTCTATGAACACAGTCAGGAATGCATGGATTATGCAATCCCAAATAAAACCAAGGCCCAATACCATACACGCAGGCATCTGGCATGGTGGACCCCAGCCATTACCAAACCATGCAAGAGAATAAGCAAGTCACTACATGATAGAGCAAACCCAAAAAGGGAAGTAATCTCTGATCAGTATTATGGCAATAAAATATGACCACTCATAAAATCCACTAAGGCCAGCTACAAGTTGAATCTGTGAATCTTGGGCAATGTTACACCTGCCCCATGTACACAGACAATACCCTCCTCCCCCAAGAAATACAAATATATGTGAGAGATGCAGCCACGTCTCTAAACTGGAGGCTGAGCTCTCTCAACTCAGTACTGTCTAAACTAGTCAGGAGGAGAAGGTAACCACACACACCACAAACCCAGTCTCACATAGACCTATCACAACTGCAAACCAAAGACATAAACACACAAAAACATTCCCGGAGGCTCTAATTAAAAACCACAAAATCAACAGAGGCTTCCAAAGCAGACACCCAAGCAACCACTACCCCCAAACATAGCACACGCAACACATAGTACACAAAGTCGGTGTGCCAAACAGTCACAGCCAGTAAGGACCAACAACATGCCTGATACACTTGTAATAGGTGACTCCATAGTCAGACACACTGATGTCCCGCTCACCAGACTGAACAAGGAAAAGGGTACAGTAAGCTGCCTGTAGGCTGCTACAATCCGCCACATAACACAAGCACGCAGGTCATTCCAAAGCAAGTACAAATATGACTCAGTCATTGTCCATGCTGGTGTGAATGACCTGAGATGTACCTCCCTGGACTACATGTAAAGAGACATAGAGGAGCTCTCCGATTATGTAGGCCAGACTGGTATGACTCTGACCCTGAGCAGCATCCTACCCCCACCAAGAACGATGCCACAGTACAAACACAGAATGATCAGCTTTAACAATTGGCTCAATTACTGGTGTCATTCTAAGGGGATCCAATGTGTGTCTGCTTTGGATGTCATGCTTGACAAGCCACGCTGCTTTGCCAGGGATGGCTTGCACTTGTCTCCCCTGGGCGTCTGGATATTGGCTAAGGCTCTTGCCACCTCCATAGTGCCTTTTGTAGGCAAGGCTGAAAAGACAAACCCACCTCCCTAGAAAATATAAGTGGAAAAAACATAAGGGTAATGCTGCTCAATGCCAGAAGTCTAAACCTCAAGATGCATGGTCTTGAGGCCCTCCCCAGTATGGAGAACATCGATGTCTGTGCAGTGATGGAAACTTGCATCAAGGCTCCTGAGAGCACCCCAGCACTACCAGGTTATACCTCATATCATGCTTTTCAGCCCCAAAACCTGGACCAAACCACAAAAGGAGGTGGAGTATCCATATTCAGCAAAGATACCCACACATCAGGTTACTGACAATGCACGAAGCATCAGAGACCATCCATGTGCAACTAACTGTAGGCAAAACTGCTGTACAGTTTGTAGCATGCTACAGACCACCCTCTCAGACCCAGGAACACCACTCAGCCTTCCTGAAGACACTGGAGAGTATGAATGTCTCCCAAATACCAAACAAGGTACTCACAAATCATCACATAGGTGGTAATCCATTACGTATGGAAGAAGTAATCAGGGACCTAGGGACACAAGTGGACAGTAACCCCACATGTGACACTCACATTGCCAACATGGCTAGGAAGACCACCGATATTGGCCACCTTATCATGAAAGGATTCACATCTACATCAAGAGAGGTCATTGTGCCCTATACTCTTCTCTTATCAGGCCCATAATTGAGTACAATGCCCCATTTGGGATGTACCGTACCCGACACTTGCAGCAGTTAGAAAGACCTCAAAAGTACCTCACCAAGAGGATAAAGGGTCTCAAACATTTGTCATATGCTGCCTGGCTGACAACACCCCAGCTGTATGCAGTCACATACTGCATACTCAGAGGCGATGTATGCCCGATGTACAAGGTCATGTCCAATACAGAATTGATGGACTTGCTCCACCTCAGAAAATCCAAATCCATCAGAGCCGCGAGAGCGACAGATGTCAACCTCAACACATAAATAAATAGGATGTGCTGGAGGGACAGATTCATAACCCAAAGGCTCCCTACACTGTGGAACAGATTCCCACTCCATGTTAGGCAGAGCCCCTTACTGACTCTCTTCAACAGGAATCTTGCCAAGTGGATGGGAGATCATAGATTTACACTAGGGGTCTTCACTGTGTCATGTCTAGACAGAGGCACAGTAAAGTAAACCCTAAATGGGCATAATATTCACATCAAGGAGTGGTGAAAGCCACACACACTCTGGCTAGGCTTATAAATGCCCTAGGGCAGATAGCCTAGTATGAACCTATGAAGATACAAATTGTACAGGACACTAAGGATAATCACAAGGCTTTCTTAACTGATGGTAGGAACCTTGTTGGGAAGTCACAGATATGCTCTGAATTACCAAATATTACAAACAATACAGCAAACCCACACACATCGCCAACATCCAACCTGACAGGTTCAGTGCAAAGTCCCCCCCCCACCCAAAATGCCAAATATCTATCCCAGCAGAGTGCTGGCCCCCTGACATTGCAGATGCTGACGTAACAGCCAGCATCTTCAAAGCAGAACACACAGCATCAATGGTACGAGATGGTGTCCTGGGCTGTGTCCAACATGAACTCCAAGAAGAATGGAACTCCAAATAACACTACTGCTCAATTTCAGCCTTACTACAGGATATGTACCCAAAGAGCAGTGTACAGCAACAGTGGTCCCTCTCCACAAAGGTGGTGCCTGAATGGATACTGCAAACTATCACACCAGAATCCTGACAAGCTTGGTCTGCAAAGCTATGGAAAGGATCATCATGGACCTCAGAAATAAAGATATTGGGGACCTACAGACACTGGACCCTACCCAGCGTGGCTTTCTTAAGGGCAGATCCTGCCCCTTAAACATGTTTGACTCATTTGAAACAGTCATCAAGGCCATTGATGAGGGGAACGTGGTCCACACAGCCTATCTGGACCTTGCAAAAGCCTTCCATACAATACCCCACGTGTCCATTAAAGATAAGCTCACCAGCTTAAATATAAACCCCTATGTCAGTAGATGGGTTGCAAACCAGCCCAAGGACAGAACTGACATGGTCAGAAATGCTGCAGCCATGTCAGACTACAAACCAGCTACAACTGGCATCCCACAATGCTCGGTCCTGGGACCTCCCTTGTTTGGTAAATATTTCCCATAGGTACAGGCCAGCATGGAAGGACTGTGTCTGAACAAGTTTGCAGAGGTCTACAAACTGGGCACCATATCTGACCCTCCAGCTGACAAAAACATCCTACAAAAGGGCCACATAGAAACAGCCAACTGGTGCCAGAGCCATGTCATCAAGCTAATTGCAGAAAAGTGTATAGTCATCCCCTGTGGATAAACAGTAAGTACCCACCAATTACCACATAGGTGTTAACCCATTAAGTACTTTAGAAGTAATAAGAGACCTGGGAACACAATTTGATAGATATCTTGCATTTGACAACCATGTGGCTGTAGTGGTTACAGAAACATACCATATACCCACTTAATCATGAAGATAGTCAGATCTAGATCAGGGGAGGTCATCGTGCCTCTTCAGTCATCCTTCATCAGCCTCACAATTGAGTACAATGGCCCCTGTGGGATGTACCTCAGCAGACACCTCCAGCAACTGGAAAGACCCCAAAAGTACCTCACCAGGAGGATCAAAGAGCTCGAACAGATGCCATGTGTTGCCTGATTAAACAAACTGCAGCTCCACACAGTGCCATACTGCCTGCACAGAGGCAATCTGTGCCTGATGTATAAAGCCATGTCCAAGCTGGAATCAATGAACATGCTGCACCTTGTACAATCTGAATGCCAGTGAGCTATGCACATGAGAGACCTGAAGCCCAGCACTGACATACATAGGACATGCTGTAGTGATTGATCCATAACCCAGAAGTTCCCTCCACTCTTGAGTAAACTCCCAGTAGAAGTTAGCCAGAGAGTCCCTCATTGACTCTCCTCAACAGGAATCTTGATGAGTGGATGGGAGATGGTAGGTTTACCCTGAGTATCACTGTTATGTCACAGGTAGACAGAGGCACAGTATACTAACCTTGAAATATGTCATGTCAAAATCCAGTTACAATGTGTGTTGAAGGGCAAACACACTCTCCGACTAGCAGTAGAAATGGCCTAGGGCACATCGCTAGTGTTTGTCAATGTCCACCCAAGTTGTGGAATACACTACCAATGTTGGACAAGCCTGGTTTAAGTAGTCCATATCCGAACAAAATGCAACATGGTCATATGTGCACAACTGGCCCTTAAC
Source organism: Protopterus annectens (assembly GCF_019279795.1). Taxonomy (NCBI): domain Eukaryota; kingdom Metazoa; phylum Chordata; order Ceratodontiformes; family Protopteridae; genus Protopterus; species Protopterus annectens. The sequence continues at coordinate 1,039,699,025 of NC_056731.1, read as the reverse complement.
CAATCTGGTGTGCTCACTATGAATATTTAAAGCAGTGATAGGACTGAAACCCAGGATACTGTCCACCACAGTGAAAGTACTGAACCAGTACACTATACGATATTACAGTGTTTGGTCGGTATGAAAGGATGTTGACAACTGTATGCAAACTATCCCATGGAAACCCTGCAGGCACAGTATAATCCCTGTTGGGTTCAGACACAAAGCAGTTGGGCAGTAAGTACACAACATGACTTCCAATACACAACTATAAATGTGAAATATTGTTGAAGTTCACACACAACCACAAATGTGGTGGACTGCAGATTTCAACATATGGAAAGCACACACTGGGCATGCTCGCACACTTTGATAAATGAGACATATGTCAGGCAACAAGCCATGGAAAGCCTGAACTGGGCATGCTCACACACTTAGGCCATGTCTCGGTTTAGCAGTTGGCCACACATATCTGGTATTTGTATGTGTTAATCCAGGAACCAACCACAATACAGCAATCTGCCCAGTGCACACAGTTAAATGACTACAGAGACATAAGTTAAATAGTGGATCCCTCTCATATTCAAACATCTTCCACAGATACACAAGTTGTTCATAGAAACAGGGAAAGGCAATAAAGACCTGCAAACAGTTTACCAGCAACAAATATTGTGCATCTGAAAATTAAACATATGGGTGTAGAGGTCAATACTAGGCTGTTTGCCCTAGGGAATACAAGCTTAGCCAGAGTGTGCTTGGCATCTGCCTCCCCAATACAGTAGGCTACTGTGCCTCTGTAAAGTAGGTCACAGAAGGCACTGTTTAAGGCTAGTGCGCTGTGCCTCCAACAAGCAGGGACACAGTGGAGATCCCAGGGGTTGAATTTGCAATGTCACATCCATGTGGCTGGTGTTTGCTGGAAGATGGTTGGCAAGGACTTATAACAGTAATTGGGTGTCAATTACAGACTGAGGGGAGCCTTATCTGCAGTGTCTGGACAATGTCACTGTCAACACCTTGACACGATGAGTTTGAGGGATTGAAGTGTTGTGCCAATACTGTTCAGAGGCATCCTCCCTCTGTGGGATATTGCTCTGTAATGTATTAGCTCCCTCCTTCTGTTGTACAGCTTATATATGTCTGGTGTACACCAGACAGGTCTCCTGTTGTGGAGGAGTCATGGGTTTATTTGGGATAGCATGATCAATGCAAACCTTCCAGATGCTCATAGAATGCTATTGTCAAGGATTATGCAGAGTGGCCTGTATAATCCCCCAGCATGGGTCCTTTGAAGTCTTCCACCCCAGTCTTCACAAGTGCAAAGTCTGCTTTTGATAAATACTTTTATTGCAATGACTTCCTTGCCTGGGGGTGGGGATGGGATATGGATGTCCAGGGAAAGTTGTGTATGGTCAGATATTAACAATGGTTGTCTACCTCTGGTGTGGAACATACAGTCCCCATGTTGCAGATGGTCAGGTCCAATATGTGTTCCCCCTTGTGGCTGTGATGTGTGGTCCTGCCATACCACATAGATTCACAAATTGTAGTGGCTGTAGGGTGATGTTGTTGAGGCCTGAGTAGTTCCCCCACACAATATACCTGTACCTGACGTTAACCACTGTAATGGTGTATGTGAACACCTTCATATCCCACACTGTTCTCAGAGAAGCAAAGTGTGTGTCCTGGATATGGGAGGGGTGGTCTGAACTGGTTGTGTTGTGTGTTACAGGTCCTGTGGTCATGAAGCATGGTATAAAACATAACCTGGCAGTGCTGATGTGCATATCTGACCCTGAAGTAGGCGGCTGTTAATGCATATATATGCTATCCCCCTAACTGACAGATAGTAATAGATGTACATACCTCTATATAAATAATGATGTCAGCACCCTATAAATACTGCAGGAGAAATACAGATACCCAGTAATTCGAATATGTGCAATTCTGCATGAAAGAAATGTCCCTTTTGGCAACTAGAAGAACACACTGCATGATGCACATTCCTCTTTCTAAACACTGATGATGTCAGCACCCTATAAGTACAGCAGGAGAAGGAAAACCTCCCAGCAATGTGAATAGCGTGCTCTGCTAATGCGTCTCTCTCAAGTGTCATAACATAGGTAGGGGTTTGAATCTTACAAATGCCAAGTGTGTTTTTGTCACACAGTTTGTCCATGTGTGTGTGGAGTGTTGCTCTTAATATTGTATGACATAGATCATATCAGTAATGTCAATGCACACATGAGGTATGTGTGTGCCACATAGACATATGTAACAAAAAGGACCAAGGAGTCCAAGCACCCAGGTAATGCCGCAGCAAACTCACTGACAATATAGATCCATGCTGTAGAAATAAAGATGAATCGAATACCACAGCAATAATGGATGATTTATTGTAAAAACACAAGCACAACACGAATTAACCCGGGTTTCGTCCGATATGACGAACTTCTTCAGAATAAACATTATAGTTGATGCTTCAGTTTAAGTACACAAGTCACACCCTAATTAAGTAATTAAAAATTCAATTATACCATTAAATGAATTTTATACTGCTATTGTATTAAAGTAAAATGTCACACCAAATATATATGCATAGAAAATAAAATAAAAAATACAATAATAAATGTATATATATGTGTGTGTGTGTGTATGAAATTTTGTGTAGTGGTACTACCCATATCAATTCTTATATTATTAAAAAAACCTTAATATATAATAAGTATTTTAAGTAAAAACATGATATTGTCCTACTTGCCACTTTTATACATCATGTGTATTACTAAATAAACATCATGACTATAATTAATCCAAAAACTAGATAATCTGACAAAATAATAATATAAATAGTCTTGTGATATAAATTAATATGTGCATTATATTTCATATATTTCATTGATATCAGTTCATAACTTTGTTCAAATAAATATTGAATAATAACAAATTAATACACATTAAAACAATGAAATGTATGTATATATAATGGTATTTATGAAATACTATAATAATTCACTGCTACATATTTGTTTAAATCACACATATCTTTATGCAAACATAATTATTTGTTAAAATCTTAATACTATATCATAGTCTACCCTTAATGTAATTATTTCTTAATATGGGTTTTATACTACAATATTCATTCAAACCAGGCCAGTTGTATGCATTCAACAGTATCTGCCACTTCAGTTCATTTACATCTAGATCATATTTAGTGTTTTTGCCTCGTGCATCATATTCTATGTGTTGAATAACACAAAATTTAAAAATATGATTTATGTTGGATTGTATATGTCTGGCAAGGGCATTCGTAGTTTTCATATGTTGAATATCTAGCAGGTGTTCTTTTATCCTGTTCCTAAATCGTCTGCTCTCAAGTGTCATAACATAGTTAGGTAGGGGTTTGAATTCTGCAAATGCTCAGTGTGCGTTTGGGTGAGGGGGGTTAGTGTATGTGCAATTCTGTGTGAAAGAAATGTCCCTTTTGGCAACTAGAAGAACACACTGCATGATACACATTCCTCTTTCTAAACACTGATGATGTCAGCACCCTATATGTACAGCAGGAGAAGGAAAACCTCCCAGTAATGCGAATAGCGTGCTCTGCTAATGCGTCTCTCTCAAGTGTCATAACATAGGTAGGGGTTTGAATCTTACAAATGCCATGTGTGTTTTTGTCACACAGTTTGTCCATGTGTGTGGAGTGTTGCTCTTAATATTGTATGACATAGATCATATCAGTAATGTCAATGCACACATGAGGTATGTGTGTGCCACATAGACATATGTACCTGTGACCTTAAATAGTTCCCATGTGTGAAGCCTGCCTCATGTGAATACATGTAATTTGCATTACACAACTTTATGACTGTGGTTTTCTGTGCAGGGGCTGCATTTGGTATGTGAATATACAGTGAAAGTAGTCTATGGTGTCATCTTACCAGCGAGGGATACACTTCTGGTCTGGAGCATATAGTCCACATGTTGGTGATGAACAGGTGCAGCATGTTTTCCCCTCTTGTGGGAGTGGTAACAAGTTGTTCCATAGCAATTGAATGTATGGATTCTAGGAACCTTACATCTAGGGTGTTGGAGCTACAGTAATGCTCCCAGTCTATGTATGGGTAAATGAAGCTGCCCAATATAGTGTTGTTTGGAGACATGTGAAGATATTAATGTATTCTTAAGTAAGCCAAGTGGGTTACCTGGTTTTGGGAGTGTGTTGTGTGCCAGGCAATGAACTGGAAGGCAGTCTTACCCACTGTTAGTTGCACATGGATAGTCTCTGATGCTTCGTGCTGTGCCACCAACCTGTAGGTGTGTGTATCTTTGATGAATATTGATACTCCCCCTCCTGTTCTGTTTCGGTGCAAGTTTTGGGGCCGACAAGCATGGTATGAGGTATAACCTGCCAATGCTGGGGTGCTTTTGGGGGTCTTGAACCAGGATTCTGTTACTGCACAGATATTGATGTTCTCCATGCTAAGGACAGTTTCCAGTGCATGCATCTGGAGGTTTACACTGCTGGCATTGAGTAGCATTACTATTAGTTTCCTATCCCTTGTGATACCTATGGAGGTGGTCTTGTCTTTTGAGCCTTGCCTAAAAAAGGCACTATGGGGATATCAAGAGCCTTTGCCAATATCCGAAAGCCCATGGGTGACAGGTGCAAGCCGTCCCTAGCAAAGCAGTGTGGCTTGTCGAGCATGTCATCCCAGGCTGACAGGCATTGGATCCCCTTTGAATGACACTGAAACATAAGCCAATTGTTGAAATTGATCATCTTGTCTACATATTGTGGCATCACTCTTGGTGAGGGTAAGATGCTACTCAAGGTCAGGGTCATACCAGTCTGGGCCACATGCTCAGAGAGCTCCTCTATGTCTCTTATCATGTAGTCCAGGGAGGTACATCTCAGGTCATTCACACTGGCATGGACACTGACTGAGTCATATTTGTACATGCCTTGGAGTGACCTGTGTGCTTGTGTTATGTGGCAGATCATAGCGCCCGACAGGCATCTCACCGTGACCTTCTCCTTGTTCAGCCTGGTGAGCGGGACGTCAGTGTACCTGACAATAGAGGCACCTATCACAAGTGTAGCAGGTGTGTTGTTTAGCCTTACGTGCTGTGACTGTTTGGCACACTGGCTTTGTGAGCTATGTGTTGCACGCGTTCTGTTCTGGGGTAGCGGTTGCTTGCGTGTCTGCTTTGGAGGTGTCTGCTGCTTAGGCAGACTTTTATTTAGAGACTCTGAGTATGTTTTCATGTGTTTATTTGTTTGGATTGCTGTCATGGTAGGTCTATGTGAGACTGGAATTGTAGTGACTGTGGTTTCCTTCTCCTCCTGACAGGTTTTGCCAGTACTGAGTTGAGAGAGCTTAGCCTACAGTTTGGCTATATGGTTGCATCTCTCACATGTGTTGGAATTTGTTGGGAGGAGGAGAGGGTTGTCTGTGTACATGAGGCAGTTGTAACATTGCCTCTAGATTCCCAGATTCACCAGCTGGTCCGGAGAGGAGAGTGACAACTGACCTTTGGACACGCTAGAATAGTATTGGGAATTCCTTTATAATTAACAACAAAAAGGGCCAATAGGGAACAAGGTACTCAAGATGAGTTTGTGAGGGTGTAGTGCTTTTAATTTGTTAGTGCTGGCATATATAAATGCTTTAGTGAGCAAGTGCCAGGTAACTCAAATGCAATGTGTTACAGGTAACTTAATTGCATAAATGACAAACACTAACTTTCTGTCAAGTGAAACAAGGACATACGTACAGTAAGAAATGCAGATGTCACTAGGGATCCACAGAGGCGCTGTAAAGCTGCGTTTCATGTGGAATTAGTGTTTCAGGGAAATAAGCAAACAAGCATACAAACAAAGCTACATTCAGCAGGCATGGATCTAGTCTATGCTACAGCAAACAAGGTGTACCAATTTCAGTAAGAAACAGTTCAAATATGCAGGCACTATAAGCCTTTAGCCAGAAATTCCCAGCTCAGACGGGCAGAGTCCAGCCTCTCCTCCCACAAGAGTGCAGACCATGAACCTTCGTAATGTCAAATAACTGGCCTGAAGCCCAAGTGCTTAAACCAGAACTAATACACATTTATAGTAACAGACACTGAGCCCTCAGTCAGCAGTTCCCAACTTAGTAGGCTGTATGCTACCTGTCCTGCCACCACAGTATCCCTGACATTTAATGAGACTCACCTCCTGTCATAGTTAGTTGTGTGTTTTGCGGCTGTCAAGCATGGTATGAGGTGTAACCTGGTAGTGCTAGGGTGCTCTTGGGAGTCTTGAACCTGTTGTCTATTACTGCACAGATATCAACATTCTCCATGCAGAGTAGAGGTTGTACTGCATGCATCTTGTGGTTTACATGTCCACCATTGAGTATCATTACTTCCATTTTCTTATCCCCTGTGCTACCTATGTAGGTGGCCTTCTGTTTACAACCTTACCACCAGAATGCAAAGATGTGCAGACATTACACTATGGTAATTAATAGGGGTGTACCAAACAATACATTGACAATCATACTGTTAATGCATCAGGCATGCTGGGATATACCCACAATGATATCATTACACTGTACAGTTGACAACATGATAATATTACTACACATCTATGTAGTCACCCTGTGCATCAGCACCATGTTAACTGGTCCTGCATCAATGTTACAGATTGCAGAAGGTGGCACAGTTTCATCATATGCACAGGGTGTGTACTTGGTATGCCTGAGTCCACCACTGATACAACCAATCGACATGTATGTGTGTGTGTGTTAGTGAGGGACAACCGTAGAAGATGGGGCAATGTTGATGCAGTGTGTGAGTGTATGTGTTAGCCCTAGGTGTTAGCATTATGCATGTGTGTATGCATGCACACAGTTCCACCTTGTGGCTGCCATATGTGGGTGTTTGTGGACAGCCACAGACTGTGCCTGCCAGGTCATACAGATCAATGTCTCTGGCCACGGACACGGTACCTGTGCCTGGCAGGGGTGCTACGGACAGTATCAGGTACTAAGCCAGACTGGGTACTGTCATCAGAAGCAGGTGGTTGATGACTGCAGACATGTCCCTGCTGGGACTGTCCAGAGCCACGTGCACGTGGTCTCCTAGGGTGGTCTGATGACAGCACAGACCCAGCATTGCTGTGGCTGGCACTGGCACTATGGGAGCGGCCATGGGTTTGTTGTCATCCTTGACGACTGCCAGCTGCTGCTGTTGCTGGCATTTGTCCACATCGACGCATCAACTGTCCTGCGTTGCCCTGGCTCATGGACATGTAGTTGTGGAACAGATCTAATGTGTCCCCCCAACGTCTGTCAATGACCTCGGTGAAATTACGGATGGCAGCCGCAATGTCACGCATAGTGTCATTCATAGCAGTGCGATGTGCTCTCAGCTCTCTCAGACCCTGTCTGGTGTACCGTTCCATATGTGACTGTGCCTGCATTACAGTCCAGAACATAGCTGAGGTTGAAAGACCTCTGTGGGCACGTCTGACAGGGGCAGTACGACCACAGATGCTCCCATGAGAACCCCTGGACATCTGCCTGTGTGGTACCATGTCAGGACTCTGGCCATGGCTGCTGTGAGGGGATGCATGTGCCACTGATACCACATTACCCTGGTCAATGACCACTATATGCTGTCCATCACCTAAGGATATTGGTGACAATGGATGTATTGGCAGGATGACTGTGCACATTGATGGGGTTGACAGCTGTGTACTGTCGATTGGCTGACTAACAACGGACCCTGGCACACCTCGCTGCCATCGTTATCACTATCCCCAGCAGCAGATTCAGGTTCCATGCTGCACACCACCAGAGCAGCACCAGAACCTGTGAGAGGAAGACAGGAAACACAGTTTACAATGTGTACACAATGTTACCACACATGCACACATGCACACATGCACACATACACACATGGGCACATGCACACATGCACACATGCACACAAGCACACATGCACACATGGGCACATGCACACATGCGCACATGCACACATGCACACATGGGCACATGCACACATGCGCACATGGGCACATGCACGCATGCACACATGCACACATGGGCACATGCACGCACATTTCTTTGACACCAGGTATCTGTCTCAGTGAGGCCCTTTTGTAGTTTGCCCACATCATTAGGAGTTGTGATTATGGCTCCTAATTTGCAGTCATCTGCAAACTTTGTTAGCCAAAGACCTTCTGTGTTGGCCTACACATCAGAGAAGTAGATACCAAATAGGAGAGGACCCAGGACTGAACCCTGTGGTACTCCACTTCTCACTGGTCTGATGTCAAATTTGGAATACGCTACTTTCACAGTGTGGGTTCTGTCCATGAGCCAGTTGGCAACCCATCTTATGACATAGGGATTTATACCTAGTTTAGTGAGGTTACCTATAATTCCAGAGTGGGGGATGGTGATGAAAGCCTTGGCGAGATCTACTTAAGCTGTGTGAACCATTTTACCATCATCTATGGCTTTGGTGACTGCTTCAAAGAAGTCAATCAGGTTTAGGAGACATGATCTGCCTTTTACAAATCCAAACTGAGTAGGGTCCAGAGTTTGGAGATTACCAGTGTCTTTGTTTATGAGTTCCATGATGATACGTTCCATGGCCTTGCAGACCAGGCTCATCAGGCTAATGGGGCGGTAGTTACCGGGGTCCGTCGTGCCTCCCCTTTTGTGGAGTGGGATAAGTGTTGTGATGCGCCATTCAGTGGGTACAAAGCCTGAGGTGAGGCTATGACTGAACATGGTACTTAGGTAGGGTGCCAGTTCATTCAGTAGTTCATGTAGAATGCAGCCTGGGATACTGTCAGGTCCCATGGATGCTGTGTTCTTGGCTTTGGAGAATGCGTTTTTTACCTGTGCAGCCGTGATTATAGGAACTTTGCATTCTTCCAGTATAGAGATGGGCCCTCTAGGGGGTGAGAGGGGGGTAAGGTTAGCACTGAACCTATCTGCCAGGATGTTGGCAATATCAGTTGGTTCTGTATATTTAGTGCCATTATGCTGTAACACAGAGCAGATCTGAGTGTTCCCATTTAGATTCTTGACATAGCTATAGAATGCTTTGTGGTTGTCTTTAGAGTCAGTGGCAATTTTGTTTTCATAACTAGCTTTGGAGGATTTTATGAGGGATCTCAGCTTCTTACTGAGGTTGACCAGGGAGTTCCTCCAGTCATGGGATTTTACTTATTTTTGCAACAGTTTCCTTCTTCTGTTGTAGAGTTTGTTTATGGCAGAGGACCACCAGACTGGCTTCCTTTGTCTGGAGGATAACATCTTGGTTCTATTAGGGATACCATGATCCATGCACTCGTGTACGTGCTTATACAGTGCATTTGTGTAGGATTCGACAGTCATACCTCTATTGTCCGTCTGTATGGGTGTCATGAAGTTTGCCACTTCTGTCTTAAGAAGTGTGAAGTTGCTTTTGAGAAGTTTGTTACGATGGTTTCCCTAATTGGGGCTGGGGATGGGATGTGGATGTCTAGGCTGATTACCTTGTGGTCAAATCTGACCAACGAGGAATTGACCTCTGGTGTGGAACACCAGTTTCCCATGTTGGTGATGACCATGTCTAGGATACTGCTGCCCCTGGTGGGGGTGTGAATAAGTTGATCCAAGGCATTGGTATTTATGAATTCTAGAAAATGTTGAGCAAAAGAGTTGGTACATGAGTAGTTTTCCCAGTTAATGGTGGGGTAGTTGAAATCACCCATTATTAGGGTGTTGGGTTGTACCCTAATACTTTCCAGTGTATTAAGAAATGAGGGGTGTGAATCCTGGGGCATGGTGGGGAGTCTGTAGCAAGCTACAATTTGGATTGCGGTCTTGCCCAGAGTTAGTTGCACTTGGATAATCTCAGATGCATTATGCTGTGCAATTAGCATGGAGGTGTGGATATCCTTAATGAATATGTACATGCCTCCACCTTTAGTGCTTCTTTCTGGGTTAGGTGGCCAAAAGGTGTGGTATGAATTGAAGCCTGGTAATGCAGGGGTGCTCTCTGGAGCTTTGAACCAGGTCTCTGTCACTGCACAGATGTCACAGATATCACCGTTTATGGTGGTGAATTTGTCATTTGAACCTTTCCTGAAAAAGGCACTATAAGGGTGGCAAGAGTCTTAGCCAGTATCCGGAATCCTAAGGGCGACAGGTGCAGGCCATCTCTGGCAAAGCATCATGGACTGCGATCATGTCATCCCAGGCAGACAAATACTGGATCCCCTTAGAATGACACCAGAAGCTTAGCCAATTGTTGAAGTCAATTATTTTGACCTTGTACTGTGGTATCACTCTGGGTCTACCTATTTCTACATCCCTCTCTATCTATGTATACATATATGCATATTTTATATAGATACATATATAAATATACATACATATACATATAATATATATATATATATATATATATATATATATATATATATATATATATATATATATATATACCTTTTTATTTACACATACAAATACACACACTAACATACTTCTAAACATCCATTACTGTACAACCTACATTGTACGTTGCACTACAACCTACATTGATATATGCACATAGCATCCTTCACATACATATGTATGTCCAGCCTTCACTAACAGTTGCAGTATGTCCCTTGCCCTATGCACATCTTCATATATATATATATATATATATATATATATATATATATATATATATATATATATATATATACAGACTGCTAACACATATGGAGGGTTCACAGTATGTAGACTATTACATTATTAGTTTACATTACCTTTGTTTGACACTGCTGTTTGTGATGGCTTGCTGCTGGTTAGTTTGCTGTTCTGTATTGTTTTATTTTCGGCTGTCTGTGTCTCTTTTTCGTTTTTTTTTTCTCCCTCTCTCTCTCTCTCTCTCTCTCTCTGTCTCTCCATCCGGATGTTGCAATGAAAGTATTGCATGTGTGGACTGGGAGTACTGGCTGCATTTGTAGGTATATGCACATGTGCATGTGATGGCCTCTGCACCAATTGTTAGCCAGCATTTGCTAATTGCATGCAGCCTGCTGTGTGGTAATTGCAGTTCTCACTGTGATTTCAGGACAGTGCTATAAAATTTTAGGTTAGGTAGGCATAGCCTTTTCAGATTTTCAAGGTGGGGACCATGCTGGTATGCTGTGGACACTGTTGTGTGAGTATAAAGGTTGGTATGTCTCTCATATTTCAGGCTGTGTTGTAGGCACTGACATGCATGTTGTACTGACACCTGACTATTGCTTCCTCCAGTTTACTCTTCTCAGTGTGTATGTTAACTGACACCTAATAATACTAATACTGTTTAAATGGGAGTATGTGCTTTCCTGTGGCACTTGTGGAGTAACTGGTTTACAGCAGTGCCTCTTGCAATTTGTTGCTATGGCTTCACTATTTGGCCTTTACATTCACTCCTTGAATGCCTGCTAGGTGTCTTTACTGGAATGTGTTGCTATGGCTTTCCTATTTTCCATTCACATTCACTCCTTGTAATGCTTGCTATATTTCTTTCAGCAGCAATTCCTTATATGTTTGTTGTGGTTTGGTGGTACTGCATGCAGTCTGGTCTGGCCAAGGTGTGGGGCTTGACACCTACAAGGGTATTTTATTTTGCTGCTGAGCAGTAGTGGCGCTTTGTACTTTGTACTAACAGTTATGGATAGAAGGCACATGCAGTGCTTGTAAACTGCTATACTGTCCTTCTGTTATTAGCTGGATACCTCCTTTGATATTTGTGGGTTGTACACCTACATGTGGGTGTGCTTGTGGAAGCTATTCTACAGCTATTCACAGAGTGTGTGACAGCAGACAGAATGATATGCCTGTGAGTTTGTGACACTTGCAGGCCTCAGATACTCTCAGGTGTATCTTTTATCAGCCTCAGGGAATGGTTCATATCAGTGGGATACACCCATGATATATTTCAGATATTCTGCAGTTGTGACTGTGGGGTATTTTGAGCATATGTATTAATACACCATTTCTGACATGCAAGTAGTACATACTTTCAGTAGTTGACAGTTACCATTACGTGGGATAAAACACCTTTCTGCCTACTGTTAGTACATTTCACAGGGAGTCAGTGGGGCACAGTTAACATTTGTTTTCAAAGCAGGGACATCCCTGTAAATCAGTCACAGTTGCAAGGTCTGGCCTCTTACCTGTTCAAATATGGCAGTGTTTATCCTGCTCTGATAGTGTGTGTGGTTTGCAAGATGCTACTGTCACATTATTACTTACTAGCTACCAACTAGCATGGCTGTTTCTCTTCTCACACTAATGTTATACAAATCAACAAGAATTGCCAGTAAAGATACAAGAAAATCTTTGTCTAATAGCCTTCCTATATTCCCTTTCATTCAGTCCTACTATTTCATGATATATTGCTTTCAGCACAAAGTTCTTGTATATCAGTCATGGCTTAGTGGTAAGTCATGCAGACTAGTGTTTCCAAGGTCCTGGGTTCAAGACTGACAGAGGAGTTTTACTTTGCTGCTGAGCAGACTACAGGCCTTGTCATTCAGAGTGACTAAGGCACTTTTAACAGTTATAAGTGGGTTAGCGCTGGTTTGTGCAGAGCTCACGCATACACACTTAGCAAAGTGCACACCAGCTTACTACTGCTTAAAAGTGCTTACTCTCGTGCACACCCATGCTAATTTCTTTGAAAAAAAAGAAAATGGGGAGATAGGACAGTGGTGAAAAAGGGGGCACAAAGAGGGTAGGACAGTAGGAAAACAAGCTCGGGATTTGCAGGAAGGATGTAGGAAAGGCCCATAGCTGCCCATTTCTTTATCAGCAACAGCTGTGCATATGTCTGTAATTTGGTGTGAAATTTGAAACCTTCCACCCCTGAGAGAGGGGTGAGGACAACAAAATATGTTGTACAGCCAATTGTAGTTACCACTTCACATGTCCAGCAGACATGTCTGCAAAATGGGCAGCTATGTATGGGGCGTAATTGTTTTGCGGGAACAGAGTGCCCTTTTTTTTTTTCAGGTGAGAGTGGAATGTGAGGTACAGGAAGTAGGTATATTTGGGGAGGTAGGTAGGGGAGGTTAACAGACAAGACAAACAAGACGAATACAGGGGCGGAGTATGACACATGTGGGGGGGGAACACAATTGACGGGGATGGATGTTGGGATATCGCGAGCCCATGAGCCCACAGATGGCAACAGTGGAACTGAGATCCCCACCCATGGGCAGTTGCCACTGTGCCTTCACAGCCCAGGACGGGGCTGTGCTAGGGGCTGTGAGGACGGGCAGCAGGGACACCCGTGAGTTGTGCCACCTGATCCTCAAGCTGGCGTAGGGGTTCAAGCACAGAATGCCTGATCTCGCTACGCACCGCAGACCGGACACTTTGGAGGGTGAGTGGACAGTCTCCTCCGGCCACGCTTGCAGAGGGGGACGAGCCCCATCCCCTGCAGCGCTTCCACCCGAAGGTGGCACAGGGCCACCGGAGGAGGTTCCGGCCTGGGCACTAGTGCCAGGTGCACTCGCCAGCTGAGGTGGGAGAGGTGGGTCCGCTGGAACCCGCCTTCCCTGTTGTCCTATGTTTAGAAATATTTTATGACATTTTGGGTTAGTAACAAACAATACCATTCAAAATTAGTTGTAACAGCATGCATCAGTATTCCCATTAACCAAACACCCATGAATTTCAAACATTGAACAGCAAGCATAACACATGCATATTTTGAACAACAGTACACAATCCAACAGCATGCAGGGTTGATTGATGGCAACTGGCCATCAGGATTGGATATGTGAACAGGGCGCATGCAGCAACGTACATGCAAATATGTTTGAACCAACAGCACAAATGTCCATAGGAATTAATTGTGAATACACATACAAAGTTTGTTGTGGAATGGCATTATTTGTGAATATAGGGCAGGGTGAAGAAATATTTCATTAACAACTTCAACTACCTATACATATGCTGTATATATATATATATATATATATATATATATATATATATATATATATATATATATATATATACCCTACAGGTCTTAGTACAGTTTCCTATATGTAACCTTAGGAATGTTGGTGATGGGACTGTTACTGCTACATTAATATACATTGCATTTTTATTCATACACATTCATATCTGGCTATGTTCAGGTACAGCATCCTGCTACATTTCATTTATATGGCTCTAGACAACTGTGGATGTTCATTATTTCATACAACCATACTATCTCCATATTGCAAGAGTACAGCAACATATCCAAATTGTGGGACAGACACATTACAGCTTCAGTACTTTATTTCAAACATTTCACTTTTTGGCTGTGGCTGTCTCATTCATTTCATTATGTATTGACTGCAGTATAATTTATTCAGAAGTTATAACAGCTTTCTTGGTCAATTCATACCTCTTTCTCACACTCTCACTTGTTTTATTTTTACAGTTCAAGATGGTACTTTATTCTAGGCGTTATTAACATGTCATACTGATTACAACAATCCTTTCCAACAGACTCACTTGTTTCATATGGCAGATTTTCTAAGGGGATGTATTTGACACATGTCTATTGTCTTTAGCTTGTTTACCACTGATTTTCAGGCTGCAGCAGTTTATCTGATATTACACTTCAGGTGGGTAATCACTATTTCAGACTTGTTTCATTTTTATTTCTGGATTACAGGCTGCATCACTTATCTAATCATACAGTACTAGCAGCATCTTTCTTCTAGTGTTATTTGAACTTTATTAATATGTAATTACAGTAAACTCTTTTACAAACTGTCTCACTTATATTGTATAACAATTACAGAAATATAATTACTAACCTGCCTGGTGGCGCAACCGCTCCAGCCTATCACCATAGGCTCGCTGATTCGTAGAACGCACACCTGCAGCTGTAATATAAATGAAGTAATATTGGAACATACATCTCCATAATATCAGCTAGGATAATTCCTTACATACATAATTACACGGATACTTACTCAGTAGTGGGGCGTTGGGCATTTGCCAGGCCTCCTGGATCCAACGGTTCAGTTGGTCCTGCTTTCGTCTCTTCAGGTCCGCATGGTGGTGACGGACCTGTTCACCAGTCCTTGGTATGCTTGTGGCATTGGTGAGATCTTGTGCCAACTGGTTCCATGCCTCTGCCTTATATGCACCTCACAGAACCTGGCCCTGCATGAGTTGAGCCTCATGATCATGGACTAGGAGCCAAACCATGTATTTGGACTCCTTAACACCCCATTTCTGTGCTCAGAAGCGACTATCCTCTCCTACACCTGCCATCCTGACTGCAAATAGGTTCCACAATCAGTTATGCTGTGTATTCCTGACTATGGGGCTTATATATGCCATTTTTCCCGCACTTATCTGTGATTGGCCATTTTGGAATTGTATCAGCTTCACAGAACCTGCTTTGTCATGCTTCTATTTCCATTCATTCCTATATATATGCTAATACTGCATTTTTTAGTGCAGCTGTCATGGCTTAGTGGCTCAGTAGTTTGACTATGATGCACAGTATCCTGGGTTCGAGCCTGGCCATTGCTTTTATTTTTATTTTACTACTGTCTAGACAGGCTAGGAGGTGTGTCTGTTTAAAGGCGGCTTTGATACAGGTTGCTCAATGTTGCCCACCAGTAAGCCGGTTGGTGCGCTGTGTTATGCTGGTTAACACGTTATTTGGCTATGAGCACGCATATTACACTGTGAGAAATGTTGCGCAACTACGGGCACACAGTTTCAGCATGTTAAAGCGCTGCTCAACTCCGGGCACTCATATTACACCTGTTAAACCACTGGTCACCTACGGGCAAACATACTCAGCTTGCTAGAGCACTGCTCAGCTATGAGCACTTATAAACTATTTTATTTTTTTATTGTGTCAGATTTCTTCATAAAAACATGGCCCATTTCATTGCATTTTACTTAAATTATTATATATATATATATATATATATATATATATATATATATATATATATATATACATATATGTCAGGGGATTGTTTCATGCTTATTTCACTAAAAATAAAAAATGATATTATTGGGGCTCGAACCGTGACTACCTCCTCTTTGGCCGACGTCTGTACTGCTACACTATTGCTACTTGGCTTATTTTGCATATTTAGATCTTATATGCTTTTTTAATGACTGCTAACTGTGGCTGAGCGAAGGGCACACCCGCGCAAACGAGCGCAATTATGGGCAAACATTTTTGAAATTAAAAAAAAAATTAAACTGTTCATTTTTACATTTTACATTTCAGTTGGGTTAATAGTCTGTGGGGGCATGTGTGCTGTTGTGTTTCTTGAGATTTCCACGGACTCGCTCGTGGGAGTTTCCTTTTGGGACTGTGATTCTTCTGGGGGCGTGTCCCTTTGCAGGACTTGCCATGCGGACATGCCCCCTACATTGCTACATGGACCGTGTTAGCCTAGGGTGTGATTCAGCATGTCCTCATGAATATGCATGGCATGCTGACATCACCCCGTTTAACTGCAGCCTCCATGTAAGACTTGATAACTCTTACACGGAGGCTTTGTGAATCCTGCCCAATGTGTTTTTACATGAAGTTGATATTTATTAGCAGAAGTGAGGGGTGGCCATGGGCACCCACTGGGCTAACACATTTGCAAATCTTGTGCAGGTTGATTGGAGAACAATCATGTGTTTGCCAATAATGAGTTTTTAACTCATATAAGATATTACACAAGGTTTGTCAATGATATCTAGGTGTTATGGCAAGGCAGATTACAGGATTTAAAAAGGTTTGTGACATATTTAGAATCTACTATGACTTTTTAAGATTCACTATGCAGTATTCGAATGAACATTTGAGGTTTTTGGATGTTACTGTGCACTTTGATGAAGAAGGAGGTATTACAGCAGCTGTTCATCATTAGGAATGTAAAAGGAACAGTTTGCTAGATCACACCAGTATGCACCCACGTCATATTTATGATAATGTACTCAAAGGACAATTACTTAGATATTCAAGATTATATACAAATGTTGAAGAACTATCTAATGCAAACAGATCTATAGGTCAGTGCTTCTTACAGAGAGGTTATAAGAAGAAGGATGTTATGGACAATGTAGGAGAGGTTGAACAGTTTAGGAACACTACAGGGAAACCTTTTTATTCAGAGAACGTTATGTACAATTCACAGCTGCTGGTTGCAAATACTGAACGTCAGGTGAAGACAAGAGTGACACTAACTTATTCCAGCAATATCCATTACATTTGCAATATCATAAGAGATAATTGGAGAATTTTAAGCAGTGAAGTTCATATCAGGAGCTTAGTGGGTGAAACCCCTTCTTTTGTGGTCAGAAATGGTAAGAATCTTAAATGGCTCATATGTCATAGGACTGTGAAAAGAGATCAGTCTGACAAATAGACATGGTACATTTCACTGCAGACTATGCACTTCCTGTAGACCTGTAGATATATATCAGAAAGGCAAGCTTTCCTACACCTGACTGCTGGAAGAGCATATAGAATGATGGGCTAAAACAAAATGAAAGAAAATGCACCGAGCTAGCACACTGAGAACGTTTATTAATAGACAAAACAGAAAACAGAAAATGGTGAGCGCTTTCACAACATAAAGTTGCTTCATCAGACAACAGTAAAAGGCTTACACTCTATTGAAATAGTCAAATATCCATTAGTCAATTAACTAATTAGGGTTAGCAAGCTGTACACAATCAAAATCAAGAGAAGCTTACCACAGTGAATCCTACAATAAAGATGCACTATGCATATAATGTTACACACAAAGTTACTAAGCATATATAACCACACTATATACATTGTAAAAAAACATGTACATACATATATAAGATAAAATAACGACAGTAAGATATATAAAAAAACTACTAAAAACATCTAAAATATCTTCTAAAAGATCTAAAAATCAGTGCATGAGTGGTCGAGCCTTCAAAAAGGGAACCAAAGTAGTGGCAGCATTCAACCCAGGAAACTTCTCAGCGTTAAGCTTCAGTATCCATTTTTGCTCATGCCCCTCTGTAATATTTTCTGTCACCACCTCTAGGGTTCATATAAATATGTTGCAAAACCAAAAATTTAAAAGAATGTGAACGATCATTAGACATAATTTGACAGGCCAGAGCACTGGATTGTTTACAGTTGGTAATGTCTCTCACATGTTCTAAAATACGATCTTTCAACATTTGTTCATTTTGCCTACATAATAAGCATGGCATTGTTGACAAAAACAAAAATAAACAACATCAGTGGTTCTACAATCTGAATATTGATTAGAATGTAACGAAAAATGCCTGGTAGGATGCACATAGTTATTTTTGTTATAAACAAACTGACAAGCACAGAATGATGGGCTATGCTGATTGTAAAGCCAGAAATGTTATTTATATTGCCTGCTGCCAGCAGTGTACTTCATTTTATGTTGGTAAAATGAATAGGCAGCTAAAAGAAAGGATTTCTAAGGATGCACGTGACATACAATTGAGATATATGAAGAATCATCCAATGAAACATATTGCTCTAAGTGCTGGTCATAGTTTTCTCTTTTCAGTTTTGCAAGTTGTATTAGTAGAACCAAGGGGTGGTGATATCTGTTTAAGAACAGAAACAGCTGAGATGCATTGCGTTGGCAACTTACATGCAGGCACACCTCATGGTCTTAACTCATGTCTTCCTCTACAACCCACACTGAAAGGGTGAAGATTGAAACAGTGAACTGTGATTAGTTGATGCTGACTTTTAAATTCTTACACTGAGAAGTTACTAAATCTGATGAAGGGTGCAGCTATGTACCTGAAAGTGCTTAACATTTAGTTTTACCACCAGTTTTTAGTTATTCATTTATTACATTTGTGGTTTTAAGTATTCAAGAGTCCGTAGTATGCTTTATTTTTTTATGTGCCTTGCCATGGTGGTTGTGATAATGTTTGCTAACCTGTGGTGTGTGTGTGTGTGTGTGTGTGTGTGTGTGTGTGTGTGTATATATAAATATATACTGTGCTCAACATCAATACCTACAAGTTCACGGTAATGACCTCTGCATCAGTCATTGCCTGAAAGTTGTCTGTATCCCATCCTTTCCCAAGCCATATGTGTATATGTATGTTATATGTATATATAAATATATATATACACACACACACACACACACACACACACACACACACACACACACACACACACACACACACACACACAGAATAGGGGAGTGATAAAAGGAATAATGAGGAATGAACAGAGGATGTGAATAGACACTAGGGCCATATAGATACAATGAAGAATGAAGAGCAGGGACAGATGTGGACTCACAAGGAGGATACAAGGGAAACATATACACAGAAAAGCAAAGTGTAGACATATGGCTTGGGAAAGGATGGGATACAGACAACTTTCAGGCAATGACTGATGCAGAGGTCATTACCGTGAACTTGTAGGTATTGGTGTTGAGCCCAGGTGACCACTGGTATTGGCAGCACCCACCTCTGGTGGTCTGATGGCATCAAACAACTAGTCTAGAAAATCTACAACTCATAGCTTGAGAGTCTGCTGGATGGTGACTCAGCAGGTGATTATCCAATCAAACTGATACTTGTCTGTTACAGCCAAGGACAGGAAATGGGGGAGGGAACCTCCAATGTAAGGCTCTTCTATTACTCTCATCAGCCTAAGCTGCAGCCTAGGCTGAAGTCGCATCAGGTGTTATCTGACATGTCTGCATTTCAAGTGGACCATGGAGACCTGCGGAACCGAGGCAAAGCTGTGAAATGTAACAGTACAGCTGATGCAAAGGTAATACTGAAGATAGGACACAGGCATCATTAACTCCACAGATTGTCTGCAGTCTCTATTGCCTCTTGCAACAAATGGTAGCATTTTCTTCATTATTTCTCTCTACTGACACACAGAAAGATATGCAGGCAATAACATATGACATAAAGGTGTGTCAGTACACAAATGATAGTGCAACAATGCAGTTCTACATATATGTGCAGACAAGCAGAATCCAGAAATGATTTCTGTAGCCCAACACAGAAGCAGCAAGATGTAAAGATGTGCATTTGCAAAGATGTAACAAGCAGTCACATACACACACACACACACACACACACACACACACACACACACACACACACACACACACACACACACACATTTATTTTATCTGAATCCATATAAAATCATGCACAGCAAGCAGCCTAGAATATCCTGGATAGGTCAAGCAACAAAAATATTTATGAACAAGTTCTTTCTAACAGAAGTCTAGAAGTTTGTGTTATAACTTTTAATAATAACATATTGATACTTTTGACAAAATCAGGTCATACCCTCACAGTTCAAACAAATGTCCATATGCCAAGAACCATGTGTTCCTATGAAGTGTAAATGACAAACTGTTCTGGACAAGCTACTCTTTACAGAGGCCATACTCCTCAGATTCTAGGCAATAAAATGGATTATGTAAGTTACAGTGAACACAACAAACATTGTTTTTGTATTTTTTTTTTGTTCACAATATACAATATGATAGCATGTGTATAGCTTGAATGTCTGCTATCAGCAGCATTTGCTCATCCATCTGTGAGCTTTCACATGGGGTTAAACAGTTCATTATGTGTCATGTCGTTGTTAATATATTTAGATAAACATAGAAATTTTGATAATATAAGTAAATATATGAAAAAATAATAAATATTAGTAGGCAGAGAAAGTGTTAATGTAGTCCATCTTGTGTGTTAAGATAAAATCCTTGTGTGTGTGTGTGTGTGTGTGTGTGTGTGTGTGTGTGTGTGTGTGTGTGTGTATATATATATATATATATATATATATATATATATATATATATATATATATAGGTTTACTATCAAAAGGTCGAATGATGGGCTCATTGACCCACGTCCGTGAAAGTGACAATGTCAAATTTCGACATTGTCAAAATAGAACTTGATGTAGACCTCGGAATAGGCTTTAACATGGGTCCAGATGGGGGTGAGGGGGTGAAATTCGTACATTGACAATGTCAGGTTTGACATTGTCACCATTCAGCTTCCGAGCTTCGACTGAAGTGGGATATATATATATATATATATATATATATATATATATATATATATATATATATATATATATATATATATATGGGTCTACACTTTTTCAAACGCACAGTAGACCCTGGGTTACACGAAAGTGCACTTAATTGAAAGTGCACTTTCGCGAAACCCACTACAGTGAACGAGCTACTACTGAATTTAGTGCAGTTGTTACGGACATTAGGGTTAGGTCACGGGTCATGGTAAGGGGATAGCTAGTAGGGCTATCCCCTTACCATGACCTGCTCCCTAACCCTAAGATCAGTGACTACCGCACCACAGTTGAGGATAACCTGTCCTCCACTGTGGTGCGGTAGTCATAGACCTTAGGGTTAGGGCACGGGTCATGGTAAGGGGATAGCCCTAACCCTAAGCACTGTAACTACTGCATCACAGTGGAGGACATAGCATATTTTTTCTGCGGTCCTCCACTGTGGTGCGATCTCTTCGTAGAAGCTGAGTTCGCAAAAGTGCACTTTCGAATACGTGCACTTTCACGTAACTGAGCGGTCTACTGCTCCTTTTTGAATACGTGGTATTCAATGAAAAGCAGTAGACCCATATATATATATATATATATATATATATATATATATATATATATACACACATACACAATTCATTTATGCAAATATAGGCAACTTAACTGATCTAGACCCAACTCATTTTGGTTTGTGAGTCCATGTTTTGTCTGCTGAACCCAGCAAACTTCATTGGAAAGGTTACAGAGCCTGTGGGTAGTGGTCAGTCTGTGCATGCCACTGATCTTGGCCTGGCCAAGGCTTTTCTTCTTATCCCTCTTGCTGGTATTATTGAAAAGTTAGACAAACTTAATGCAAACTGCTATGTAGTCAGCTGGATTGCAAAATGGTATCCAACATATCCTATGTAGTGAGATTTGCTGGTATTCTCTCTGAATGTAAAACTGTAACTAGTGCAGCACCACATTGATCAGTGCTGGGCCCTCTCCTGTATGAAATATATTTTGTAGGCATCAAAGCCAGTATTCCTGAAGTGTGGTTGGCCATGTTTGCTGATGACTGCAAGCTAGATACTCTTATGTGATCATTCCCGTTTACAAAACTGCTCCATAAAGGGATGGCTGGAATAGTAAAACTGGTTTTAAGCTAAATGCAAACAAGCATGGTATAGTTTTGTTCAGCACAAATTGCATTACCCACTTCATAAGTTATAAGTAGTGCTTCTCTCTGAACAGATACAATTGTAAGAGACTTGAATACATATGCTGAGAACAGTCATATTTCCTCCTTAGTCAGGAAATCATTGTATCTGGGAAAGTTAATTTATAAGAGAATATCTTCAAGACCCTAGTAAGTCATTTTATCACTGCAATTCTCCTTTATCAAATCCATATTCAGATACAATTCCCCTTTAGTATGTACACATCCAAGCATATCACTGAACTGAAAAGGTCCCAACAAATCTTTAATGAAAGTTCTTAAAACTGTTAAATACCGACATAGTTTAGCACAGCTGTCCATATGGTCAGTAGACTACCAGTTGCTCCATGATGTCCTGTGTCTCACCAAGCAAGACCCATTCTTATGTGAACTCCTATTTTTTTTCAGAAAACCAGTAACATTACAAACACTTATACTTGGTACTTAAATTCACACTGACAAATAAACAAGAGTCAGTGGAGGGATAGCTTCTGAAGCCAATGTTTTCCCAGCCAATAGAATAAGTTACCACAACATGTCAAGCAATGCAGTACTTTGTCTGTTTAAGGCACACCCTTATCACTGGATGAGAAGCCATAAATTTATACTAGGGTTATCATGTATGGCCCTGCTTGATTTGCAAGTTGGTAAGTATTAAGCACACATAAAAGGTGCAAGTGTGTCTCTGTAAAGGTGTATATGGCTGGGCCTCATGTGTTCCCTGTGATTGCTTGCCTAGTAGTGTCCCCATGTACCTATGCCCATAAATGTGATTCTCAAAACTAATGTAGGTTAGATGAGCAGTTTATTCACTGCACTGCTACTTTATCTATATTACTAATTATAATCTATGTTTATTATGTTTATATGTGTAATACACACACAAACACACACACATATATATGTGTGTATATATATATATATATATATATATATATATATGTGTGTATGTGTGTGCATATATATATATATATATATATATATATATATATATATATATATATATGTGTGTATGTCTGTGTGTGCATATATATATATATATATCTATATAGAGAGAGAGCGAGAGAGATAAAATATCAGTAGATAGAAATAGATATATACACATACATACGTGCATGCACAGTATTTTTCATGTTGTAATTTGTATCTGATAGTACAATGAAATCTCCCCTTTCCTCACTATACATGTACTCCATGAAAATGTGGAAAACAAGAAACATTAATACCAGTACAAGCCATGCTATTAACAACAGTCACTTTCACAGTTCAACCACTGTATCACATGGGATCTCAGAATAAGCCCCTTGAGCATCAAAAGCATCAGTGATAAGTGTTGATTATTGGAATATTAAATCCTAAGAAAAATCTGGGCATTAATTAAAAGTGAGAAATCAACACATAAAAAAATGCAGATTTTATTGGGTTTAAACACTTTCTTCTAAAATACATACTGAGATTTCATCATAAAAAGTCAATTCAAACCTTACAGCACAAATTTAAAGGAAACAATGATGTTAATTAATAACATACTATCCAATCAAATCAAGTAGTATGTAATTTAAAATTACTATCAAAAAGTGCCATAAAGAAAAATTTGAAATCTGAAGTAGTTTAGTCCATTTGGTCTTCAACTTGTGGGATACCGGATCCATATCGGATCTGAGCCGACAACCTTACTAGCATCTGCTCCAAGCTCCAAGCTCCTCCCCTTACCCTAATACACCTCCACTAACTTCCAACCCCCAGATCTCGTTTTCCGCGACTAGCTGAAGCATCGTGATCTCCAGAGCTTTGGGTAGTAAGTGGCTGTTAAAGTCTTAGAAAGTCTCTTTTTCTCTTCTAACTTTAGGTTAGTGATAGTGTAGGTTCCCATTTCTCCTCCTCTCACTTGGGCATTGAGTGTTCTATATTTTATTGCTGTTAACTTAGTTTTAGAGTAGTTTGTAAGTGTGTTTGCTTCCCCCCCCCCCCACAGTGTGTTTTGTGTGTAAGTGTGGTGAGTAGGTGTTTCAGTGAGGAAAATACTATTTTTTATTGTTGTTGTTCCACTGATACTATGGCTGATAAGCCGATGTTTAAAAGATGCACTGAGTGTGGCCATAAGCTATCCCCTGTGGATGGCCACACTCTTTGTGTAATGTGCTTGGGCATGGCCCATCTTAGTACAGACTGCACTTTATGCGGGGGTTTTAACCCACTCACAATCAAGAATAGGAAGGCTAAGTTGGCCCTGAAAGGCCTTCTTCCCTCTTCTGAGGCAGTTGCCTTGTCTTCGGCTTCGGTCACAGCGGCTGCTGTGGCCATCTCTCCTTCTTCTCTTGCCCTTGATTCTCCTCCTTTCCAGGCTGGGACTCAACCTCCTGTTCCAAAGCCTGTGGAAGTGGAGTGGAAAAGAGGCAGAGAGAAGGAGACAGAGATGAAGTTGAGAGAGAAATGCAAGAGGTTTCCCTGACCTCCCTTCACCGGTCAAGACACATAGGATCCATGACTCTCCTTGGCTTCGACCTCTGAGGTTTTCCCCAGAGCTGGAGGAGACATTCTCTACATCTAGGGCCTCAGTGCCCCGACCCACAAGGTCGGAGTCCATGGCCTCGTCGAGGTCCACCCGGTCCTTATCGGAAGTCGACATGGATAAAATGATGAGGAGGCTAATTTGTAGTCAGATCCAGATGGGGGTCTTGCCAGCCCCCCTCCCTTAGGAGGGGGAAGATTGCTTCCTTTTTTCCAACTGATTTCTCCTTCTCCGATCCATCCATCGGGTTCGGAGTACTCGGATCTGAGGATGGCTTTAGTCAGGGGATTGACGCCAACAGTACCTGCTTCCTTGATGCTGACTGTTGCCTGGCACGTGTTGGATCTGACCAGCTCAGATCTGAGCTGATATCAGAGCCAGAGCTTGGGCGTTGTATCCGAGGGAGTGGAACTTTTTTCATCGGCTCTGCCTTTGTCGGGCCAAGTTCCCTCCCTTGGAGCTCTGTCCACTTTGGGTCTGGCTCCAATTCTCTCATCGGACCCCGGAAGACTGGCCTCCTTATTGGTTCCACAGGAGGTTTGTTCTCCCTCGGCATTTGATGTAAAAGAAAGGGTTCTCTCTGCTGGATCAAGACCCCTGACTGTCCCCTCGGACTCCACCCTGCACCCCTCAGCTCTTTCTACAATTCCCGTCATTTTTCCAGAGAGACAGTCCATGCTCGAGGAGCCCCAGACGGTTCCCCCTTTGGAACAAATTGCTTGTGAGTTCCCCCGGAGAGCCCCCAGCGGAGATGTACCTCACAAGCATACATGCAAGAGGAGGCACTTGTTCTCCCCCAAGTCCTTCACCAAGGATATGGACTTGGATGGTGGGGAAGGTTCCCCTAGGTCACCTCCCGAGGATGATTCCTTTGGAGACATCATGGAAATCCTTCACCAATGGGGAGGTTCGTCTGCCCCAAACATTTTTCTGATTAGTCCATGTTCCTGGAGGCTTTCGGTATGGGCCCATCTATTTCCTGGGTGTCTCCTCCTGCAGATCCCTTGGTGGACCTGTTCATCTTGCAAGCATGGAAGGAGCCGGACAATGTGGAACCAATTCCCAAAAAGCCTGACGAGATTTTGAGTCCACCCTCGGATAGGCCAGCATGGAATAAGGGCTCCCCCATAGATGCTATGGTGGTAGCAGCAGCCACAAAGAAGGAACTAGCCCAGAAGAGTTCCTCAGTTCATCCTCTTGACCAAGAGTTGCGGATGATGGACCGTCTAGGGAAGTGTGTTTATGCCTCAGCTATCTTTTCTATTAGGGCACTGAACTACCTGCACCATGTCACGAGACTCCAGCGCGACCTGGTAAAGGAGCTATCAAAGTCTCCCCCTAAGTTCATGTCACAGGAGGACAGGGACGCATTCTCCGTGAGGATGGCCACTTTGAAAGCAGTCTCCAACACATCCATGTGACTCCTTTCACATGCAACTGAAGGAGCAGCTAGGGCGGCTGGGTCCGGTGTTCCCATGAGGCGCAACGTGTGGCTCAGATTATATGTCAATTTTTGGAACCTTTCAAGGCATCCTTTGCCAATGCCCCTTATGATGGCTCTACTCTTTTTGGTAAGACCATCAAAGAGATGTTAGTCCAGAGTGAGAAGGATGGGAAGACACTTTCTGCCATCGGGGTCCGCTTCTCAAACCCTTAAAGGTCTTTTTCCCAGAACCAGAGAGGGCAAAAGAAGACGTGTTTCCGGAAGTCACAGTATTTGCCCAGAGGCAGAGGGGGACAGAATGGATGCCGGCCCAGGGACAGAGGAGGTCTGATGAAGTTTGGGTCTCCAGAACCCTTCTTGGACAGACCTGGACAGCAACCTTGAGGGGTGGCCCAACTGCTCTACTCTGGATGCAGTCAGGGGACAATTGTACTTGCACCTGGCAGCATGGGAGTCCATGACATCAGACCGCTGTGTGCTTCAGATCATATTCAGAGGATACTCTATCCCCTTTGTGGGTCCCCCCAAATCTCCCAAACACCTCCTAGATTTAACACCCATGCAAACAGAGGCATCAGCACAGGAAATTTAAAAGCTGCTAGGAAAATGAGACATCAAAATCATCCCCACAGATCAATCTGGATCCGGCTTCTACTCCAGGTTCTTTGCCAAGGAGAAGTTCTGGATGGTCACACTACAGTACATCATGCTGTACCTGCAAGAGAGTGACTGGATGTGCTCGTTAGACGTCCAGGGTGCTTACTATCACATAAAAATGTACAGAAGCTCCAGGAGGTTCCTCCGCTTCGGGCTAGGAGTCATTCATTACCAATTTCGAGCCCTACTTTTTGGTCTCACCACAGCCCCCAGGGTGTTCACCAAAGTGATGGCAGTGGTAGTGGCTCAGCTGAGACTTCAGGGGATTCAGGTCTATCCGTACCTGGACGATTGGCTCCTCACTGCTCCCACCAGGCGTCTAGTCTCTCAAACTAGGGATTATTTCTTGATCTTTGCCTTGCATTTGGGGATCACAATCAATGCATCCAAATCACTCCTAGATCCTGTACAGGTGATAGACTACATTGGTGCAAGGATAGATACTTTGCAGTGCAAAATTTTCCTGAGCTTAGAGAAAGTACAAAACCTGAGGATGCATGTCTCTCTAATCTACCATTCTCATCTTCCAATGGCGGAATCAGTGTTGAGGGCCTTAGGTTCAATGGCGGCAACCATAATGCTTCTCCCGTGTGCCTGGTTACATATGAGAATTCTACAGTGGACACTAGTGGTACAGTGGTCCCTGCTGGAACTTCCAAGGTCTGTGGTCCCCTGTAGAAACAAGCTTACACATAAATGTTCTAGAAATGAGCATGGTACTTTTAGCATTGCAGGCCCTTCATGCCTTTCTTCCTCTGGGAACCATTGCAATTCAGTCAGACAATATGTCAGTGGTCTGGTATATTAACAAACAGGGAGGGACCAGATCTTACCCCCTTTGTCATGAGGCCACGAGAGTGTGGGAATGGGCAATCTCCACCGGTCGTTTTCTCATCACAACTCACATTCTGGGACGGTCCAACATCCTAGCAGACAGGTTGAGTCAGACTATTCTGATGCCTTATGAGTGGTCTCTGAATCTTTCAGTAGCGAAGAAGATCTTCCTTGAGTGGGTTCAGCCTTGCTGCGATCTCTTTGCATCTCCTTCCAACGTGAAGTGCAGCGAGTTTTTTGCTCTGAACCCCCTTCCGGGGGATTGCCTCAGAGATGCTCTAGTCTATGCTTGGCCTCACGGTCTTCTGCATGCTTACCCTCCAGTACCTCTTATTCCAAGGTTTCTACAGAAAGCTTGTCGACTGGGGAGCAAAGTGATCCTCATTGCCCCATTTTGGCCTCGCCGGGTATGGTTGCCCTTCCTTTGGTCTCACCTTCTGGTTCTGCCTTGGATCTTGGATCCCATTCAGGATCTGATTTCTCACCCATTGGGGGTTCATCATCTGAATCTGGACAGTTTGAAGCTCACAGTTTGGCTGCTCCAGTTCACATGATTCCTAGGACTCCTGGATTATCCTATCACCAAGGTCACTATTGCTAGGTGGATTTCTTCATGCATCCTTCAGGTCTATAAGGACAAAGGTATGTCTCCTCTGGGTCAAGTGAGAGCTCATTCCACTAGATCCATGGCTATGTCTGTGGCCTTTTGGTCTAGAGTCTCTTTGGATGATATTTGTTCTGCAGCTACTTGTTCCTCATCTCATACATTTATTTCTCATTATAAATTGGATTTGACTTCCAGAAGGAGAACACCCTTTGGTTCCATGGTGCTCCGGAATATCCTTCCATGAGGGCCACCCAGGAGTTTAGTAGCTGGGGACTCTGTCCTACAGGTTGAAGACCAAATGAAGTAAATTACTTCAGATAAAGAAGTTATGTACTCACCATAACGTTCCATCTGAGTAGTTCTACTTCATTTGCTTCAACCGTCCAACCCTCCTTCGCCCGGACGTTGGCATATGAACAGCCTACGGGCTGCAGTTATAGATCACAAGTATTTTTCAGGTGAGATTATCAGTATAAGATTCAGCAAACTTGATCTGGGGGTTGGAAGGTAGTGGAGGTGTATTATGGGTAAGGGGAGGAGCTTGGAGCTCAGAGCAGATGCTAGTAAGGCTGCCGGCTTGGATCCGATATGGATCCGGTATCCCACAGGTTGAAGACAAATGAAGTAGAACTACTCAGATGGAATGTTATGGTGAGTACATAACTTCTTTTTACTGCAGTATTCATGTTTAAAAACCTCAACATTCCCTGTATCACTGAGCCTTATTTTAAGAGTCTGCTTATTTCAAGCTACATTCAAGATAACTGCATACAAAGAGCTGGATAGGACCAAGGATGGGAAAGAAAAAATACTCTTACTGGTTTAAAAGAAATTTGATGTTCAGTCTAGATCCCTTGAGAAAGACAGACCCCCAAAGAAGATGATACCTATGACTGTTCTCTGGTTCAACTTGCTTTCACAGGATCAACCAACTTTCTGATCAGTGATACTTAGATTCTTTCCAGCAGTTCTCAGGTGCTCAACAATGGTCATTCTTTATTAGATGCTATAATCATCAATAGTCTCAGCCACTGCACACCACTTTTCATTCTTTCAGTTGTGCTGAGAGATTACTTTCCTAGTCTGTCCTCCATGATCTTTTAATGAATAAGACTAGGGCTTGTAATGGTTAAGACTAGGGCTTGTAATGGTTAAATACAGGCCTTGTTCTAAGAGCTTGAGTTCATGAAATGGAGCCCTTCTGTCAAAAAGAGTGATCATAGTCTGACACAACAAAACATTTTAGCACTGCTCATCTCAGTTCATAAAACATTGTCTTCAACCAAATAAAGCTGATTTTGAGCCCTAGAAAGTTACCAGTTAACAGCAAGTATCAGGACTCTTATAAAGGACCAAGCTGAATGTAAAAGAAATAGAAATAGAACCACTTGATGATATCTGCCAAGACATTTACATTGCCCTAAGGAGCAAGTGTTGGATAGTGACAAACTTAAATAAAGCTGGTTATAACTGGAAGAAAATATCTCCATCTAATTTCCTACTGGTACTGCTCAAAGTAATAGATCTTTGATGCTGACAGATCCACATGGCTCATTCTAGGCCCTTCAATAAATACTCAGGTATATATTTGTCTTATTTCTCAATAACTTCAGTGTATCATGATTTGTGGAGACATTGTCCAAGTCTGATGTGTAATACTCATATGTTTAGGTCTGAATTTTATCCAAGATGATGCATCTGAGAACTTTTGTAAATGTAGAACATTTGTTTAAAACTACAATAGCAGATCATTTGCAGTTCCCCATTTACCGTGCATTTTATTTTTACATTCCTCCCTTCCTTCGCCTTATCTGTGGATCTGTGCTTTTCCTTCTTTATAGTCTTTCTTGAATAACATTTTTTATTTGTTTTTCAGACAATGTGGCAATGTTGTTGACTTAAACTGAGCACGATAGAGACAAATAGATTAGTTTTAAACTGAGCATTGTGTAAGCAGACATAGAGACATGTTATCAAAGACTTTTTTCTGTTTATCCATTTTATTGTGTAGCTCAGGGAAACTACACTGCATACACTGCAAGTGAAAGTCATGTTACTTGATGATTACTCTTGTTTCGAATGAAAGTTAACTGTTTATGATAATTGTCATTTGCCATCAGCTGGAGTTCAGAGATGTTATACTGCTTGATTTATGTGAAATTATGTTTCATAAAACTGCATTTGTTATTCTCATAGATGTTACACAAATTAATTAAATCTATACAACCTGTACCATATCTAATGGATTCCAAGGAAGCCACTGAAAATGGGATATATGTTTGGCTAGATATATATCGTCCTTATCCAGGAAGGGGAACCGTATTATGTCTTTGGTTTTAATTGGGCCCTTTACTGCAGTTTGATAGGCTACGGTCCTACGGAGAGTGTTTTTTGCCACCCATCTTTGAAATGTTCTCAGAAGTAACATGTTCATGTCCCTGTTGCTCAGGTTCTGTTACTGCTGGACATTATCCTTGTTAGCATGCTTTAGAGATGGGCTTGAGGCAATTTTCTGCCTAAGAAAACAGTTTTTTGGGACTTATTAGACTTTATGCATCATAGTCATGATAAGCGATAGTAGAGTTTAGCTACTGAATTCATTAAGTTTATTAAGTTTATTATTTACCTTAATTGTTTTTGTTTTTTAAACTATATTTTCCTGATAGCTGATTTCTCATTAGTGAGTTTAAAAGGGCAGTGAAGAGGAGAAAGGTATTGCAATTACTGAATCAGGGCATACAGACACTGCTCTATTATAACAGATACATCTCAATAATTAAAAATTACGTTTCTAGTAATAGCCAGAGAGGTTTCATGAAATAATGTATGGGTATAGCAAGGATTTGCTGAGCTTTGTTATTGACAGAATATACCAACAGTTTTCTTGTCTTCAAAAAGAAAGCTTTGATAACCTTAGATTATCTTTAGTAAGTACTAAGAACACTGCATTTCCAGAGTCCTGTCTGAAGGCTGTGTGGCTAAGGTGGTCATTATTTGGTTATACTAGAGTCCTTGGTTGAAACTCTGCAAAATTTTTGTAAGGGTGCTATGATGCTTAAAGAGTTTATAAATATGATAAGTCAGTCTTTGGTAGCTTTTTGGGACATCAGACAAGGCTCTTTCTTTCTGCACTTTGCTTTGCAATAGTAATAGAGTGACTTAAACAATTTGGGTGGAAAAACGTACTGAAGGGATAATAGTGGGAGTGAGATCCGTACGGTTAGCGTTTTCACTGATTACATTTTAGTCTTCATTAGGGACTCAGACCTTTCACTGTTTTCTTTTTTCATAAATAGTGAATCGATATGGTATAATTGCTGATGGTTATGTTAATCAAGATGAATCAGTAATCTTGAAGGATACTGTGGGTTCACTATATTTAACATCAACAATGACCTGTTGGATAGATGGAGGGAGCTCTTTTGATTACTCTGGTCCTTTCATCATATTATATACACAGGGATTGATCTACTGGTATTGCTGCAATAGTGGAAGGGAGAAATTACAAAGATCAGCTTGAAAAGATTGATTAGCTTCTCTTGGGAGCTTGGAAGCATTTAATGTTACCACTGGAACACGAAATATTAGCCAGTGGCAAAGAACACAACTGAATGGCAGATCCTTGCATATTATTACTTGTTAAAGTAACTAAGTAGAAGGTGGATGATTTTTACACCAATGCCATCAATGTGTAGTAGCACTCACCTATAGGTTCATAGGTTGGTACTGGGCTATCTGCCCGAAGGCATATATTAGCCCAGCCACATTGTGTGGTATTCACCACCCCTTTAGTAGTTCCCTAGACACTTGTACTAGCAGCTAGTACCCTTGGCCCCTATCTAGTAGTGCTGTTGGTGTGATCCCCGGTGTGAACTTTCTGTTACCCATCCACTCATCAAGGTTCCTCTTGAAGAGTGATAGTGAGGGGCTCTGATATATGTAGATTGGGACCCTGTTCAATAGTAAGGGAAGTCTCTGCGAAGGGAATCTATCCCTCCAGCATGTTCTATTCATTGTTGTGTTGAGGTTTATATCCCTAGCGCGTGTAGCTCGAGTAGATTTGGTTTTACTAAGATGGAGCATGTTCAACAATTCTGGGTTGGACATGGCTCTGTACGTTAGACAGAGATCATCTCTGAGAAAGTAGTATGCAACAGAGAACAGTCTTAGCTTTTTCAATCGTGCTGCATAGGGCAACTGTTTGAGGCCAGTAATCCTCTTGGTTAGGTACCTTTGTGGTCTCTCCAGCTGCTGGAGATGTGTAGCCAGGTACATTCCAATTGGTGCATTGTACTCAATAATGGGTCTGATGAGGGAAGAGTAGAGGGGCACCATTACATCCTTATATCTTGATGCGAACCCTTTTGTGATCAGATGGGTCACATAGAAGGATTTTCTAACCACTTTGGCAACATGGTTATCAAAGAAAGTTGACTATCTACTTGGGTCCCTAGATCCCTTATTTCTTCCTCAGATTTCAGGGGATTACCTTCTATGTTGTACTTTGCGGATACTCTGTTTTTTCCAAAGGGGATTACTACACATTTTTTTTGCATTTAGCTTGAGACAATGGCTTTGACACCATGCATCAGTCTCATTTAGGCCCTTCTGGAGGATCTCCATGTTGGCTGGAGACTCTATTATAGCACCCAGTTTGCAGTCATCTGCAAACTTAGTCAGCCACAGCCCTTCCGTGCTTGCCTGTACTTCTGAGAAGTATATGCCAAATAGGAGGGGCCCCAGGACAGAGCCCTGAGGCACACCACTCATTACTCATCTGGATTCAGACATAGATCCCGCTACTCTTACTTTATGGGATCTGTCCGAGAGCCAGTTTGCGATCCATCTTGTGACGTAAGGGTTTATGCCCAGGCTGGTGAGCTTATCAATAATACCTGAATGGGGAATGGTGTCAAATGCTTTCGCAAGGTCAAGGTAAGCTGTGTGTACCTCCTTTTCCTTATCTATAGCCTGAGTAACTGTCTCAAAGAAATCCACTAGGTTCAGGAGGCATGATCTGCCCTTGATGAAGCCGAACTATCTGGGGTCCAGAGACTGGAGGTTCCCAATCTCTCCATTTTTGAGTTCCATAATGATTCGCTCCATAGCCTTACAGATCAGACTGGTCAGGCTTATTGGTCGGTAGTTCCCAGGGTCAGTTGTGGCCCCACCCTTGTGTAGCTGGACCACCATTGCCATGCGCCATTCTATGGGCACATATCCTGCGGAGAGGCTGAGACTGAACAGGGTATTAAGATGCGGGGTTAATTCCTTTTGGAACTTGCGTATGAAACAGCCTGGGACACCATCTGATCCCATGGAGGCAGTGTTTTTAGCTTTAGATAGAGCCTTGTTAACCTACGTATCAGTAATAATTGGACTTACACAATCCCCTAGAATAGCAATAGGCCCTGTAGGTGGTGAGGGGGGGGGGGGATTTGCACTGAACCTGTCAGTCAAGATGTTGGCAGTGTCAGAAGGGTCAGTGTATTTTGTTCCATTTTGTACTAGCTCATAACAGACCTGAGTGTTGCCCTTTAGGTTTTTGACGTAGCCATAGAAGGCCTTATGGTTATCCTTGGCATCCTTGGCAACTTTCTTTTCAAAATTAGCTTTAGTTGACTTGATGAGGGCCCTCAGTTTCTTACTAATGCTGATCAGGGATGATTTTTCTACTTGAGATTTGGCCTTTTTTTGTATAAGTCTCCTCCTTTTATTGTAAAGTTTGCTTATGGCCGGGGTCCACCAGACTGGTTTCTTCTTGCTTGAGGAAGGAGTCTTGGTTTTATTTGGGATAGCACAGTCCATGCAATCCTTAAAATGCATATAGAGTGCCTTGGTGTAGGATTCTGCATCCTGGATATCATTATCCTTCTGCAAGGGAATAGTGAAGCGTTCCACTTCGGATGCAAGTAGTTTGATGTTTGCTTTGGAAAGGTTTTTGACTATGATTTCTTTGATTGGGGGAGGTGGAGGAGTGAGGATGTCCAGGGTTATCAGTTTGTGGTCGGATCTGACCAAGGAGGTGGTGATAATGGGTGTGGTACAATGGGTGCCCATATTTGTGATGATTAAATCCAATATGTTGTCCCCTCTAGTGGGGGAACATACTAGTTGTTCAAGGGCATTTGAATTTATAAATTCTATGAATCACTGAATGTTAATAGATGTGCTCTCTGTCAACAAATAAACCTCATAAATCAAAGATACACACAATACAAAAACCTGTAAGAAGACAGTACAGATTTCAAAAGAGAATCAGAAACACGGATATACTAAGCACTTAGTCAGCTATGCACCCTGCGCATCAGACAAAAGACTTATGCAACCCCGAATCCAAAAGATAGAATCAAAGATATGAAACAGTTATTACTTGCACAAGGGGTTGTTTGGGGGAGGGGGTGACAGGAGGCCAAGGCTGTCACAAAAGGTATTGAGTGGGAGTGAGTAAGAAAGACAGCCACGCATAAATTTGGATAAATTATCAATGGCCACTGAGGCAGTCATGTCCGTCAGCCTGGGCCACATCTACAACTCTAAACATATCCTCAGAAGCCCTAGTGAAACATGCCTACACCTCTGCGATGGCTCAACATATACATCAAGTGGCATGTAAAGACACACCATGATCAGGTGAAAGGTGGACAGCAGGCCTCCTCCAAGCACCCCTAATAACCATTTTGTGTGGCACATAGCCCAAACGTTGGCTACAGCCAGTTAACTAGCACTGAAACTGCACACTACAGTGAACAAGTGTGTCACGCTGTACCTGTCTGATATCTGAGGGCTCAGTGGAATAGGTGTGTGCAGGCCTACTGGCTGTCTCTGAGAGAAATACAGGAGATGGTGTAATGTCAACCTCAATGTCAGATTCAACCTTTGCACCCACCAACTGCACCATTTTTTGATGATCATCATCATCATAATCAGAGTCTGCCAGTACTCTGACATCAGGTGGTAAACAATTTATATTATGACACACAAACACTGGTCACAATATCACAGATTGTACAGCAATAAACAAACTCATTACACCCACCTCAGACATACGAATAAATGCATATATCTGACAAATGGTCATCATTATCAAAAGAAAGATGTTTGGCTTACCATGTGCAGATGACTCCTGACTTGGTAGAGAGGATGGTCCTGGAAGAAATGAAGCAAAGTAAGTATGCAGCCATCACAACTGCAATAACACACAGGGACAGTGAGTGCACAGTTTTTGCCTATATGTCCATTAACAATTCTTTAAAGCGAAACTTGACTGACACATCCACCCACAGCCTATGTGCAATGAACAAATATGTGTCATTAAGTCTATTTCTTTATCAATAGGTTAAAAAAAATACACATGAACTATTAGTTAATTTTTTTCTATATTTTACTATACAAGCAAATGTTACAACTTGCCATATGCAAACTTACCTGGAAGCTCTCCCTGGCACGTATTTGTCCTCCCAGACATGCCAGCTGTTCATGGATAACTGCAGCTGCTCTCCTCAAGGCTGATGAAATCATATCAATGGACCTATGATGCATCTAATCTAAGTCCTGGTGTGACCATCTACAGTATTGAAATCATTGATTATCTGCTTCCAAATCTGCATTCTGTCAGCCATATCCCCATGTCCTCTCTCAAACAGAAAGGCTCTATGGCATCTGAACACCTGCACTGTTACGTCATTTTTAGAGTGACCAAAAGGGGGTTTAGTTGGATTTGCATACTTGCATGCCATAACTTATGTGACATAAAACAGAGAAGGATACAGCACATAAATATCGCATAAGTAAATTCTTCTGATGCACACACATATATTTTCAACATTACGCACTGGGCACGTGCACTTCAGTTATTAAAACTGAAAGTTATGTGGTTGTACAGGGTCCACTTCACATGACTGAAACTCAAAATACTGAATTTCATTTGACTTCAGACTACAATACCTAATTTTTAAAATACTGAAAATTGATTTGACTGAATATCATTATACTGAAAGCTTACAATCTTGAATTTCAAAATACCTGTACTGCCTCCCTCTGTCTGTGGCAACAGATGTAAGTCAATGGCCCCAGTATAGGTAAGGTAGGGTTCTAAACCAGTGAGCTCAATGTTTTTTTAATGCTGGCCAATTCAATTTAGATAAAAATT
Organism: Protopterus annectens; assembly: GCF_019279795.1. Classification (NCBI taxonomy): domain Eukaryota; kingdom Metazoa; phylum Chordata; order Ceratodontiformes; family Protopteridae; genus Protopterus; species Protopterus annectens. Next base: position 1,039,662,534 of record NC_056731.1, on the reverse strand, counting down.
AACAATAAAAATATTTATACATAAGAATAAGTATGACTAACAGGTAGCTTGAGAAACACATGCTATCATACATATTATAATTCTAACTGTGGGCTTCAGTACAATTATGGTTCTACAATTAAAATGTTTTTGTCCAAACTTTCATGTCATACACATACATGCTTATCCACTCAACTCTTTATTGTGTCCATATAACTAATGAGCATGGCTGACAAACAAGTCCTCAGTGGCAATGAGCACTCTGGACAGTAATGAGTGCAAAGAATAGCCCTGTTGCCCAGCTTTCACTGTGGCAACTGGGATAAGTGCATAGACACAATGCAGGTCATCCAGGGTTCTAAGCTAACACAATCCAGTTTTTATTAATGCATTCCACTCAATTTTTACAAGTAAAGAGCAATATACAGATAATTATACATAACACTGACTATGTATAGCAGTAGATATTATATGAATTATATGTGTGACTGAGTTTATACTGAAAATGATGTTTCTGTATGTAAAATGTATTTTCTGCCCTGGGATGGACGTCATACTTCAGTGACAATTATATACACATGAATGTATAAACCAAGACCTCTTAAGGTCTCACACATACCTGGTTAATCACTCACTCTATAATGTGTCAATATATTTAATAAGCATATCTAACATACACCTCTTCTGTGACAAAGAAGTAAAAACATTCAAATGGAATAATATGTGTTGTCTATTTTGCATAGATTTGAATCCCACATTGTACAAATTACTTTTATCACTATGTAAAGCCACACAAAAAAAATGTGTTAGGTCATAAAATTTATACTTCCAATACATGCCTGAAAAGTTAAGTCATCTAACATGTACTAATTTGTAAACTGCCTTCCTCTTTGTTTGGCATTGTTGCTCTCTGCATAACATCATCCAAACACAGTTGGTATCATGGTGCAGATTTGTGCATTAACTGTAAAATGCGATATCATGAATTGGTGGGAAAACACTTTAACTATTGCTGTTTGACATGTGTGGACATGCCAGGAGCTAGAAAGGAAGAAGGAGGGTCCTAATGGAGAGATGAAAATTCAGCAAGCAAAGGAGAGTAGTAGTGCTGAAATTAAATTCATCCTCAAGTCTTGGTGAGTACCCTCACAAGGTGGACCCTGTTTTTCACAAAATCTCATCAAGGTGACACTGATATATAGACTGTATTTATATAGCATATATCATGGACAGAAGTAAGTTAAAAAAAAGAGATAGCTGGGTACACAAGACCCAGGATAAAAAAGTGCCTAATCCTGGTAGGCGCACTGGTGCCTGGACTAGAAAAAATGACAGTCTAGAATTCTCAAAATATGTAAACATTCCTACAATGGGGCCAGGCCAGGTCCAGGGGGAAGATGCCCCCCCCGTCGCAGAAGGAAGTAGTAGTCCACAAAAAATCACAAATATTGATTGGCCAAAGAAGAGCCATAAAGACGATAGAGTGGACTATTGAGGATAAGAAAGAAATTATGTATTGTTACTATTATGTAAAAAGCCCAGAATTTCCAGATACAAGATATACAAAATGATTAAGAGAGAAATTAGAGGAAAGAAAAATACTTCCGCAAGAAACTCTGTCAGAAGCTTCAAATACAAATTTACGTTCATTAATACAACAGATTTTTGAAAAACAGTATATAGATCAAGAAACTTTGATCTGTTTGGAAAAAGAAGCATCTGAACAAGTGTGAAAATATAAACAACAAAACCTAGTGATATTTGAAAAATATAAAAAAGAAATATGGACATGGGAAAGAAAGAGAGATTTTATATGGTGCAATATTTATGCAAAGGAGAAAGCTAAGTTAACTGATCTAGAGAAGGCAATCTCATAGATATTCAAAGAGAAATATAGACAAAAGCATTCAGATATAGAAAATTTCACAATAAAAAATTAATAGCACAAATATGTAATGTGGAAAAGATTAGTAAAGCAGAAGTTAAAGAAATAGAAACTGAAGTTACGAAGTGCCTGCGAAGTGAAGGATTTAATGTAGAAAGTCTAACACAGACTATATCACAGCATGATGGAGTGAGTTCCCAGAATAAGGATTCACAAGGAGATCTGGAGACATGTGAAGAAGAAATATGGACATGGAAAGGAAAAGATATTTAATATGCCGTAATATTTATGCAAATGAGAAAGCAAAACTAACCAATATAAATAGAACAGCACCAAAGATATCTGAAGAGAACTGCAGGCAAAGGAATCTGGATATGGAAAACTTTACAATACAAAAAAATAAGGAGATTAAGGGGAAAAGTAGAAAATGAGATGAGTAATGGATAAGTCAAAAAAATAGAAATTGAGGTTATGGACCAGCTGCAAAGAGAAGAATTTAGTGTAGAAAATCGAATACAGAAAGCACCACAACAGGATAGAGCAATGGATATCCAAATTAAGGGGAACCAGTGGAACAGGAAGTAATTGGTCAGGTGCCATATCAAGATATTTTGGAGCCTTCCACAGGAAACCAGTATAAATGCTCATTTGAAGCTAGACAGCAAAGGAAGGAGCAGGAAACAGTGGAAACTGATACAGTCAGTGTTGAGGAGTAATAAGCCAGTGAGTTCCCATATGATAGAGCAATGGATGGCACAGGATGAAGTTGAAGAGAATGTGCCACAGGAAGATGCTATAGAATCTTCTATAGAATGCCAGCAGGAAATGGAAAATAGGGGATGTCCCCTCAGTTTGGAAGAAAATGAGTTAAGAGAAGAGTTGCTTGATCTAATAGACATAGACAGATATATCAAGATCAATAAAAGAAATAGACTGCAGAAGGTTAATAAAACCCCAAAAGTCAGAAGTTTGATAAAACAAATGAACGCAGTAATTAGGACTGTTCATAGCAGGCCAGAGCAGCCATGGGGGAACCGCTCCATCTAATATGCCTAGTCTGCAGTGGATGGAATCGGGCGGCATACAGGTTGGCTTGAACCAGTGGTTAAATCATCCATTTCCTTTTCTCAATTCCAGGGGTAGTTTTGCGGCCGATTCAAGATCCCCTGAAGATGTTGATTTCCCCCAGAAACTGAATATATTTGATCAAAAATTTATCAAACTGAGAAAATTGCAATTAGAGGTTGCCAATTTTGGGGAATGTCAGCGCTCCAAAATAGTACCTAAGGGTCTTCGTTCCTGGCAGTACCCGACTGGGTTGGAAGAAGGCTCTCCTTTTCATAAGGATTTGATTTTACTTTTTGATAGACATGGGTTCAAGCTTCTCAGTTTAATTAGTAAGCATTACCAAGAGGCAGCTAATATTTTGACAGTGGAGATTACCAAGTTGGATGAGGTAATACGAAATGATTCCAATTTCTTGAGGTACAGATATGATTATGATAGGATATATACAAGTATCGACCAGCATATTTGCAAGATTATGGCAAATAAGGTTAAGAAGCTTCAAAGAAATATAAAAGCCTACAAAGAAGGTTTGGCTTATCCTAAACCCCCTAGATCTCAAGGTAATTACCCTGGGTCATCATCTCGGTTTGTTGAAGGCTCGGGGGCTACTAATGGATCTAGAACTAATTTGGCCAATCAAGAGCATGATGATGAAACTTCTACTGTAGTGGATCAACAGAATCAGGTACGAAGGAGTGACTGTTTAGCCTCACAGTCTAGATCGGACAACCCTCATTTGAATCCGAGAATTCAAATTATCGGAATCCAGCCTCACAATCCCAGCAGTCTCTGGGCAGGAAGAACAAGTACAAAACCAGCACCAGGATGAATTAACAGGGTCCAATACTGGTTTTTCATCCACAGGTTAACCCCCATATGAGATAGTGTATAACTCGGGCATGGATTTTAAAATATTTAATTATTCCAGTTTTATTTTCCCACAACCCTTGGTGGATTTTTTGGCCAAAGGTTTATCATTTGTGCCATCTCTGAGAGCAAACTTGGCTAATACCATCATAGATTTAAAGCTGTTTGTGAGAAAGCTTAATTTACAGCTTTTATTTGGGGAACAGAATTTTTTGAATAAACCTTTCCACATTTCCAGTACCTTTAATCCCCCTTTGCATCCTTCCTTAAACCTCTTTGAACAGGTATGCGATTTGGACATTCGTTTTTTACTTCAGTCCAATCAAACTGTGATTTTTAACATCACTAAAGAGGAAAGGGATTTATTGGATTTATTATGCAACTCCACGGTTAGAGTTATGCAACCAGACAAAGTGGGTGGTTTAGTTGTTATGGAAACAGATGATTACATCAACAGAATGATGGTTATTCTGGAATCTGAGGCATGCAATGAGGTGTCTAGAAATGAGTTGAATGTGAATATAGCCCGAGTGAGATCTTATTTTGAAGATATGTTTACTAATGGAGTTATAGATGTGGAGGTTTTTAATTATATTTACATATCCAATCCAAGAATACCAGTTCTGTTTGGGAACCCGAAGATTCATAAAAGTATTCAGAATCCCCCTATGTGCCAATTGGTTAACGCAAGGGGAAGTATAACTTATGCAGCGGCAAAGGTGGTTGATACCATATTGAAAAAGTATGTATCTAGTGAGGGTCATATTTCCAAGGATTCCTGGTCATTTTTAGCCAGGGTTAACCAAACCCCATTCAATATTGAAAGTTTTTTCCTAACCATCGATGTGATAGACTTATATTCTTCTATTCCACATGATGTTGCAGTGGAATGGATTCAAGCTATTATGATTTCCAAACAAGCACCAGCTAACGAAATTTCGATGGTTAGAAAATTATTGGATATTATTTTAAAATGCATTTTTTTCTCTTTCAATAATCGTTGTTTCCATCAAAAGATAGGGGTCCCTATGGGGTCCTCTTGTGGGGCTAGTGTGGCCAGTTTGGTGATGGCTTTCTGGGAGAAGGAATTTGTTTTTCCAAATTCTTTAATTCAAGAAAAAACTTTATTATACACCCGTTTCTTGGATGATATTTTTATCATCCTTAAGGGTGGTAAAGAAGTGGCTGAGTCTTTAGTTACAAGTTTCAATAATTCAACTGAATTTCTTAAATTCAGTTTGACTTTTTCTGGGGAGAGGATGGCATATCTGAATGTTGATTTGCACAAGGATACATCTCAAGGTTGTTTTTTAGCTAAAATCCACTGGAAAATTACATTCTTTAATTCCTATATACACTTCAATAGTGACCATCCATTTCACCAGAAGAGATCGATAGTTAAGGGCCAGGTGGTGAGAGTGACCAGGATGGTTTCTAGACACAGTGATTTTTTGGATGAATGTCTGTTCATCCAGAATCTCTTTTTGAACAGAGGTTATCCAGGTGGCTTGATAGCAGAATTGTGCAATGAGGTTCATTCCAAGAGGGAGAATGGGATATTTCTCCATATATTAAGTCATTATAATACAGAATCTGATATGGTATCAGAAAATGTCCTGGTCAAGAGTTTCTTTCCCTACAGCTTTATTACCACCTATACAGTTGATGCGGGTGAAATTGTTTCCATCATCAAGAAGAACTGGAGTTTTCTTTTGACAGACAATCAAGTTTCCTCCCAGTTTGGAACTTTTCCTAAAGTATGTTTCAGGAGAGGCCTTAATCTAAAGAAGATCTTAGAAATTAACTCTCAGCCCACTAGTGCTAGATCTGGAATGTTTAAATGTAGTATATGCAAATATTGCCGGTTTGTTAAAGCAGGCACTCACTTTATAATTAGAGAATGTAAGTACAATATCAAGGAGAGATTCAATGGACATGTGGTGTACTTGGCTAAGTGCACTGTATGTCCTGTTTTTTATATAGGGAAAACCGACTGGAGACTACATGTGCGCTTATACGAACACTTGTATGCCATCAGAAAAGAAAAATTGTATAATGCACTGGCCAAGCACATAAAGGAGTGCCCTGAACATGAATTTAACTTTATGGTAATAGATCACATGGGGTCAAACAATAGGGGGGGTCCTGAATCCTTGTTGCTGGAACTCAAGGAATTGTTATGGCAGTTAAAACTGGATGCCTATCACTATCCAGGGCTAAATAGTATGTTGTCTATAGCTAGTGTACTAAAACTGAGAAGTTTGAAAAGGTAGGATTTATTAAGAGGTTGCATTTGTTTATTTTTAATGTTTTATGTTTTACTTTTTATTTTTTATGTTTTATAATTATTACTGTTTTTGTTATTATGGTTATGGTTCAGATCAATTACACCTTTGTTTAAGTGTGGTTAATCTCTTGTATTATTATTATTATTATTATTATTATTATTATTATTATTATTATTATTATTTTAACTTGGTAGTTTTATTTCTATGCAATAAGGTTCTGCTGAGGAGATTTCTGACAGTCATATTTATGCATTTAATGGTAGCGAATTCCTTACATTCAGGGAAGAAAGTATGTATTTGCACCGAGTTAGTATCTTTTTCAGGTCGATTGCAAATTTGGTATTATTTAAGCGTTTAGCTTTTCAAATGTTTTTACATGATTTTGAATAGTGATAAAGTTTAGTTACTGGGTTTATTTTAAATGCTGATTTTGCGGGAAGGTGAACGTGTTGACATCATGTATCTGCGTAGGGTATTTATGTTAGCCACGTTGGTGGCACGATATTTTAAAATTTCTGAAGAAGTTGGTGAGGAGTCGCCGATGAAAAGCAATACTTGTTTGTTGCTTAAAATAAATTGTTGTTCGACAGTGCATTGGTCTTCTTTGGAGTTGGATGTTTAATTACCTGCTATCTGGTGAACGGTTCCTTTGGCTTTATTTTCAAATTTGTCTTCATTTTTGGAGTTGCTGAGAGATCCATGCGAAATAACAGAAGTAAACAGAATATATTACCGTGTTTCTAAATTAATAACTGATAAAGTTCTACCACAGGAACACAGGTAGTGAGGGAAAGGAAGGGGAGAAAGCAAATACCATCATGGAAATATCGAATAGAGAGAACTATAAAACAGCTAAGACAAGAAGTGTCACTGATAGAAGATTATAGAAGAGGGACCAGATCAGCAAAAATACTAAGAAAGATAGATGTGATATAAGCAACACACAGTATTAGAACAGACACGGATCTATTATTTACTATCATAAATAACAAACCAAACATTTCAGCACAGATAGAAAAACTTAGAAGAAACAAAGGAAAAGTAAAAAAAATAAGCAAGTTATTGATGATCCCAAAAATGTTTATAGAGAATTGGAAAATAATGTAAAAGGAATTGAAAGACCGCCAAAAAAAGAGGAAGTAGATACATTTTGCTGAAGTATCTATGAAGATCCTGTGGAACATAACAAAGATACTAAATGGATAGAAGAAGTAAAAGAAAGAATAAGGTTAAATGTACAGGATATGAAATGGGATGAAGTAACAGCCAGAGAGACTGAAATAAAGTTAAGAAAAGCCTCTAATTGGACAACCCCAGGCCCAGATGCAGTGCCTAACTTTTGGCTTAAAGTATTAACTTCTTTGCATGAGGATTTAGCCATGAGTAAGAGCTATTTATATGCACCCCTCAAACAGACACTGCACTGGTTAATGACAGGAAAAACAATGCTCTTACTTAAGAGTGAATCTGCAAGCTACCCTAAAAATTATAGACCAATAACTTGTCTTCCAATGATGTATAAAATATACATGGGAATTGACGCCGACAGAGTTTATAGTCATTTGGAAGAAAGCTCAATTATAGCAGTAGAACAAAACAGCAATAAAATAAAGTTATATGGAACAAAGGATAATTTGTTGTTAAACAAAGTTATAATGGAAAACTGTAAGAAGGGGAAGAATCTAAGTGTGGCATGGATTGACTACAAAAAAGCATTTGATAGTGTCCCACATTCATGGATAAAAGAGTGCTTAAAAATGTGTAAGATACACCCTATACTGATTGGCTACATTACAGTAACCAGGAAACAATGGCAGACCACTTTGCAATTAAGCCATGATAAAGGACAGATTATTATCCCAGGGATAAAAATTCAAAGGGGAAAATTCCAGGGTGACTCTTTGTCACCGTTGCTATTCTGCCTTGCCATTTAACCCATGAAACTGTTTACTTAACAGCTTAGGCCATGGCTACAATTTGGCAACTAGAAAACAACAGTCTAATGACTTCTCATCTTCTCTTTGTTGATGATTTAAAACTGTATAACTCATCGGATAAGGAACTGAAAGCATAGCAAAACTTTTTCAGATGATATCGGAATACAGTTTGGTCTTGATAAATGTGCAAAAGCAACCTTTAAAAAAGGAAAACTGCAGCACCAGGAAAACATTAGTTTCAGACAAGAATGTGATATAAAAGAACTTGAGCAAGAGGGAGTGTATAAATACTTGGGAACTGATGAAGGATCAGCAATAAAACATGAAGAAATGCATATAAAACTCAGTAAGGATACTTTAGAAGACTTAAATTAATCCTGAGAACAGCATTGATATCTAGGAACAAGATCCAAGCTATAAATCAATTTGCTCTTCCTGTCCTATCTTATAGCTTTGGAGTGATTGACTGGCCTCAAAACGTGTTGGATAGACTGGATAGTAAAACAAGAAGGATGCTGAATGCACACCAAATGAAAATCATTGTAAGCCAAGATTATATATTCCCCATTCCGAAGGAGGGATGGGCTTTCTTGAAACTGATTACATGTATAGATCTGCAATCGTGGGACTCCACACATACAGTATCTACTGAACTCAAGATCCAAATGTAGTGAAAGTTTTGAAACATGAGGAGAATAAATCTAAGATGACATCTCTGCTTAATTTAACAGAAGCATATTGACATCAGGTAGGAATGGAAATCAAACCAGAAGTGGATAAAAACCAGGCAGCAAATGAATGTGCCAAAAAACAAAAGAAAGAATATAAGGTGAAGGACCAGATGAAAATGCAAGAAATGTAGAAAAGACATAAATTTAGTTGCAAGTATAGAAAACTTCTGGAAGAGCCTAATGTTGATCAAGAACAAATGTAGGAATGGTTATGGAGAGACAAATTCAAACCAAGAAATGAAAGGTTAATACTGGCAGCCCAAGATAGTGGGCTATGCACATGCTGTTTTACAAAGTCCATTGAACATGTGGGATAAACAGACAGATGTGGGTTTTGTAAAACCAAATTGGAAACAGTCACACATCTTGTTGCTGGTTGTGATGCACTAATGGCAGAGGGACTATATACTGAAAGGCATAATAATGTGGTGAGACTGTTACACTGGAGATTGTGCAAGCATTATGGCATCGAAGTGGCTGAAAAATACTGGAAACATGAGCCACAAAGAATCCCAGAAAATGATGAAGTTTATATCACATGTGATCACCCATTACCAACAGCTCAAAAGACAGATGCTAGAAAACCGGATATAGTGGTCCAAGAAAAGAAGACAAAAGTAGTATGGATCATTGAAATCACAACACCCAGTGACTACAGTGTCTTAAGTACAGACAGACACAAAGTCATAAAATACTAGGATCTGCAGGCAGAAACAAGAGCCATGTAGAAGAAAGATACCCAGACAGTTACAATAGTAGTAGGAACAATGAGTCTTATAAAAAAGAATTTACCAAAGTATTTAAATATGTTACCTATTCATGTAATCCTGTACAAATTGCAGAAGAGTCATTACTGGGCACATTGTGGGTACTGAGAAAAGTACTTTTGGCTGACATCAAAGAGTGAAACAATACTAATTTCATGAACTTTAATCATACTTTGACTTAGGAATGGAGTCCACTCCCATCATGGTATTAGAAATCTAAAAGACTTAGAGAAATTAAAAAAAAAAAATAAAGAAGTTGCCAAATTTAGGGCTCAAACATGGGATGTAGAAGAGTTCAGAATATTCACTGAACTCCTTGTAAAGAGCCACAGCCATAGGCTTTTGCAGGGGGATATACCGGGTCTCAATATAAAATAGAGGCTTGGAATAGTCTTGTCAAGACTGTCTCCAGTGTGGCTGTCATTCCACACACTGGAGAGCAAAGCAGGCAACATTATAATGACCTGAAAAGGTACAAGCAGGCAAAACCCAGCCAGAGGCTGAATCAGTTTAGGATTGCTGAAATCCCATGGTTGCATAAGTATACACATAGATACCTGTAATTATATACAAAGCTACAGATAGCCAAGACTGGTATGCGTAATGCTCTTCTGTTTTTCTCTCCTCTTTATGTTAGAGCTTCTCAGGAGAATTCTGAGAGTAGGGAAGCTCATGCTAAATGTTTAAAAAGACTATCCTGGGTATTTAATAAACTCCGTGTAGGCTTAGCTTGAAGCCTACGTGGAGTTTACATGTTTGCGCAGTGAGCAGCAGTGTGAATTGCATATGCATGCCGTGCTTCACATTTAAATGTAAACAATCATGGTTTCATGGGCAGCAATAGCATTGCAAGCCAGAAAACCATGTAAAGCAACATGAACACCTAGAAACATGTACACTTGTTAACCTGTGGGTAAACTAGATCTGCAGGATTACACGGAAAGCCACAATGACTACCGGGGTTTGTAGTAAAGCAAAGTGTACAGTTCTAGCACATTACATGACAGTGAATACAGTGCCGAGTAGTGTGGAAACATGTTTTAGGCATACGGCATAAAAGTTTTGCAACTGATCAGCAAGGGTACAAATTATAAATAATTACTCAGGGGAAGAGTATGTGTGTACTGAAAGGGGACACACAGATGAATTGTCAGAATGAACATGGGAAGAGGACAGGTGAAGCATGGTAATGTTCAGCAGATGAGGACATGTCAATGTAGATATACCAGAAAGACAAGACAGTTGTAGTATGAACACTAATCACATATCTACAAGATACAGCATGTCCTGCTGTGTACACCTCCTGTGTGGGTATAGTCACATACAGTTATTGTATATTATGTGACTGCCATACTATGTGATATATCAACAGAGAGGATTCTTTGTGATATAAGCATCCTGACATGACCACTGGAGAGGACATATATGATGGACGCTATGTACAATAGGGGATAGGTGCATATTATGAAGCTGTCCAAAATGAGTTGCCTGAATATGAATGTAATGTCAGCATAGGTCTCACCCAAGCAGGACACAAAGCAAAAGGCTCATGGACAACAGTAGACAAAGCATACACAATCACAGACAATATCAGAATAATACCACCCTTCATCTGTGTCATTGACATAACATATGTGATTGTGAGTTATTATACATGGTTCTGCAGGAACACACTTGTACAACTGTCATGATTTGTGAGCAATATGTGAGGGAAATCAAGCACACTTTCTTCAGAAATTTACATTTTCCAGAGGAGTTAGGAGGGGCACTGTTACACCTGCATTTGAAATTACTAGCAATCCTGGCTAGGTGACAGGTGTGCATGGCATATACATAGTAGCATCCAAGCTGTCATGAATGTAACCCATGCCATTAATATTGCCATTCAGCTATGAATTTACAGTGTGCATCACTTAAACACATCACACATGCATCTTGTATAACACCTAGAAGGGGTTCCTCATGTTCCACCACTAATGGTTATGTCACAGAGGAATACTTAGGTATGGCCAATAAGATGTGTGGGAGCTCACTGTGGCTGATGTGGCACACTTGAGTAACTCATCCCTGGAAGATGTGTTGGGAGGTAGGTGAAAAAGGGTGCATTGTAATCCATTACTGGTGTTATCAGGGCTGTGAACTATAAAACTATAATGCCCTTTGATGTGGATGCCTTGTACCTACTCAGCAGTTGTGTTACATTTAAGGGAGTAGTCACCAGTGTGGGCACATGCTGGAGAACATTCTGCATACCATCTATCTGAGCATAAAATTCACATACCACTTGGTCTGCTCAAGGGTGTGTGCTGTCTTTATTATAATTAGATTGTGTATTTGCTTTTATAATGGAAATAATACCCCATGATTTTTGTTCATCTACAATGTCTCTATGGCTGTGCCAGCAATCCTTTGCATGTATTGACACTGTCTGTATTTTACCAATGCAATGCTTGTATTTAATGATTGTCCACAATCTGCATTCCTCCACAAAGCTGGTTGGAAAAAGGATGTGTAAGTCAAGTCTTAATGTCTGAGAATTAAATAATGATCAGAAAAGGGCCTAGCACAGACCCCTAAGGTACACACCTGTTCACTGGACTCCAGATATAGGTCACTTCACACACTTCAACATATTTGTCTGTCATGTATGTGAGCCAGTGGTCTACCACTTGGCGATGTAGGTGTTAATGGCCACTTGTGACAGTTTCTCAGTATTATCTGAGTGTGAATTTGTGTAAAATGCCTTGGCCAGGTCAGATTACACAGGAAGATTGTGTTGATATTATGCATGGCCTTGTTGCCTTTCTTGAGGACATCAAACATATATAACACACATGATGTAGCCTTATCAAATCACACATGGGTTTGGTATACAGTCAGGATATTACTTGTGTCCTTTGAGAGAAGGTACATGATGACTCTGTGGTCTACCACAGATGCGGAGAGTCGGGCTGGATCTATAACTCAGTGAATCATTTGATGGTCACCCCCAGTCACAAGAATGCATGTTGCTGCATACCTTTCTACAGGAACACAGGTTGTCTGTAGGCTGTGTTGAAGTATGGCACCAACTGTGTCTGATAGGTCATGTTTTGAGTCACTGTACAGGTGACCTTTGATTTTGTCAGGGCCCATTGTTTTGTTTCTGTGTTAATAGGTGTAGAGAGTGTACAGATTAGCTGCTCTCCTTAGCCTTAAAACTGAGTAATGTTTGCAGGTATACTTTGGCTGATGGCCAGTGGCGATGGGGGGGGGGGGTGATGTGCAAGGTTGGGTATGTCTGTTGGCACCTGCATACACATCTGTGCCTAGTTGTGTGTTCCCCCTAATATTTCACTTTTATTTGATTATTAGAAAAAAATTTCTAAAAAGACTTACAAATACAGCCTTGATCATTCATCACATTCCACATAGTGGTACTAGGCACACAGTCGTACCACTGTACCAATGTCATGTAATTACATCAATTGTACAACATATGCTTCTATGTGTTATGTGGGCAAGCTGTGTCTGAGCTGCCTGATACATATCAGGACACATTAGAGATCACTTGATTATGGCTCATACAGACCATTTCCTGACACAAATGCTAATAATGGTGTTGCTGAACACCCCAGTAATCATTGGGTATAGCAACACAACTGCACAAACAATGAATTCCACAAGGTTGCAGCTGAATCAAAACATGTGATACACTGGTTGTATATATCACAGCATAACAACATGTGTAAGAGACAAGACTTACGTGACCATGCAATCAATATGAATTGATAGCAGTGGGGGGTAGTTTCAGCTCATCACTGACATCCTGCCCTGCCTTATATAAGTGGTACATTTTGAGTTATCTCTGCTTAATATCAGAACTTTGGCCGGCTAACATCTACCTGAAATCAGCTGTACGTATAAGTGAATTTAAGTACACTTTTATCTGCTCTTTTGCATATAGTACTGTAATTTATTTATTTGTGTTTTTCACTGAATATTAACTCAACTGAAGTTGTGGCTGTCTCTCTACAGTTAGTTCCTCACCCACCCTCCCTGTTCTTGTTTTGGTATTAATGTTGGTGGCTTTGAAACAGCCCACCCCTCTTGTAGATTTGTATTTGGATACTTCTTCTGGTCCCATCTCATTTGCTCACTCAACTGAGTGCAGTGAGATCATATTCTGATTTCAGGCACTCCTACTGTGCACAAAGAGAGCATTTCCTCAAAAAAAAAAAAAAAAAAAAATATATATATATATATATATATATATATATATATATATATATATATATATACACACACACACATATATTATATATTATATATCTTATTCATCTGCTCTTACTGCAACTGTCTTAGTTGCTTTTCTCCATGCAGTTATCTGTTCTACCGCTCTTACTCTGCACTTATTACTGCTTGTTAGTAGCCTTCTAATTTACTGCCTTCTGCACTTGCTTTTTAGTCATTTGTTAATTTAATTGCATTTATTTGAACTGTATTTGCCGTAGTGTTGCTACACACTCAGGTGTGCTGTCCTGCACTACAATTTGAATTGTATTCACTGCTGTTTTAGCTGCTTTTCTGTAACAAAAAAAAAAAATATTCAAAGCTTGTTTCCTGCCTTTCCTGTAACTAAAGTCCAGATACAGACTTGCTGTATGCAGGACTGCTGGTAAGTTTCTGAGTCCCCCAAGCCTTCTAACTTATCAGTGGGTGTGGCAAGCACTAGGTAGCCTATCTACCATGGGAAGAGTGGGTTTTGGCTTTGAAATTGTAGTTCATTGGCCGTTTGGGCAGTTTTTCCTCTCTCGTTCTACTTTCTGGTTAAAAGCCCGTTTTGCGTTTGGTCCCCGCCTTTCCTATGACTAGTGTAATCCAGGTACAAATTTGCTGTATCCAGGACTGTTGGTAAGCTTCTGAGCCACCCAAGCTCTTCTGTGTTGGAGAGAAGCTCTCTAGCTATCAGTGGGAGTGGTAAGCACTAGGTAACCTATCTACCACAGGAGGAGTGGTTTCTGGCCCAGAAATGATAGTTTATTGGCCATTTGGGAAGCTTTTCCATCTCTTTCATCCTTCTGATTTAAAAGCCTATGTTTGCGCTTGTTTCCTGCCTTTCCTGTTACTAGTCTAGTCCAGGTACAGATTTGCTGTATCCAGGACTATTTGTAAGCTTCTGAGCCCCCTAGCCTTTCTGTGTTGGAGGGAAGCCTTCTAGCTTATCAGTGTGAGTGGTAAGCATCAGGTAGCCTATCTACAACAAGAGGAGTTGTCCCTGGCCCAGAAATTGTAACTGTTGGCTTCTTGAGCAGTTATTTTCCATCTCTTTCAACTTTCTGGTTTGAAAGCTGCACTTGTGCCTGTTTCCCGCCTTTTCTATAACTAGCCTAGTTTGGTTACAGAGTTGCTGTATCCAGGATTGTTAGTAAGCTTCTGAGCCCCCAAGCCTTTCTGTGTTGGAGGAAAGCCTTCTAGCTTATCAGTGGTAGTGGTAAGCACTAGGTAGGGTATCCTCCACAGGAAGAGTGAGTTTTGGCCCAGAAATTGCAGTTTATTTGGCCGTTTAGGCAGTTTTCCATCTCTTTCAACTTGCTGGCTTAAAAGCCTTCATTTGTACTTGTTCCCCGTCTTTCCTGTAACTAGCCTATTCCAGGTACAGATTTGCTGTATTCCAGGACTCTTTGTAAGCTTCGGAGCCCCCCAAGCCTTTCTGTGTTGGAGGGAAGCCTTTTAGCTTATCAGTGGGAGTGGTAAGCATTAGGTAGCCTATCTACCACAAGAGGAGTGGTTCCTGGCCCAGAAATTGTAGCTATTGGCCATTTGGGCAGTTTTTTTTCCCATCTCTTCCAACGTTCTGGTTTAAAAGCCGCACTTGCGCTTGTTTCCCAGCTTTCCTGTAACTAGCCTAGTCCAGGTACAGAGTTTCTGTATCCAGGACTGTTAGTAAGATTCTGAGCCCCACAAGCCTTTCTGTGTTGGAGGAAAGCCTTCTAGCTTATCAGTGGGAGTGGTAAGCACTAGGTAGTCTGTCTACCACGACAGAAGAGGTTCTTGGCCCAGAAATTGTAGTTTATTGACCATTTGGACATTTGTCTCTTTCTACTTTCTGGTTTAAAAGACCACATCTGTGCTTGTTTCCCACCTTTGCTGTAACTAACTTATTGGGTAGTGCTAGAAAGCCTTAAACAGATACAAGCCTTCTAGCTTAGGAGAGAGAATTTGGAGTGATTAAGTATCAGTTTTTTCTACTTTCTTGCTGTACATAGCTGTTTTCCACCTAAACACTGATTTTCCAGCATTTATTGTGATTTAAAAGCTTGTTTTTTTTTTCAAATATTGTACTTATTTGACTGCCTGCACTTTTAAAAAGTTGTTTTTTGTTTAAATAATTTGTTTAACTGTTGTAGGCTACACACTAAATTGCGATAGCATTTTCTGATCGTCTGTAGTTTTTTAAAGCCGATTTAAGTGTGCTTTTTACTGTTTTTGCCTTATCTTTTCAAAAAAAAAAAAAAAAAAAACATTCCTTGTTTCCCACCTTTCGTGTGATACTAGTTTCTGAGTTGCCCATACCTTACTTGAATAGAAGGAAGTTTCTCTGTTCACTTGTGAGAAAGGGGAGCTTTGAGCAACCTATCTGTCCCTGGAGGAGTGGTTCCAGCCCAGAAGTTAGTAGTTTATTGGCCATTTTGGGGTAATTTCTATCTCTTTCATTTTCCTACTATAAAAACCATGTTTGCACAGTTTTGCACACTGGGCAGTGCCGGTTAGCTACGGTTAAATTATTCTCAGCTCCACTAAGTCTCCTCTTCAGTTTTCCCCCTTGAAACTAGTCTAACTCTCAACCTAAGCACTCAAAAAGCATCTTACAGCCCAGCACTTGCTCAGACCTAATAGCAAGCAGTAATATACCCTGACACTGATTGCCCAGCAGGGCAAGGCTCTTTATTCACCCCTCACCAACCAAGCGACTAAGCAGCTCACCCTACTATTCAGGCATGACCAAAGGGCAACTTCAGGTGCACTCTCCAGTCCAGCTGGTGAATCTGAGTATCCTTAGGCAATGTTGCAACTGTCTCATGTACACAGACAACCCTCTTCTCCCACCACAAAACACTAACATATGCGAGAGATGCAATTATACAGTGAAACTGGAAGCTAAGCTGTCTCCACATAAGACTGGAACAGACAGTCAAGAAGAGAAGGTTAACACTTGCACCACAACTCCAGCCACACACAGACCTACTAAAACAGCACTGGCAAAAAATACACATAAATACACAAAATCATACTCGGAGGCTCTAAATAAAAACCTGCAAAAGCAGAAGAGACCTCCAAAGCAGACACCCAGACAACCTGCACTTCCCGTCACAAACCAGACAACACATAAAACATAAAATCAGTGTGCAGCACAATCACAGCCCTTAATGCAAAATAACATACCTAACACACTAGTAATAGGTGACTCTATAGTCAGGCACATTGACGTCCCACTCACTAGGCTGGATAAGCGGAAGGTTACTGTTAGCTGCCTGTCGGGAGCCAGAATCTGCCACATAACACAAGCACTCAGGTCACTCCAGAACAAGTAAAAATATGACTCTGTCATTGTTCATGTTGGTGTGAATGACCTGAGACGTACCTCCCTGGACTACATGAAAAGAGAAATGGAAGAGCTCTCTGATCATGTAACCCAGGCTGGTATGACCCTGACCCTGAGTAGCATCCTGCTCTCACCAAGAATGATACCTCAATATAAAGAGAAAATGATCAATTTCAACAATTGGCTAAGCGGCTGGTGTTATTCAAAGGGGTTCCAGTGTCTGTCAGCCTGGGATGACATGCTCGACAAGCCGCTTTGCTTCGCAAGAGACGTCTTGCACATGTCACTCCTAGGCTTTCAAATACTGGCCAAGGCTCTTTCTGCCCCCATAGTGCCTTTTTTAGGCAAGGCTCAAAAGTCAAACCCACCTCTGTTAACAGCACAATTAACAAAAAACTGAGGGTTATGCTACTCAACGCCAGGAATTTAAATCTCAAAATGCACATGCTCGAAGCACTCTTCAGTATGGAGAACATCAACATCTGTGCAGTAACTGAAACCTGGTTCAAGGCTCCAGAGAGCACCCCAGCACTACGAGCTACAACTCATACCACATGTTTCGGTCACAGAACACGGACCGAAACACAAAAGGTGGGGGTGTTTCCATATTCATCGAGGATACCTACACCTCCAAGTTAGTGGCACAGCATGATACCTCTGAGATCATCCATGTGCAACTAAGATTGGGCAAATCTGCAATGCAAATTGTGGCCAGCTACAAATCACCCTCCATGACTCAGTACCAGCACTCCACCTTTCTGTAGATACTGGAAAACATGAAGGTACTACCGAACACCCTGATATTGAGCAATTTCAATTACCCTACCATTCACTGGGAAAACTACTCAAGTACAAATTCCCAGGACCAGCACTTCCTGGAATTCATCATCTCAAAGGCTCTGGATCAGCTGGTAAACTCTCCTACCAGAGGTGAAAACATATTGGACCTGGTTATCACCAACATGGGCGACAGGTGTTCCACACTGGAGGTCAACCCATCACTGGTTAGATCAGACCATAAACTAATCACTCTGGATGTCCACACCCCACCACCACCCCCAACTAAGGAAACCACAGTAAAAAACTTTTCTAAAACAAACTTCACCTTACTTAAGACAGAGGTGGTAAGTTTCACAGCCAGGATAATGCTGCCCAAGATGCAGAAACCTTTACAAATGCACTCTATGAGCACCTACAAGGATGCATGGATCATGCCATCCCTAGCAAAACCAAGAATCACTCCTCTAAGAGAAGGAGACCAGTTTGGTGGACCCCTACAATAAACAGGCTATACAACAGAAAGAGAAGGAGGAAACTAGTTCTAGTTCAGAAAAAAATGCAAATCCCAAGAAGGAAAGACATCCCTGATCAGTATCAGTAAGAAACTGAGGTCCCTCATGAAATCATCCAAGGCTAACTTCGAAAGAAAAATAGCCAAGGATTCAAAAGATAACCATAAAGCCTTCTTTAGCTATGTTAAGAATCTAAGTCGCAACTCACAGATATGCACTGAACTAGTGCAAAATAGCACAAAATATACTGAACCTACTGATATTGCCAACATCCAGGCAGATAGATTCAGTGCAAACTTCACCCCCCCCCCTCTCACCTCCAAAAGGGCCCACAGCAATACTGGAAAAGTGTAGTGTTCCAAAAATCACAGATGCACAGGTGAAAACAAACCTTTCAAAAGCCAAAAATACAGCATCAGTGGGACCAGATGGTGTCCCAGGCTTCATCTTGCGCGAACTACAAAATGAACTAACCCCCCACCTAAACACGCTGTTCAACCTCAGCCTCTCCACAGGCTACTTGCCCATAGAATGGCACACAGTAACAGTCATTCCCCTCCACAAAGGAGGGGCCACAACTGACCCTGGTAACTATTGCCCCATAAGCCTGACTAGCCTGGTCTGCAAGGCTGTGGAGTGCATCATCATGGAACTCATTAAGAAAGACATTGGGAACCTCCAAATACTTTCCCCGACCCAGTTTGGCTTTGTTAAGTGTAGATCATGCCTACTAAACCTGGTTGACTTCTTCAAGACAGTCACCAAGGCCATAGATGAGGGAAAGTTGGTTCACACAGCCTACTTTGACCTCACCAAGACTTTCGACACCATTCCCCACTTGGGTATTACAGAAAAACTCACCAGCCTGAACATAAACCCCTATGTCACGAGATGGGTTGCCAACTGGCTTACAGACAGAACTCACACAGTAAGAATAGTGGGCTCCAGGTCTGACTCTAAACCAGTCACAAGTGGTGTCCCACAAGGCTCGGTCCTGGGACCCCTACTGTTTGGCATATACTTCTCAGAAGTGCAGGCAAACACAGGAGGACTATGGCTGACCAAGTTTGCCAATGACTGGAAACTGGGAGCCATAATTGACTCTCCGGCTGACACAGACATCCTCCAAAAGGACCTTACTGAGATGGACACCTGGTGTCAAAGGCATGGCCTCAAGCTAAATGCCAAAAAATGCATAGTCATCCCATTTGGGAAAAACAAAACACACATGAATTACCACATAGGTGGCAGCCCCCTTAATACAGAAGAGGTAATAAGAGATCTGGAGACCCAGGTAGATAGTAATCTCTCCTTTGACAATCATATTGCCAAAGTAGTTAGGAAATCCTTCTATGTGGCCCATCTAATTACTAAAGGGTTCACATCTAGAAATAAAGAGGTTCTAGTGCCCCTCTACTCATCACTCATTAGTCCCATCATAGAGTACAATGCCCCATTTGGGATTTATCTCACAAGACACTTACAACAGCTGGAAAGACCACAAACGTACCTCACCAAGATGATTACTGGTCTCAAACATATGTCCTATGCAGCCCGACTGAAAAATATCTGGCTGTACTCAGTGGCATATTGCTTACTCAGAGTTTATGAAAGTAAAAAAACCAAGCAGGAATCTGCGTGTACCAGCGTCTTTTAATGAAAACGAGCAACACAACTATGAAAACGAGCAACACAACTTAGCGCTTTCTCCCTTAAACAAACGGGCATCATCAGAGTTGTGTAACATTTAAAAATCACATGTTATATATAGCACAACATAATACACACACCTCCCTAATCCACCAATCAAATAAAAGATATACAAGAATAAAGCTTTTGAACATCTCAACGAATGTGTAGTTTAAAAAAATACTAATAGATTAAAAAACATTAATACAAAATATACTTATATCATATATTAAAATGTTCGACCATTATTTCATATTAAGTGTGCTCTATATTTTAGTATACTTGACAATGAAATATATTCGTTGATACCTGGTGGCCTAGACGCATTAAGTCTAAGCTGCCATAGGCACTCCTTGACTTCAAGAAGAGTCTCTGCATCCCCCCCATTTTCTCTGTAAGGTATCCTGTCAATTATAAAGAACAAAAACCTCTTAAAATTAATGCACCTCGTACTATGTATGTATAATGCATTTGTAGTTTTTTTGTTCTTAATGTCCCTATTATGCTCCAAAATTCTAAGTCTCAATTTCCTAATGGTTTTACCCACATAGAATGTAGTACAATTTAAACAGGTGGCCAAATATATAACCATCTTGGTGTTACAATTCACGTGGCCTGGACTTGCTATAGTCCTGTCATAGTTGTGTACTGTCACGTATGGTCCATTGTTGATGTATTTACAGGTACTGCAAAACCCACATTTATTCATCATAGAATGTCTGTAAGAATGCTGGAAATCAACCCTCTCCATCAATTCCTTCAGATTCCTACCCCTACTGAAGGTAAATGATGGTGAATTACCTACAACATTGGTAATATCTGTGGGTAGTGCCCCCATCCATACGTCCTGAACAATATTCATAATATTGTAACTGTCTTCATTGTATGGTATAATCATTGAGTGGGTCAACTTTTTAGTGTCGTCCTTGCTGGTAGTGGACAACCCTGCTGTCAAGATAGGTTTATATATAGTATATCTCTTCACAGCAACTTCTTCCTTAATAGAACACATAATGTCATAAGGGTAACCTCTTTCTTGCAGCATATCAATCAAGTTGTTAATTTCTCTATCGTATACTGTGTCTACACTAATTAACCTCGATAACCTTACCATCTGCCCTTTTATAATGTTCTTCTTTTGAAAAAAAGGGTGACAGCTTTGGAAATGGAGGAAAGAGTTTGAATAAGTTTTCTTACGATAGATACTAGAGGTTAAAGTCTTATTCTCCCTATCCTTCCTCAACATAATGTCCAAAAATTCACATTCTTCATGGCTTACATTGTGTGTGAACTTAAGGAAGGACGTACTTTTATTTAGAGCTTCAACAAAATCTTTGATGTCGTTTTCCTTACCTTTCCAAAAAATCAAAATATCGTCCAAAAAGCGTACATATAACGCTAGATTATCTTTTAACCTGGATGTAATAGCATAATCATTTTCCCAGTCAATTAACACCAAATTGGCATACAATGGGGCGCATTTGGCCCCCATTGCCACTCCTGTTATCTGTTTAAAATAATCCCCATCAAAGGTTATAAAATTGTTGTTAAGGACCATTTCCAAAAGATCAACTAATAAATTCTGTTTCACTGTGTGATGCGTGGATAATTTCTTAAGACTGTTACTGAACATCTCCACGCCTACATCATTAGGAATGACAGAAAATAAATTAATGACATCAATAGTCAAAAAAGTATAGTTATCATCCCACATAGTGTTCCTAATAATATCTAAACAATGCCATGAGTCCTTCAACACTTGTGGGGCCCTTTTACAGATATCCTTACAGTGAAAATCAATGTAAGCAGCCAATGTTTCAGTTTTCGATCCTTTTGCTGAAACTATAGGTCGAAAAGGCGGATTTACCGTGGATTTATGTATTTTAGGTATACCAAATATGGAGGGAATGACAGGACAATTCACTATCAAGAATTCGTATTCATCCTTGTCTAAAATTCCCTCCATGTACCATTCATAAATCTGCCACTCCAATTTCGTGTGCGCCTTGTAAATATCATACTTAGATACTCTCAAATAAGTAGATGTATCGTTAAGTAGTTCCAACATACTACTACTGTAATCAGTACTGGTCATTATAACAACCCCTCCACCCTTGTCTGGCTTCATCACTCTGTATGCATTGGTGGAAGTTAGTTTTTGTAAACAAAACTTCTCACCCTGCGTGAGGTTATCTTTAACTTTATAATTAAATTTAAAGTATCTCCTCAAGTGGGTTTCACAAATCTGCTCAAACACATGTATGTTAGGATTGGATGGAGGGATAAAAGTACTTTTCCTTTTGAGTGTGGGTGTATAATACATAGCTTGACTGCCTTGTTTGGAAAAGAACATCCTTAAATTTAACTCTCTGGAAAACAATTTCAGGGACATCAAAATCTTTGCTATATCATGTTTAAAACAAGGGACAAATGAAAAACCTTTTGCACATAAGCTGGTAAAATCATCAGTAAGCACCATCTCACTATAGTTGTAGATACAAAAATTGCCCTTTTTGATGATGTTACATTGTTTCACTTGTTCAATATTTAAAACATACTCAGTCTCATCATAGAAAAAGTTGTCACAATTTATGTTAACACCTTCATAGTTAGTAGTCGAAAGTGTGGCTGTACTCTTGAAATCCATATTGTAATCAGCACCACTTTCACTCTCCTTACATGAAGGGCTTAAATTGTCATTTAATGAATTCGGTGAAGGATGGACATTTGTATCGTGTGGAAAGTCAAAGTCATTCAATTGTGACGTCTCGACCAATTCTGTCTGTTCTGCGGATTGGTAGCTCTGCCCCCGTTGGAGTGAGTTCCCATATCCACAAATTGTCTGTCGCGAATCCGTTCTGAACGCCTCACTGGCTGAGGCTCTAAAAAATCATCATGCACTTCAACTAGTTCCACATCCGACACCCCATCTGTCGTGTCATCATATGTATTAAAAGAATGAGATGCAGTACGTCTTTTAGGTGCATTAGATCTCACATAACTATCACAAAGCATTTTAAAAGATTTAAAATGGGTGTAAACTTTTTTCTCTGCATAGTCTCGTTTGTCTCTGTTGAGTTTACTTAATTTCATGTCAAGCCCTTTATTAACAAAAATTTCAGCATCACTCAAAATGCGCTCATACTTTTGTTTGTTAAACTCAAACATAAGATCTTTAGTGATATTGTTATTAAATAAGGCAAGTTCATCCTTAAGTTTCGCCAACTTAATGTTGTTATTCCGAATAATTAATTTCATGAGATCAATACCTGTATTGTCGAACAATGTAAGTAAATCATCGAAGGTCTCCGTCTCCAGTTCAAAGCCCATGGGTAACTTGAATACCCGTAAGCCTTTCTGCACTTGCTTTAATTCAATAGATCTCTCTAGAAAAACGTTATCCATTTGTAGCGACTTAAAATGTTGCAACGCTTTTTCAAATTGAAGTAGTTGTTCCCGTAATGACCCTAGCCCAGCAACAGGAACTGGAACCTCTTCCCTCGACCCAATCTTTGGTGGATCCAACAAGCTCGAAAAACACAGGGTTTGTTGATTCGTTGGATGATTGGGTGAGCTACCTTGTGCTCCAACCCCACGTAGCGTTGCCATTGGTTCCATTGGTTCTATTGTTATGGTCAACACCAAAGTTTAATACACTCGTAGATGGAGGCGTGTGCAGAGTGTAAATACCCGCCAACGATTCTGTGAGCGTAACATCTAAGTCAGTACCTGGACGTTCAGAATTTGAACTGTTCGCACCACCACTCGACTTAGTGCTCAACATCTTAATAAGTTTCTGGGTAATGTCCACATATCGAGACATAAGCTGCTCGATGATGTTCTCAAAAAGACATGAGCAACCCACAAATCCCGACCTAGCAGCCCAACAATACCGGTGAAACACCAAACAGCACCAAAAAGTCTTTTATCTCTGCCTGACTAACAAAGTTATGTCCAACTCAAAATTGATGGACATGCTCCACCTAAAGAAATCCAGGTCACTGCGAGCCACATGCTCTAGTGAGCTAAACCTCGCTACAACAATAAATAGAACATGCTGGAGGGATAGATTCCTGTCATAGAGACTCCCCATGCTTTGGAACAAAATTCCAAATTACATCAGGCAGAGCCCCTCACTAACACTCTTCAAGAGAAACCTTGACAAGTGGATGGGTAACAGAAAATACACCACTGGGATCACTTCATTGGCTCTGCTTGACAGAGGCTCGGTTAATTAATCAATGGGGCGGCAAAAGCCGACACACTCTGGCTATGCTTATAAATGCCCTCAGGCAGATAGCCTAGTACCTACCTATGAACTTATATTGATGCCTGCCACAGAACATTTAATGATAGTATGTAGACCCATGCACACATGGGCCATACTGCAAGCCTCACTGTGATGGCAGAATGTAAACTGTGTAGAAGGTTGATCTGCTCCACTGCAACAACATATGTCCTAATAAGCCAACAATATACATAAAATATATCATACCATGTCAGCAGTTTTCAAGAGGCATATTACTACAGCTGTTATAAAAGAAATACATAATGCAACAATAGATTAGCTCACATCACAGACTGTAATATAGCCAAACCTCCATATAATAAGTCAATGACAGCAGTAATGGCATGTCTACTGTTTATAGGGTCATACAACATTATTAGGCTAACGGCCAACATTACATGAAATCCTAGCCATGATTATACCATGTAACAAATATCCCTGTATCTATATTATGGAAGATATTAAGACTATTATGCATATGTCCATATTTGTTGAATTGCATTACATCCTGCCACTATCCATATGGGACATGTGTATCACACCATGACAGAATTAGCTATTACACATGCAGTGGTCTGGAGATGACTTGCAGAGGCTCATGGAAGGAATCTGCTTCTTGATGTCTGTATACATATTTGAAATGTGGACATAATCCACTCCTCTGCAGGAAGAATGTCATGTGGCCAGAGGAAAAAGGAGGATGGTGGATGCATGCGGCTACATGAATGATTTACCAACTGGCAGTGAAATGAAGAGTGATTCCAAAGATCATGCAATGACCATAATGTACCAGCAACCACACACACAGCTGTAGAATGGCCTTGATTTGAACATTACACCTGTCTAGGTATAGAAGATGAATGCCATGCAATGTCACAGTAGCAACACCACAGATTTCTGACTGTAGCACTATCACATTGCACTTTATTGCGTTTGACAGCATCATTGTATGTTGTGGAGAACATGCTGAGAGGAGTGTAGGACCTGGATGTGGAGTAACATCCCTCTGTGACATTCTCTCAAAAGTGATAGTTGTATGTATAGATACTCAAGCTGACTGCTGTCAGATTAGAATCCCTATATGTGTAGGTAATGTTGCTTACAAACACAGTAGTTGAGGTTACTGTTGGAGCTCAGGACTGTCATGAATACAGTCAGAGTGCATGTTATACAGCATGACATAATCAGTGTATGCTACAACAAGATGTTCGGAGCAGGGTCTGATATAGCTGTTGACTCACATATCATTCTAAAAGTGTCACCATAATGATTGTTAGATGCACACATAGTTGACTGCAGTGAGACTAAAATCACTGCCTAACAATTTACAAAGCACATTACTTAAAGCAAGTGTCACAGCACAAGTCTGGATTTTGTAGTGCCCAACAACACTTTAAAACTAATGACATCAGCAGTGTATGTTGAGAAGAAGATGGTAATAGCAGTGTTCCACATGCTTATGTAAAATGGTCTCTCAAATGTCAACCAAGTGACCGCAGACATCACTGGCCCACTGTGAGAAGAAAACCTCTACCAAATAATTTACAGACCACAGTATTTAACACAAGTGCCACAGCACAAGTCTGTCTGGCACACTGTCAAACAACACTTTATAGCTGATGACATCAGCAGTGTCTGGTGTTAAGAAGATGGTAATAGCAATGCCCCACATGTTGGTGTAAAATGGTTTCTTGAATGTCAACCACATGAACACAGACACACACAAAACAGTTGACGTCCATTAGAATAGAACCCCAACCTAACTATTTACAAAGTACAGTACTTAACACAAGTGCCACAGCACAACTCTTTCCTGCACAAGTCTGTCTTGTATAGTGTCCAACACTTTATAGTCAGATGAACATCAGCAGCATCTGGAGAGAAGAAGATGGTAATAGCACTGTCACACATCCTGGTGTAAAATCTTTTTTTTTTGAAAAGTTAACCAAGTGAATGTAGACACACACACACACACACACACACACACACACACACACACACACACACACACACACACACACACACACACACACACACACACACACACACATGCACACACCAGTTGACTGCTGTGTGAACAGAAACAGAACAGTGCCCAATTATTTAGAGAGCACAGTACTTAACTCAAGTGCCACAGCAAAAGTCTGTTTTTTATAGTGACTTTTTATAGAGACTTTATAGCTGATGACAACAGCAGTGTCTGGTAAGAAGAAGATGGTAATAGCAGTGTCTCACGTGCTGGTGTAAAATTGCATCTTGAATGCCAACCAAGTGAACACAGATATACACACACCACTCCTACCAAACTAAATGCATCACCTACAGAACTCAGTATTTAACACAAGTGCCACAGCATAAGTCTGACCTTTGCAATGCTGTTGGACAATTTACAGTGGATGACATCATCACTGAGAGAAGAAGTTTGGAGGTCTGAATAAAATGGAGGAGTAGCCAGGTGTGACTGTTATAACTACCTAAATTCGATTTCTCGTACTTGAAAGAGGAGAGGAATGACCAACGAAGAGAAACGCCAACTTTGTCTAAGCAGATTGATCTTTTTGGTGATTTGTGTCACAAATATAGGGGTTTACAGGAAACTGTGTTGTTCACTATCAAAAGAATGTTTTTTCTCCATTTACAATTACAGTGCATTAATATTAAATGACACATATCACCAATTGTTAAGCAAAGGTTTTACATTTGTGCCTGCTTTTTATTTAGACTTTGTGGATTATTTTATTAATTTAAAAATGTTTACCAGCAGCATAACTTGCCATTATTTTTTAAGGAACAGAATAACAAAAGGGGTGTTGTACCTGCTATACTTAAAAGGAAAATCATGTTTATTCCACCTACTCACAAGGAAGTTTTATTATTTGAAAAGTTATGTATTAATAATGTGAGGAAAGGTTTATACAAAACCAGGAAAGATTTGTATTATGACAACCTGACCTGTGAGGAAAGAAAGTTGTTAGAAGAGTTAAGTAAGAACCATGGAGTTAGAATAATAAAACTGGACAAGGGTGGGGCAGTGATTATAATGCCCCATTTTGATTATGTGGCTAGGATGCAGTAAATTTTAGGTGATTTATCCACCTACCAGAGAGCGTCAGTTAATGAAATTTCTATAGCATATCATAGAATAGATTTGTTTTTGATGGATGCACTCTTTCAGGGGGCAATTATAGAAAGTGAGATTGATTATTTGAAGGTGGAGCATCCTATTACACCAGTACTATTTGGGATACCCAAGGTCCACAAGAACATTTAGGACCCCCCTTTTAGGCCAATTGTGGCAGCCAGGGGGTTCCAAAACTGAACCAGTGGCTAGTTTTGCGGATAGGGGTACACGGGAAAGTTTTACTGGTGTGAATCACATTGTTAAGGATTCCTGGAACTGTTTAGAGTGGTTAAGGGATCTAAGAGAGGATTTTAATGGATCTTTTTTAACTATAGACGTTATCAATATTTTCTCTGTGATTCTCCACTTAGAAGGACTGGATTTTTTTATGGAAAGTTTAATCAAACATGGTGATTTGAATGGTGAAATAATTAATCTCTTAGTTTCCTTAATGGACTTAGTCCTTAGCAACAACTTTTTAACCTTTGAAGGTGAACTTTTCCACCAGATTTCAGGGGTGGCTATGGGGGCAAAATGTGCCCCAGGTTTTGCCAACCTGGTTTTGTTACCTTGGCATGAACTCTTTGTATTTGTTTCAAACTATATGCAGAAGATAGTGCAATATAACCAATTCCTGGATGATTGACTGATTCTTTGGGGGGGGGGGTAGTGAATCTGAGGCAATGGATTTTGTGGAGTATTTGAACTCAACCACTTGTTTTCTCAGATTTACCAGTAAATGGAATGATTTGAGTATTGAGTTCTTGGATATAAATCTTGTTAAGACCACAAATGGTTTACAGAGTAATATATATTCAAGAAAAAGACTTATAGCAATGCCTTCTTGCATTATGATAGTTGTCATCCACAATACCAAAGACAGAGTGTGGTCAAGGGCCAGATGGTCAGATTGTCACATCTGGTTAGTGACAATGACTGGTTTGACAAGGAAATTTACAACTTAATAGGGATGTTTTTGGACAGGGGTCATCCCCTGAAGCTCCTGTTAAGAACTGGGAAGGAGATCAGTCTTAAAAAGACTACCCAGTTTACCCCTATTTTGTGGGGTGGCAACATTAATTCAAAAAAGGTGGACACCTCAAAAAAAAAAAAGACTACATGGTTCTGGGGTTTAATCACCAGGCTCCTTTTATTTTGGATACTATGCACAGGGCATGGGAATTGTGTTTTGGAAGTAGCATCAAGGAGTTTTTAGGCATAAAACCCAGGGTAGTCTTCAGTAGAGGTAGGAATGCTAAAAACATTTTGGAGTCCACTTCTGTGAATTATGGTTATTCCAGAATTTATAAATGTGGCACGTGCAAGTATTGTAGGTATGTCAGTGAAGGGCCCTATGTTCTGGTAGCAGGTTATAACAAGTCTATTCTGTGCCCTGGTAGATGTTCTTGTAATACTAGAATGGTGGTTTATTTAGCTACCTGTATGGCATGTCTGGCTTTTTATGTTGGAAATACAGAAAATTGAAAGAGAGGACTGGGGAACATCTTAAGGCTATTAAAAACAAGGATACTTGTAACACCCTGTACATGCATAGTACCAGTTGTTTTGAATTTAACAAATCTGTCTTTTTTGTAATAGGTCGCGTTACCCCTAGTTAAAGAGGGGGGGACGACAAGTTAAAAGTAGGCATAATGGAGACTAATTGGAAGATTAGGTTAAATGCCACTACTCTCCCAGGTATTAACAATGGTATTTCTATGCTTCCTTATTTAAAGTTAAGAAGTTATGATATTTGATTATTTTACACACACACACACACACACACACACACACACACACACACACATATATATATATATATATATATATATATATATATATATATATATATTTTTTTTTTTTTTTTTATTTCCAAATACTCTGTTTATGTTGTGTCAGAGGTAATATATATATATTTTTTTTGAAGTTGCAAAGTCATCATTGGATGTGTATGAAATAGGTTAAAGTATTTTTTAAAGTAGCACTTTTTAAATTTGTTTAATTTGTTTTGTAATGAATTGATTAGAGTATTATAATTTATAACTTTTTAACAAATATTATTATTGTAAAATAATTTTATATGTTTAATTGATTTATGAAAAATATGTTTTTGGGGGGAATGAATCTGATTGGTCTTGGGTTTAATGATGTGATTACATATAAGTTGTAGTGTATGTAGGCTTCCATTAACTCTGATGAAGCCATTGGTTTAATTGTGAAAGCGCTTAGTTGTGGAAGTTAATAAACTGACTTTCTCCTGGCTGATCTGATTTCTTGTCATTTACTAGTGTAACTTTTGTTGGGCTTTTCTTGTATTTGGTGACTGTCAAGATATTAAAGTTCTGTATGGTACAGGATTGATTGTAGTAAGATGCACACAGATGTTCATCTGACTATGCACACACACACACACACACACACACACACACACACACACACACACACACACACACACACACACACACACACACACACACACATAATTTGCCTGCTATGATAATCTATCACACACATAATTATTTTATTCCCATTTACAAAATACAGTATGTGATTATTGCAACACTACTGAAGTATGTATTTCCCATGATAGAGTTGTATTTATAGATGATGACATCATCATTATATGATCTGGTGAACATATGCTGTTATGAGAGCGGTATGCAAAGTGTGGGTGTACTATTTCCTGTTGTGTTTCTTATATACATGTATACTTTAAGAGACAAAGTATATGCAAACAGCTGTCAGGAATGAATTGAGCAGAAATTAGTTTTTTCTGCCTTTTCTCAGCATGTTGTGTACATTACACTCTTAAACTGTAACATACAAACACACACATTGTTTGTGATCATACTTGTATGTTCATATTTGTGAATAACTTCTGTGCACATTAGTGTAAGTATTAGACAGTCTGAATGTGCATTGTTAGTATAAAGATGCACATGGTATGTAACAAAGCATTTCTGGTATAAATTTTTGCAGTGTAGTTGATATTTGTGAATAAGTACTGAGATGCCAATTTTCAAGTGCATTGGTTCAGGTAATACGTAACTACATTATAAATACATCTTCAGTCATTAAAAAGTGTCTTCCCTTTGGTTGTGTTTTTACCTGAACTTTAATGGGATTAAGTCTAACTACACAGTAGACATAAGTAATGCATGCTAATAAGTACTTTTCCTTGTGCACCACTGCGCAGTTGGTTTGTGCGATCAATGGCAAAGTGTTTGTATATGTGAGATGCACATTTAAGGACTCTTACTTGAGCCAGATAAGTATTTGTCCAAACTGGCTATGGTAGACACAGCTAACAGATACTATGGAGTTCATAACTAGTTCATATCGGAAATTGTATGTCATATATTGTATAACCTTAAAAAATATTTATACTGCTTTCCCCATTTGGGCATAGTTAAGTGAAGAACAAATGTGGGCCTCTACGTCACTGATAAAATTATTGCAGATTTAATGGTTTGCTTTCCTCTGTACAAACATGTTAACTGGAGAGGCATGCTAGTCAGCACTTTGGATAATAATGAGCATAAGAAGCACACCTACTACCTTGCTGTCTGTGGCAGCAGGTATAAGAGCACTAACCTTGCATTTTGAGTACAGATGATATAGTGTTCAAATATAGTTCTATCTAATATTTTAAATATGTATTCATGATGCAATTAAATAATTACATGTGATTATTTGTAATCAGAGAATGATGACTGTGAAGTATGGTATAGAAATAAACAGTACCAAAGTGATTTATGTCAACAGTACATGTATAGAGTTACATAATGCTACAGTCATCAGGCTAAATAAAATAGCTATTTAAAATTTTAATATAAGAGCCTTTGTTTTACTTTAACTGTGTATGTTGTTAGCCCAGTGGATTTAAGCAGCATTGTGCAGAGGTAACCATACCATGCCATTGGAAGTGAAGAGCCATTCATCATCACTTGGCCTCAGTGGCAGTCTAACTTCATCCAATATTCTGTCCATGTTCATTTTACACTGTTGGAAAAGTGGATAGTTCTTGTTTTTTCCTAATTCTCTCCTGCACATTCTTAAATTGTTTTCCATTTAATCTTCCCCCTGCTTGTTTCCCATTTCACCACTTTCCTATAGACCCAATTTTCACACCTGTGTGTGTACTAAGAAGACATAACTGTGTTTCCTATAGGCAGCATTACAGTTCCTGGAGTATAAATATGTTGTCATCTGCCTATACATCCATTTAATTCAGGCCTCCCAACATCTTCTTTCTAACAGTCAATGATGATGTCATCCACTATAAATTGTCCAGCAGAATTACAGAGACCAGACTTGTGGCATGGTGCTTGCTTTAAACACAGAGTTCTCCATCTGGTTTATTTAGTTATGTAGGGGTTCTATTCTCACTGCAGTCAAATTGTGTATTCACTTGGTTCACATTCAAGACAGCATTTTAAACCAACATGTGAGACATTACCCTATTCTTCATATTGGGCACTGCTGATGTCATCAGCTATTAAATGTTGTCAGACACTATCAAAGCTGGATTTGTGTTGTGGCACTTGTGTTAAGTACTGTCCTTTATAAATAGTGTGGTATGGGTTCTATTCTCAGTGTAGTTAATTGGTGTGTGTGTTTGTTTGATAGAGTTCAGAGAGGTCATTTCCCACCAGCATGTGAGACACTGCTATTATCATCTTCTTCTCACCAGGCACTGCTAATGTCATCAGCTATAAAATGTTTTCAGACACTACAAAAGCCAGACTTGTACTGTGGTGCTTGTGTTAAATACTATTTTTTGTACATAACTAGGTAGGTGTTCTATTCTCACTACAGTCAACTGTAAGTACATTTATCAATCACCATGGTAGCAATTTTAGAATGATATACGAGTCCACAGATATGTCAGACCCTCCTCTGAACATCTTGTTGTAGCACACACTGATGAAGTCAACATGTATAACATGTACTATGACAGTATTCAAGACAAACCAATGCTATGGCAATACCATTAACTACTGTATTTGTAAGCAACTTTACCTACACATCTAGGGGTTCCAATCTAACAGCAAGTAACTTGAGTGTCTATACATAAAAATATCATTTTTGAGAGAATTTGTCACAGGGATGGGACTCCACATCCATCTTCTACACTCCTCCAAGCATGTATTCCGCAGCATACAATGATACTTGTGTGTGTGTGTGTGTGTGTGTGTGTGTGTGTGTGTGTGTGTGTGTGTGTGTGTGTGTGTGTGTGTGTGTGTGTGTGTGTGTGTGTGTGTGTGTGTGTGTGTGTGTGTGTGTGTCTGGTTGTTGGTACATTATGGTCATTGCATGATCTTTGGAATCACTATTCATTTCACTACCAGTTGATGAACCTTTCACATAGCCTCATGCATCCACCATTCTCCCTTTTCCTCTGGCCACATAACACCCTTCCTGCAGAGGAGAGAATGATGTTCATGTGTCAAATATGCATACACATCATGAAGCAGAGTCCTTCCTTGAGCCCCTGAAAACCCTTTCCAGACCACTGCATGTGAAATTTCTAATTCTGTCATGATGTAGTTCACATGTCCATATGGACAGTGGCAGGATGTAATGCAATCCAACAAATATACATATACACACAATAGTCTTATTATCTTCCATAGTGTAGATTTAGGGATATTTTGTAAATGGTCTAATAATGGCTAGGATTTTATGTGATGTTGGCCATTAGCTTAATAATGCCCTATGACCCTATGAACAGTTGACATGCCAATGTTGCTGTCACTGACATGTGCTATAGAGAGGTGTTGATGTATAGTATGGCGACAAGAGGGTATTACAATCAGTGATGTGAGCTAATGTATTGATGGCCATTGCTGTCATTGCATTACATGCTCTTTCTATACTATCTGTAGTAATATGCCTCTTGAAAACTGTCAACATGGTATGAGAGACTTTTTTGTATACTATTGGCATATTAAGACATATGTTGTTGTAGTAGAGCAGGCCAACCTTCTACACAGTCCCATTACATACATACATACAAATATTTCAAGCACAGGCATTAATGCCTTTCTAGCTTGCCAATATACCAAAACAGTTGTTCCCATAATAAGTATCCAGGATGTTCTTAAAGTATCTAAAGTAGTACTTGCTTTAATGTAATTTGGTAGTCTGTTCCATGCATTAGCTACTCTATCAGAGAACCAATTAGTACACTTCTCATTCCTATATAATCTCCTACATAGGTTGTCTGATGATTCTCTAGTACTTTTTGATAACCCCAAACATTCCCAGAGGTAGTTGTCTCTAAATGCCCTATATACTTGAATAAGATCTCTTCTTAGATATCGATAAGGGACACTGTACAAGTTCAGATATTTTAGTCTTTCATAATTTAATTTTTCACATCCATGGATACCCTTGGTATATTTCCATTGTACTCTTTCCAGTTTATTCATGCCTATTTTCTTATAGGATTTCCATATTGTTATTCCATACTCAAATTTTGGTCTAATGTAACTAACAAACATTGACTTCATTATTTTTGATTTCCTAGACTTTATACATCTTTTTATACAACCTATAGCTCTATAACAATCATTAACCAATTGGTTGATATGATTAGAAAAACTCATAGCTGAATCTATCCATATACACAGGTCCTTAAATGAGTCTACAATTTCAATCACTGTGTGCTGTATTAAATATTCACCTTTGAATTTATGCCTGCCAAATCCCACATGCTTAGTTTTTGATGTATTTATCAGCATATTATTCTCCTGTGTCCAAATGGTCAATTTAGTCAAGTTAGTTTTCAGACATGCCTTATCTGCAACACATGTAATCAGTTACCCAGTTTCAGGTTGTCTGTATATAGACCACCTCAGATGAAAAAGTTAGGTCTGAACGATATAATCTAAACAAATTAGGGCCTAGCACAGAACCCTGTGGGACAACCTGACTGTAACCAATATTTTGCCTGTCCAGTTGCTGTATGATACTTACCATGTCCTATTTGTAAGCCATGCAGCTATCCATCTTATCAAGAGTACATCAATACCTAGTTGTACTCATTTATTGATGAGTGTTATGTGTATGACCCTGTCAAATGCTGAAGTTAAATCTATATAAATTACATCACAGCATAATTTTTCATTCATAGCTGTTATTATATTGCTATAGAACATCATGTTACAGGTGGTAATAGATCTGTTTTCAACATATGCATGTTGATATATGGTGTCAAGTCCCAACCTATCCAGTTCTGACAATAACTTATCCAATATTACCTTCTCCAGTATTTTTCTACAACATGAAAGTGGACTTAAGGGTCTATATGACTCTGGGATTGTCCTACTCCCCTTTCGCTTAAAAACAGGTTTAATAAGTGCATGTCTCCAATCATGGGGAATCTCCCCAAATTTATATGACCCAGTGATACTTTCAGTATGGCACATGTGAGAATGTGTCTACATACCATCACTGAATGTTCTGTGACAAACATCAGTATAAATTCATATTGATTACATGGTCACACAAGTCTTGTTTCATATACATGTCGTTATGCTGTGATACACAGCCAATGTATCGCATGTTTGGATTCAGTTGCAACCTTGTGGAATTCTTCGTATGTTCAATTGTGTTGCTATACCCATGGATTAATGAGGTGTTCAGCAACAGCAATGTGTGACTATTAGCATGTATGGAGGGATATTTTCTGCATGAGCCACTTACAACTGATCGCTAATGTGTCCTGATACGGCATTAGGCTGCTAAATTACAGCTTGCCTATGAAATACATATAGGCATATGTTGTGAAACTGATGTAAGTACATTGTAGTTTGTACAATTCTATGACTGCGTGCATAGTACCAGTGTGTGGAATGTGATGAATGTCCAGGGTTGTATTTGGAGGTCTTTTCATAAAATCATTTATTCCAATAAATGTGAAATGTTAAGGGGAATATACAGCTAAGCAAAGATCTGTATGCAGATGCTACCAGGCATAAACAACTGGAGGAAACAGACAATCTGCTAGCTGACAGTTTGTCTCACACGTCACCACCCTCCCACCATTGGTCATCAGCCAACGTATACATGGACACATTACTCAGTTTTTATTCTAAGGAGGGCAGTACATTTGTGCACTCTGTACACCTAATAACACAGAATCAATGGGCCCTGACAACATCATAGCGTGACACAGAACATGACCTACCAGACACAGTTGGATCCATATTTCAACAGAGCCTCCAGACAGCCTGTGTTCTTATAGAAGGGTGTACATCAGCATGCATGCTTCTGATTGGGGGTGACCATCACCTGATGCCTGGAGTAATAGACCCATCCTGTTTTTCCTCCTCTATTTGGTAGATCAAGGAGTCATCATGGACCCTGCCTAAAATGACACAGATAATATCCTGAATGTGTACCAAACCCAAGTCTGATTTATTCAGGCTACATCATGTCTGTTTGATCTGTTTGATGCCCTCATGATGGTCAACAAGGGCATGTATGATGACAATATTATCATCCTGCATAACTTGACCTGGCCAAGGTATTTGACACAAATTCACACTCAGGTATTGTTGAGAAACTGTCACAAGTGGCCATAAACTCCTACATCACCAAGTGGGTAAACCACTGGATCACATATATGACAGACAAATATGTTGACGTGTGTGAAGTGACCTATATCTAGAGTCCAGTGAGAATGCCTGTACCTCAGGACTCTGTGCTAGGCCCACTGCTGTTCATAATGTAAGTTCCAGATGTCAAAACTGATTTACACAACCTTTGTCCAACCATCTTTGTGGATGGCTGCAAAGAGTTGGCAGTCACTGAATCCAGGTGTGGTATTGGTATAATGCAGACTGTATCAACACACACAGAGGATTGCTGCCACAGCCATGTAGACACAGTAGATGAACAAAAATCATGGCGGGATTAGTTCTGTTATAAAAACAACTGCACAAGCTGATTATACTATAGACATCACACCCCTAAGAGCAGGCCAAGTGGTATGAGACATATGCTCTAAGCTAGATGGTATATGGGACATCCACCAGTATGTGTCCACAGTGTTGTCTACTCCCTTATATGTAGCACAACTCCTGAGTATATGTGGGATATCCATATCAAAGGACATTATAGTTCCAAAGTTCTCAGCCCTCATCACAACACTAATTAAGTACAATGCCCTTTTTCCATGTATCTCCCAGCACATCTTCCAGGGATGAGTTACTCAAGTGTATCACTTTTGCCGCAGTGAGCTCCCGCTAATCTTATTGGCCATAACTGCATATTCTTTTTGGTGTATGACCATTAGGAGTTGATAGTGCAGAACCCCCTTCAAGTTGTCATACAGGACACACGTTTGTTAAGTGTTCCTGTGATGCACACAGTCAATACACAGCTGATTGACAACATTGATGGCATTGGTTACATTCAAGAAAGTGTGGATTATGGAAAATATATATATATATATATATATATATATATATATATATATATATATATATATATATATATATATATATACCAAGCAAGCCAGGATTGCTCATAATTTCAACTACAGGTGTAACAATGTCCCTCTTACCACCTCTGAAAGATGTTAATTTTTTGTGGAAGATGTGTTTGATTCCCTTCATAGATTGCTGACAAATCATGACAGTTGCACAAGTGTGTTCTTGCAGGACCATGTATAATAACTCACAATCATATATGTTATGTCAGTGACACAAATTAAT
Organism: Protopterus annectens; assembly: GCF_019279795.1. Lineage (NCBI taxonomy): Eukaryota > Metazoa > Chordata > Ceratodontiformes > Protopteridae > Protopterus > Protopterus annectens. The sequence goes on along the minus strand of NC_056731.1, from coordinate 1,039,625,312 downwards.
GATGGTACTATTCTGATATTGTCTATGATTGTGCGTGCTTTGTCTACTGTTGTCCATGACCCTGTTGCTTTGTGCCCCATTTGGTTGATACCTATGCTGACATTACATTCATATTCAATCAAATTATTTTCCACAGCTTCACAATATGAACCTACCCCTTTTTGTATATACCATCCTTAATAAACATCCTCTCCAGTATTTATGTCAGGATGCCTATATCATGAAAAATCTTTTCTCTTGATATGTCACCTTGTGTGATGATCACATAATATACAATAACTGTGTGACGATATGACTATACCAACACAGGAGGTGCAAACACCAGTAGGTATTGTATCATGTAGATATGTGATTAATGTTCATGCTACAACTGTCTTATCTTTTTGGTGTATGCACATATAGATGCCCTCTTCTGCTAAATTACCATGTTTCACCAGTCCTCTTCTCTGTATTCATTCCTACAAGTCATGTGTGTGTCCATTTTCAATACACACACTTCATCTAAATACTTATTTCTAATGAAGTCCATTTGCCCTTGTGATCACTAGCAAAACTTTTATTCAGTATGGCTGAAACAGGCATGTTTTTAGGGAAACTAATTGCCTCCATGGTTACAACAAACTACTGCACAGACTGAGCAACACAGGAAAAGTAAACTGTCTTCAAGTAGAAGGAAAAGCAAATGCTTTCTTTACTAGTATGAGAGACTCACTCCTATTTCGTGTCAGTCAGCTGTTTTACAGATAATTTTTTTTCTGTGCATTTACATCATACGGTCATCTTCTTTTTTCCAGGGCTGATGTCTTTCATGGGCATTTTTTTGGAGGAGTATATGATTTTGCTAAATTTTAGAATCCTAAAAAAGGTACTCATGGTCATGAAAACTGTGCCAGGATAACTACTCACACTGCTTTCTACAACTTGTGTCCCCTAGTTTCTCAGTTTTCATGGACGTGTAGTCAAGGCCTCTGGCACATAATGTAGTTGAATGGTTTATACAAGTCTTAAACAAAAAAAATAAATTATTCTTGCTGATTTTCTTGAAAAGGTTATGAATAAAGACAACTATCTTTTGTTATAATGAAATTGCTCTGCAGATATAAAAGTGCTTGTTCCTGCTCACTTAAAATAGTATGTGATCATGTGCCCTTAGTTTGTAAATACCAGAGGAAGCTAGAAGAAAATTACTAACTTAGGAAGTTTTTACAACAGAAGGACATACTATTGGTATCATAGATACAGCCATGAAAAAAAAAAAAAAACAGAAGGAACAAAGTACAAGCTGTGTCTCTATCACTACTGACAAACTGCATTTCATGATAACACCAGGGGTACAGCATTTCCCTTTGTAACAAAGGAAACACAGTGCACTCCTTTGTAACAGAAGGGAAAAACAGGGTAACATGTTTTGAAAATGACTATCTTGTAGTTTTAGATAAATAACAGGGCCTTAGAGCATATGGCCTTAATCTCATCCCCACACAGGTCAGAATATATTACTATATAGTTTCACCACCTTTCTTACCCTTTATAGTAATGTATAATTATTGCCACAATTAGAATGTACACATTAGTAACGTTCATATTTACAAGCCAAAAAGGATGTATCTGTTTAATACTCAGAGTAAATTGATCAACAAATTCCCACTGATTATATCCACTTTTAAATACCCCATATTCTGAGGCATGCTTTGCTCTACTTGTTCAAATGCATTGGGGTTGTCACAGACAAAAACAAACATGAAGTAGTGGGAAGAGTTGATTAATTATAGGGTCAGCTTTTTGTTTCTACGTGTTTGTGCAGTTTAGAATTTAACATGCATAAGTAACAAGGGTTAGCTATAGTAACGTGACCCTTCCTGAAAAAATAGATTTGTTATGACATAATAATATGTTGATATTTTTGTGTAATTTTGTCACAGATAGTTTTGTAAACATGCATTTTTGAGGAGTATTCAACACTTGTGATGAGTCATTAATAGGATTTGTTAATCCTATAATATGTACTTTTCACTATCATTCAAGTAGACACCAGCTGTTTCATGTACCTATTTTTTTATTATTATTTTTTTTTTTGTATTTCAGTATTGCTCACTGCTTTCAATTCATTACAAAGATCAATTTGGTTGTTTAAGTAGTCCATGGTATATGGATTTTGAAAACTAATGTTCTATTTTTTTGACTGGATACTTAATTGTGTGGCTTTCTTGTGTATTCTTGTGCAAGTTTACTGCTTTTTTCATATTCTCATTTCATTACATTTTTTCATAGTATATTGAGAATTATAAATATGTTTTTTATTTCTACTTTTTTAATCTTATTTAGTATATAGCTTAAGTTTAAGGTCAAGTTTCCTATAAGTGCTGTTTCGAAGTGGCTGACTGCCCTTGTGACTTTATTATATTATGTATTTTGCTTTTGGTAAAATGTGTTTATAATAATGTGATAGAAATGGATGTAGCTGGTTTTGCAACTAGTGCATGTTCATTGTGATTGCTACTGGTTATGTGAGCAATGAGAAAGTTTTTTGTGTGTGTGTTGTTATGAAATGGATGGCAACTATTGAATATTTACACAAGTAAAATGGAAATGAATGGCTGCTGACATTCATTAAGGTACCAGCGAATGATTGCTGAGGCACCCAAAGTTGTGATACACATATTTATATTCCCATTTTATATAAACATTTAGTTGTACCCTTTAAATAACCACGCGTGTGCACACACACATGTACACGCATGCAATGTGCACTAGTATTATAGTGTGCATGTACATATGCATTATATATACTTGCAGGAGCTGTATGTTCTTACATAGATAATAGGGACAGGGAGACATGCAGAAAAATGAGTACTTTAACAGATATAGATAGATAGACAGACAGACAGACATACAGACATCCAGAAATACAGACATACAGATAGATAGATAGATAGATAGATAGATAGATAGATAGATAGATAGATAGATAGATGGACAAAGAATCAAGCAGACAGACATATAGATATTATGGTTGTAGAGTAAATCAGATGCACTGTATAATTATTATACATTATGTATTTATATTGTACCTCTGGACATGCATTCTGGCTAAATTACTTTTTATAACCACCACTCAAGCTTCTTTTATTATCTATGTTTGCATATAGCATTTCCCAAAGAGGACAGAAAGTTCCACAACACTGTTGCTTTTGCTAGTAATTGTTTTAGCTCAACAATATTTCTAATTTATAGTCAGATTAGAGGATATGCAAAAGAAGTGTGATGACTGCCAGACATCTCACTTGTATTTGCTAATGTTTTATATAGTACATATGCAATCTTCCTTAAAGGAACTGATAAGCGATATTAAGAGATATCTTCATTTTGCCCTAAATCTGCAAAGTCTATATTGTTACATTCCCATACATTTTTTTTGCTGAGGCAGCACTTCATTCAAACATTTCTGAACTGATTACCAAATTATTCAAACAGTTTACCCCTATGACATTTCAGATTTATTGTTCAGCATTTTCTGCTAGACAGCATATCACGCTTTTAATTTATTTCTAAATGTGATTGAGATTCTGCTCAGATCTCTGCTGGTATAAGAAATGCAAAAGTTCTCTCACAGTCTAGTTCCCTTTGCCATCCCTCATTCTCTGAACTCTTAGCTGATGCATGAGTCCTATTAATCAACTACATGCTCCAGTTCATTTAAATAATTACACTCAAGAGCTCCATCTCCACGTACACATCTAAAGGAAGCTTTAAGGAGGTTTGCTATGGAGAAGCAATCTTCCATAAACTAAAGCCAAATTCTTCATTTTTATTTTTCATTTTGATAATAAAATAGTAAGCTGCTTCACCCTGTTCTGTATGTATACAGTATAGCTTTTTTTTAAAGAGTTTTGGCAATACTATACCAAACCAACTACTGTATTGCAGAGGGTTAACCACTTTTGACCTACCTACTGAGAGTTATAATTAAAAGGAAGGAGATGAAATTCATGAAGGTTAATGGAATATATGGGCATTAAATGAAACACTGATTCAGCATATAGCATAAAGGCAGAAGTAAATGGAGTTACTGACTTAGTGCGGGATCATTAGGTAGATAGTTGAGGAATGAGCAAGTGTGCAGTAACCCAACAGTAATTATTTAAATGGAAAAACACTTTTAGTTAATGTTTTATTATGTAACTATAACCATCAATATCAGTTTAAATATGTTATTATTATTATTACTAAATTACTAAAATGATAACAAATGCAGGATGCTTTGCATTATAAATTAAAGCAGAAAAAAATAGCAAAACAGGGAATAAAAAGGTACTGACAGTAATAACACTTTTGTAAAACATAATCATATATGTGCAGGCACACACATCTAAACACATCCTAGCAAAAATGTGGTAGTAGAAAACAAGTTTTGAACCTATGGCAAAATCATTGTACGCATAGATTGTAACAGTTTCTGAGCAAGGATAACTCCATCTCTAAGTGTATGCAGGCTCTTTTCACATTCAGGAAGGAGTAGGAACCACTGCAGACACTCTACGTTCAAAATCTATTTAGGCCCCAACCCTGTAGTATAGAAGCATAAAGCCTTTGATGAGAACGCAGATGACCTAGGTTTGATTTATGTGTCAGGTGGTTATAAGACATTGGCAGGGAGGATTTTAATGACTGACTAATGCTGGCTTGACCAACCTTGGGGCAGGGGGGGGGGTTGTGTGATCTGCTCCATTGATCTATCTGTGGGAGTGTTTGGGAATGATAAGAGCAGCGTTTGTCTTGGCGTGACTATGGGCTGCATGTAATCCAGGGACTCATGCATGAATGAAGCATGCATAAGACCTCTTCAGAACAGCATGTGCAGCTACTGGCTACCATGGCAAGGAGTTATGTCTGAATGGGGGGACTGCATGACTAGTATAATACACCCACTCCCTCACATCTGGCCATCACATGTTGGAAGGAACTAATGGATGGAAAGTGGCCTTGTCCCAGTCAGTAAATAACTGGGCCATAGTGTCTCACTGTACCTGGGGCAATAATGGGTCTTGCTCTCACCTCCTTTCATCACAGGAACAAATGGGCTAATAATGTGCAAGTAAGGTAGCAATCAGATATATTGTGTGGGGGCACAAACAAATGCTTATATTTGTTATGCAAGACCTCTTTTCCATTTAAGACATATATAATGATGCCAAGCACACAACTGCACAATGATAACTTGAAGTGTAATAAGATTTGTATTTATATGCAGCAAAGTGGCCTTCAAGTTATGAAAAGCAGTTCAATATACAGTATAATGTTTGAAATATATGCAACAATTAATTAATATAAAACATCAAACTGTACTTTTAGTTGCCCTTCCCTCAGAACAAAAAACAAGTGTTTACCACACTGAAAGAGTGGCTGTACTTCCAGAAAAATTAGTATGTGTATAAAATTAAATTTTATTCTATGCAGTGCTATTTGCTTTACATAAATGTAATCCACTTGATATGCACAGTAACTTTTTCAATGGCTTATGATATATTTCAATATCTGTGCCAAAGCTGTTGCAGTCATTCAGAGTAAAATTCAAAGCATACAGCCATGAGTCTGTGTCCACTAAAATATTTACAAGATATTTCCTTCAGTAAATCCTACTGAGGACAGGTTAGTGTTTAAAGCAGTCTTCTTCCTAAGTCATCCCTTTGCACTGAGCAAGTAATTCCTATGTCAACATTTTTCAGCAATTGATTTCTTTTTGTTATTTACTATAAAATGATAATTTATTTTAATTATTTTCATTTGTTTGCTGAGACTGACAGATCAGGAACCCATTTTTGGCAGAAGTGGCGAGGCCCAGGAAGAACGGATTGAGTATGCACATAGACCCACTGTTCAGTTACAGTGGTAGACAATAAGTTGTACATTTTCTTAATTTCCTATATTTCACAGTTTCACATTTTTTATTTGTAGTATGCAATAACAATATGAAGAAAATGACATATGTTTTCTGAGGAGATTATATGAACAAATTTGGGGTTGCTATGTATAGAGAAAAAAGCAATGTGGTCAGAAATTCCAAAGTCCTGTGCATAATTGAGACATCAAGGCATGCAGCTGCATTATTTAAACTAATTTGTTATACATTTGCTATTAAAGACAGTTTTGAGGCATTCCTCTGGATTCAGAAAAAATATTACATTTTGTAAGGCAAAACTGCATGAAACACAGTGGTGTGCAAGGTTTGGCAATTCAGAGACAGGAGTAATACCACTGTGCAAGAAGGCCAAATTTTCTAGTCTGACTTTTATGTTAATGACCATGTAATGATATATAAATTAGTGAGTCTATATTATAAACACAGAAGCTCTAAATAGCGAATACATCAACATCGACACATAAAGGTCGATGTACAAAAAGAGTGAAATACGCAATCGGTGAAAATGAAAACACTGAACGTATTTCATCAGCCAACAGCGCCATGCAGGTAAGCTCAAACTAACTAAATAAATTTAAATTAACTCACTTTTGCAGGAGCACAAGCCCTCCTGCACCCCTCACACCCCCCACTTAAATATACAAACTCCAAACTGCAGTACAGTGGAGAAAAGGATATATTTCCTCATCCCCATGATCACCCTGCTGGCCAAGCAAATAAGTTTGACGTTTTTATTTTCACTGATTAAGTATTTCACTCTTTTTGTACATCTGTCTTTATGTGTTGATGTAGATGTATTCACTATTTTCAGCTTTCGTGTTTATAATATAAACCCAAATTAGCAACTTTATGCTAATGACCCTGACTGGGAAGGTGAATGAGAGTGAACAATATGGCACAGATATAAAGAAATGTATAAAAAGTCATGGCCCGCTAGTGAGGTTGGACACCAAGATTTCTATGTGAGGAAGAGATAGACATGCTATAATGCATGGTATCAAAGCTGTCATACCTGAGCAACACATGCTAATGGCCATTCACAAAAGCAGTGTTTGAAGTGGTACACTCTGTCACCATCACTATTCAAGATGGATGCAACAGTTTCTAATACAAGCTCCATGATGTGTTTTTGCTGCAGCATGCAAAGGAACATATGACATTTCCATTGACAGCAAAAGGAAAAGACAGCACTATGAGGCCATTCCACAAAACAACCCATTTCCATGAGGTTCTAGGGGTCATAAACTGCACTCATATCACTAGCAAGTATCAAGACCCCATCTTGTCCACATGGATAATGTACATCAAATGGAAGTGTTTCCACATCATCAACTGCAAGATGGTATGTAGCAGCAGAAAGGGTATATATATATATATATATATATATATATGTATATATATATATATATATATATATATATATATATATATATATATATATATATATATATCGGTCTACCTGACAACGTCGACAGCTTAGAACGCCGACAACGAGAACACCAACGCCAGAAGATCGAAGAACTGAGAAGACCGACGGATGAAAACACTGACGCTGAGAACACCAACATGGGAAAAGGCTGTGTAAGTATGCGGTAGTAACGGACGTTAGGGTGCGAGTAAGGTAAGTGTGCGATATTGACGGTCTGTAGGGATAGGGGTGGGTTAAGTGAGTTAGGGTTAGGGCGCGGGTTAGGTAAATGTGCGGTAGTGATAGTCTTTGGGTTAGGGGCGGGTTAAGTGAATTAGGGTTAGGGCACGGGTTAGGTGAGTGTGCGATAGTGACAGTCTTTGGGTTAGGGTGGGTTAAGTGAGTTAGGGATAGGGCGCAGGTTAGGTAAGTGTGCGGTAGTGATAGTCTTTGGGTTAGGGGTGGGTTAAGTGAGTTAGGGTTAGGACGCGGGTGAGGTGAGTGTACGATAGTGACGGACCTTAGGGTTAGGGTTTGGGTTAAGGTAGTAGATAGTTGTGTATGTGAGGTTTAGTGTGGGTTTGTAAGGATTTTGCTGTGCTTGTGTTGTGTGTGTGCTTTATGGACAGGGGATTTGTTTTGTTTGTTGATTGTCGGTATTATGGTGTGTCGGGCATGTGAGGTTTCGTGTTTGTGAACTGTCGGTTATGTGGTGTCGGTGATTTCATTGTCGGTGTTGTGATGTGTCGGTGTTGTCAGGTATACCCATATATATATATATATATATATATATATATATATATATATATATATATATATATATATAATAAATACATATATATTATATTCATCTATATCACTTCGGCAAAAAATTCTTTTAGCTGAACACCTCTTTGTCAAACGCTAATTGTCGAAAGCTTGAGCCGTTGAATGGCTGTATTAGAACATTTTTTTCATAAGGGAAAAATGCTTGGCCAGTCTAACAAACGTAAAAAATGTCACAATATTTTAAACCTACCAAGGTGTGGGGCTGCACACCCCTACACCCCTTGAATATGGTCAGTAAAGACCTTTGCTTTATGTGAATGGGAAACTTGTTCCAGATAAATCTGTTGCACCACAGCCAAAATAAATTCGTAAACACAAATTCAGATAAAATCCTGCGAGTCTATTTATTGAATAAAAACAAGCATAAAAATACTTGTTAAGTTAAGAAACCTTTCGGTCCTATTGGTAGCAATGCAGACAGTGATCCTGGAATGACAATTCTCAGATTGCACCATACATTAAGGTAGATGGTCCCAAAAATGGGGCTTAAATGCTGTCCTTTAGCTAGTAAAAAACGTACTGTCCAATAGCTGGTAAAAAACGTACTGTCCAGTGGATAAGTATTCACAAATGATACTTCACCACAATTCCAGCACAAGGCAAAATCTTTACCTTCGTAAAGTTGTACACGTAAGACAGACAATTTTCTCATTGCTGAATCTCACAGAGACATAATATCAAAGGAAAAGACTCCAAAGCAGTACACCCCAAGTACATGATAAGCGCTTTCGGTTTTCACCTTCTTCAGATTGTATGGGGTGAACAAAAATGATGTTCTTTTAAACAAACTTGTATCCAGTTACTTTGCTTCAAATCTGGCGCCTTTTTGAGAGAGCAATTGATCCCTTGGAAGAAAGGTACACTCCTTTTATTCAAATGATGCATTATTCATCGTGCTTTTCAGCCAATAGACTGCTTTTGATCATCGTGCATGTTCTAAGACTGGAAGTTACAATTTGTTACATCAAACTTGATATAACAAATGTATGCTTCCAAAACTTGACACACCTCCTGTATTGTTCAATTGCGTTATAACTTTTTACATTTCCTTATTCGAAGTTACATAAGCCGTCTTAAATGGCATTAGAGCTCACTTAATTTTGGCCATCATATCTAGCTTATCATTCAAATGTAAATACAAATGAAAATAAAAATCAAAGCAATTCATTGGAATGCCATCTAGTTGGTTATAGATCACAGCTGATGTCCTATCTCCATTAATACGTGATCATTAAATTATAAACAAACTTAATCAAAGTACCAGTGACTATGTATAGTGTTTATGAAAGAATTTCACAAAAAATATATATTAAACTAAATAAATGCAAAAATAAGCTTTCCTTGCTTCATAAGGTAATTTTAGGTCTCCTCATTTTTAATATAGGTCTTAAAGGAACGAAGGCATTTAGTCTAGGATGACAATCTGCTCGCAGGTTGACAATCCATTTGGCTTCGCTGAGCTCTGTTCTATTGGTAATATTGCCTCTTTTGATGTTAGATGGTATATGCTCAATGGCTTTAAAACTGAAGCTATGGTTGGAAAAGTCTTTAATGTGTACTGCTAAGGCATTATGAATATCTAGCTTACGGATATCACTCATATGCCGTAAAATCCTTCTTTTAAATTGTTGGTTTGTCTTACCTACACAGAAACTGGTACAATCATTACAAGTAGATAAGTACACTATATTCTTAGTGCTGCAGGTCACTTTACAATGAAAGTGATATTCCTTAGACGTAATAGGATGGATAAAGGAATTCCTTTTATCTATAAAGCGGCAAGCCATACAATTCCCACATGGATAGGTACCTTTTTTACCCAACGGCTTCTTTCTTCCAAAGCCATCCTTATCCCACAACAGCCTCTTAATATAAAATTAATATTCTTTTTATTTTTTTAACCAAAGTTGGGTTTACTTCCTACGAAATCACAAAGTTTGGGATCATGAGATATTATAGGACAAAACGTTGAAACTATTTCTTTAACTTGTTTATTGTCAGTACTATAGGTCAGCATCAATCTCAATGGTGGTCGGTGGCTGTTAGCCACTTCTGTTGATGTCACTTGATCACTATCTCGATTGGAGACTCTTAAAAATGATGAATCTCCTCTGTTAGAAATCCCACCAATATGGTCACCTGGAGTTCTCATTCCAGGACTAATTTCTTTTACCGGGTAGCCACATTTCAATAGACATGCCTTAAGGTTATTGGTTTCCTCTTCAATTACTTCCTTTCTTGTACACCTTTTTTCAATTCTAGTTATCTCATTTTTCATAACATTCCTAGTTACATGCCTAGGGTGCATGCTGTTCCTGTGGAGGTAATGGTTCTTCTATGTCGGTTTTCGATATAAGGATGTTTCAAACTTAGTTTCAGATATGTGGTTGTAGTGTTCAAATACTGTACAAAGGACTTAAAGTGACATTTCAACTTAAGTCCTATGAATCCATGGTTTCACTGTGTGAAGTATTATGGTTGTTTTGTGGATGACCTGTTCCTGCTATGGGAAGGTGAAGAATGTCACTTCAAGTCCTTTGTACAGTATTTGAACACTACAACCACATATCTGAAACTAAAAAGTGAATGCTCACGTAAGGAAATTAATTTTCTTGATGTTCATGTATACAAGAGCATTGAGGGGGAGTATGAAACATCCTTATATCGAAAACCGACATGGAAGAACCATTACCTCCACAGGAACAGCATGCACCCTAGGCATGTAACTAGGAATATTATGAAAAATGAGATTACTAGAATTGAAAAAAGGTGTACAAGAAAGGAAGTAATTGAAGAGGAAACCAACAACCTTAAGGCATGTCTATTGAAACGTGGCTACCCAGTAAAAGAAATTAGTCCTGGAATGAGAACTCCAAGTGACCATATTGGTGGGATTTTTAACAGAGGAGATTCATCATTTTTAAGAGTCTCCAATCGAGATAGTGATCAAGTGACATCAACAGAAGTGGCTAACAGCCACCGACCACCATTGAGATTGATGCTGACCTATAGTACTGACAATAAACAATTTAAAGAAATAGTTTCAAAGTTTTGGCCTATAATATCTCATGATCCCAAACTTTGTGATATCGTAGGAAGTAAACCCAACTTTGGTTATAAAAATAAAAAGAGTATTAAGAGGCTGTTGTGTGATAAGGATGGCTTTGGAAGAAAGAAGCCGTTGGGTAAAAAAGGTACCTATCCATGTGGGAATTGTATGGCTTGCTGCTTTATAGATAAAAGGAATTCCTTTATCCATCCTATTACGTCTAAGGAATATCACTTTAATTGTAAAGTGACCTGCAGCACTAAGAATATAGTGTACTTAGCTACTTGTAATGATTGTACCAGCTTCTATGTAGGTAAGACAAACCAACAATTTAAAAGAAGGATTTTACGGCATATGAATGATATCCGTAAGCTAGCTATTCATAATGTCTTAGCAGTACACACTAAAGACTTTTCCAACCATAGCTTCAGGTTTAAAGCCATTGAGCATATACCATCTAACATCAAAAGAGGCAATATTACCAATAGAACAGAGCTCAGCGAAGCCAAATGGATTGTCAACCTGCGAGCAGATTGTCATCCTGGATTAAATGCCTTTGTTCCTTTAAGACCTATATAAAAAACGAGGAGACCTAAAATTACCTTATGAAGCAAGGGAAGCTGATTTTTGCATTTATTTAGTTTAATATATATTTTTTTGTGAAATTCTTTCATAAACACTATACATAGTCACTGGTACTTTGATTAAGTTTGTTTATATTTTAATGATCACGTATTAATGGAGATAGGACATCGGCTGTGATCTATAACCAACTAGATGACATTCCAATGAATTGCTTTGATTTTTATTTTCATTTGTATTTACATTTGAATGTCAAGCTAGATATGATGGCCAAAATTAAGTGAGCTCTAATGCCATTTAAGATGGCTTATTTAACTTCGAGTAAGGAAATGTTAAAAGTTATAACGCGATTGAACAATACAGGAGGTGTGTCAAGTTTTGGAAGCATACATTTGTTATGTCAAGTTTGATGTAACAAATTGTAACTTCCAGTCTTAGAACATGCACGATGATCAAAAGCAGTCTACTGGCTGAAAAGCATGATGAATAATGCATCATTTGAATAAAAGGAGTGTACCATTCTTCCAAGGGATGATTTGCTCTCTCAAAAAGGCGCCAGATTTGGAGCAAAGTAATTGGATACAAGTTTGTTTAAAAGAACATCATTTCTGTTCACCCCGTACGATCTGAAGAATGTGAAAACCGAAAGCGCTTATCGTGTATTTGGGGATTACTGCTTTGGAGTCTTTTCCTTTGATATTATGTCTCTGTGAGATTCAGCAACAAGAAAATTGTCTGTTTTACATGTACAACATTACGAAGGTAAAGATTTTGCCTTGTGCTGGAATTGTGGTGAAGTATCATTTGTGAATACTTATCCATTGGACAGTACGTGTTTTACCAGCTATTGGACAGTACATTTTTTACCAGATAAAGGACAGCATTTAAGCCCTATTTTTGGGACCATCTACCTTAATGTATGGTGCAATCTGAGAATTGTCATTCCAGGATCACTGTCTGCATTGCTTCCAATAGGACCGAAAGGTTTCTTAACTTAACAAGTATTTTTATGCTTGTTTTTATTCAATAAATAGACTTGCAGGATTTTATCTGAATTTGTGTTTACGAATTTATTTTTGCTGTGGTACAACAGTTTGATTTTTCAGTATTTGATTTACTACTTTCTGTTGCTTTAGTAGTGAGTGATTCATTCTTTTGTTGATTTGGTTTTGGTTTAACTCACTTTACATGGCTGATTTGAATAATGGTGATGAAGGACATGTCAACCAAAGAATGAAGAATTTATTTGACTTCAGGGTGGTAAATGCAGGAGCATCATCATCTGAAGCTACTACTAATCATTTATTGCACTTGAATTTTGAGAATTTGTCAGAGGAACCATCTGTGGAAATGAATGATGATGGATGCTTTGAATACCTCTTAGGAGAAAATAAAATCCAACAAAAAATGAGATGTAGACGGCTGTAAAATCCAGAATAGGCCTTTTACTTTGTGCAAACACAAACGCTTTCACAATTCAGCTTCATCAGGTGTATATAAGCACTGAATACAGACACACCTTTATACTCATATTGCATCACATGTTACACAGTCATATGACTAAACCTAATTTGCATAGTTTATTAACAAAAACCTCCATATATAAAAAATTTATAAAAAATTTGTGTATACACTCATATATCTCCCTGTGTTAAAAAATATTGTTTATAACAAACACATGTAAAAACCACATATAAAAACATATATAATAGAATAACATTCCACAATCAACTATATATATATGCATATGTTATTTCATCTATCTACGAAGAGGTCTCATCTTAAGTTTCGGTTTTAAGGGAATACACTCATTCAAGCCATGCCCCTCTGTACCTCTGAGTTTAGTGATCCAGATAGCTTCTAAATTCTCTGTCTTATTCCGAATATCCCCACGCCTCATACTTTCATGTAACAGAGCTATCACTCTAAACTTAAAGGTATAAGAGCTATCTGACTCCATTACATGCTTGGCTAGTGCGTTGTTCCTATTACCCTTCCTAATATTATAAATATGCTCTCTTATCCGATCTTTCAGATATCTATCCGTTTTCCCCACATAAAATTTCCTACAGATACAGCAACTTGCTAAATAAACCACATGCTGGCTTGAGCAATTTGCTTCTACCTTGAAATAAAAATCTTGCTCTAAATCAGGATGATGGAAACCAAGACTTTCATCAATGTATGGGCACCAATTACAGTGCCCACACGCTGTAGTCTCTCCATATCCTGTGTGAACCTGAATATCTTTAGGGAAACATAATCTCCTTTTCAAGGACTTATCATTCCTAAAACTGAATCTAGGTGTGTTATCAACCAACCCTGCTACATCTTTATCCGTCAGTAGGATCTGCCAATGTTTCTTAACTATATCTGTGTACTTGTGTACATCTGTAGTATATTTCAAAGACATTCTAATTTTATTGTTCATAGGTGTCTTATGTTCCCCATCATTGGGTCTAGTCCTACACGAAAAATATGGTTTAGCTTGTTCCTTCCTCTTATTAACTGCTAGGGGTATATGTTTCTGTAAGTTACTATTACTGTAACCTCTACTACCTAAGAAACTCTTAACCCTATCCAACTCATTGTTAAAGTCATCATCCCTCACATTTAACCGCGAGGCTCTCATTACCTGATTCATAACCACATTCTTAAATATATGTGGTGGATGTGCACTGCTCCTATGTAACAAATGGTTGACATGACATTCCTTCCTATGTTGTCTCGTATATACTGTTCCATTACTGTCTCTCACTACTTCTACATCCAAAAAATCCATATTGTATCTGGAGAATCTATGTGTAAATTTCAAAAAATGTGTACTGCTATTAATATAATCCATGAATCTAATTAGCTGTACTTCATCTCCTTCCCATAAAATAAAAACATCATCCACAAACCTCCGGTAAAAAGAGATTAAGTGGATGAAAGGACCTTTGAACACAAACTCATCTTCCCAATCAACCATAACCGCATTGGAGTAGCTATTGGCACAAGATGTGCCCATAGCTACGCCATTGCATTGTCTATAAAACTGGTCAACAAATAAAAACAAGTTATGTTCCAACACAAGTTCAAGAAGTCATAGAAGCAGACAAATTTTATCAGAGGTGTATTGTTCATAAACCTCTAAAAAGCCCTTAGTGGCTGTAAGTCCCTCTGCGTCCGGAATCACAGTGAATAATGATACCACATCTAACGTGACTAAGATTACATTGGAGTCATGATGTTCAAAAAACTCATAAAGGTCTCTCGAGAAATGCTCTGTATCTCTGAGAACATGTGCATTCATGTTTAAAATAGGTCTAAGATGCTTTTCAACAAAAATAGAAATTGGTTCAGTACACCAACCTCTACTCGAGACAATTGGTCTCATTGGAGGGTCAATCTCAGATTTATGTATCTTGGGAAGACCTTGTAGTATAGGTATAACAGGATTACTAACTACAAAATAATCCGAAAGTTTCTCATCAATCAGACATCCATCTAACAACCCTCTCAGAGCAGTTTGTACATCCATAATGTGAGAGGATACTTGCTCAGTGTCTATCTTCTCATAAAAGAAACCATTGGTCAAACTGACTAACATACTAGACACATATCTTTCTTTATCCAATACTACAATTAGACCCCCCCTTATCTGCTGGTCTTACACCAACTAAGGGCTTTTTAGAGGTTTATGCACAATACACCTCTGATAAAATTTGTCTGCTTCTACGACTTCTTGAACTTGTGTTGGAACATAACTTGTTTTTATTTGTTGACCAGTTTTATAGACAATGCAATGGCGTAGCTATGGGCACATCTTGTGCCAATAGCTACTCCAATGCGGTTATGGTTGATTGGGAAGATGAGTTTGTGTTCAAAGGTCCTTTCATCCACTTAATCTCTTTTTACCGGAGGTTTGTGGATGATGTTTTTATTTTATGGGAAGGAGATGAAGTACAGCTAATTAGATTCATGGATTATATTAATAGCAGTACACATTTTTTTAAATTTACACATAGAGTCTCCAGACACAATATGGATTTTTTGGATGTAGAAGTAGTGAGAGACAGTAATGGAACAGTATATATGAGACAACATAGGAAGGAATGTCATGTCAACCATTTGTTACATAGGAGCAGTGCACATCCACCACATATATTTAAGAATGTGGTTATGAATCAGGTAATGAGAGCCTCGCGGTTAAATGTGAGGGATGATGACTTTAACAATGAGTTGGATAGGGTTAAGAGTTTCTTAGGTAGTAGAGGTTACAGTAATAGTAACTTACAGAAACATATACCCCTAGCAGTTAATAAGAGGAAGGAACAAGCTAAATCATATTTTTCATGTAGGACTAGACCCAATGATGGGGAACATAAGACACCTATGAACAATAAAATTAGAATGTCTTTGAAATATACTACAGATGTACACAAGTACACATATATAGTTAAGAAACATTGGCAGATCCTACTGATGGATAAAGATGTAGCAGGGTTGGTTGATAACACACCTAGATTCAGTTTTAGGAATGATAAGTCCTTGAAAAGGAGATTATGTTTCCCTAAAGATATTCAGGTTCACACAGGATATGGAGAGACTACACCGTGTGGGCACTGTAATTGGTGCCTATACATTGATGAAAGTCTTGGTTTCCATCATCCTGATTTAGAGCAAGATTTTTATTTCACGGTAGAAGCAAATTGCTCAAGCCAGCATGTGGTTTATTTAGCAAGTTGCTGTATCTGTAGGAAATTTTATGTGGGGAAAACGGATAGATATCTGAAAGATCGGATAAGAGAGCATATTTATAATATTAGGAAGGGTAATAGGAACAACTCACTAGCCAAGCATGTAATGGAGTCAGATAGCTCTCATACCTTTAAGTTTAGAGTGATAGCTCTGTTACATGAAAGTATGAGGCGTGGGGATATTCGGAATAAGAAAGAGAATTTAGAAGCTATCTGGATCACTAAACTCAGAGGTACAGAGGGGCATGGCTTGAATGAGTGTATTCCCTTAAAACCGTAACTTAAGATGAGACTTCTTCGTAGATAGATGAAATAACATATGCATATATATATAGTTGATTGTGGAATGTTATTCTATTATATATGTTTTTATATGTGTGTTTTTATATGTGGTCTTTACATGTGTTTGTTATAAACAATATTTTTTAACACAGGGAGATATATGAGTGTATACACAAGTTTTTTATATATTTTTTATATATGGAGGTTTTTGTTAATAAACTATGCAAATTAGGTTTAGTCATATGACTGTGTAACATGTGATGCAATATGAGTATAAAGGTGTGTCTGTATTCAGTGCTTATATACACCTGATGAAGCTGAATTGTGAAAGCGCTTTTGTTTGCACAAAGTAAAAGGCCTATTCTGGATTTTACAGCCATCTACGTCTCATTTTTTGTTGGATTTTATTTACTCTTTTGTGGAGACGCAGTGGTGGGTTGTCTTCTTTTGGCAATATTTTCTTTGACTATTTACCTCTTAGGAGAAGTCGAAGCAGCCGCATATCGCCTAGAAAGGCTCTCCTGGCAATGATTTCATTTAGAAGCCAGTATGCATAAACAGGTTATACCGAGAGGCATGAGAATTAAATGTATGCCCAGTTACAGAAATCAGTTTCCGGAACTATTAGCCAAATGGCAAGCTATTAATTTAGAAACTAGTTTCCGATATATGCGTTTGATTATTGACTTCTTCAAACCTGAAGAGGTAAAAATTGGTGAACTTATTAAAGAGAAACAAGAAGAACTTGAGAAATTTGATTTGACTGAAATGCAGTTGAATAAGCTGAGGACATTACAGCTTAATCTGAGTACCTATGAAACCAAGTTGAAAGAACAGAAGATAAAGAAACTTTCTAGAGATGTTATGGATTTTAAGAATGGGAGAATTTTCGAATGGCCAAGAGATGATAAGGAAAATGTTATTTAGAACAACAGAAATACTACTGATAAATTGAAGAAATCTTCCAGACTTCCAAACGATTCCACCAGTACTTCTATGGAAGTCAGAAATTTCACCAACAAGTCAATTGGATTCTCTAGGATAGGATCTGATGTAGAAATCAATGACAACTCATGTTTAGAAAGTAATTCAAGGAATGTGGACATAGGTACTCTGCTTAAGAAAGGTGTGACCCATATTCCTGTCACTCAGCATTTACCGGTTTTCCTGAAGCAGACCCAGCGAAGGAATCCACGGGCTTTAAGTCAAGACAGGAAAAGCAAAAAGACTATGAATTAAATGAAGGGTCGTTGGTAATGAATTTATCTAATTATTCTTTGACAAGAGATGAACTAAGTGTTTTAGAAAAAGGTTTGACCTTCATCCCATCTATGAAGTCAGATTTAAGTGAATTTGTTTTTGACTTGAAGTGTTTTCCACGTAATGTTTCTTTAAAGAACATTTTTGGGATGAAAGAGAAAGATCAAAAGTCACTGAAGAAACCTAGTTCTTTTGTTCCTACCAACCATCAGGCCCTTGATTTGTTTACATGTATGTATACTAATGAGGTTATGAAAATAAGAGCAGGTAAAGACACAAAACATTTCCACAACATTTCCAGTGGTGAAAGAGCAGCTATTTCCAAATTACGATCAAATGATGGAATAGTCATAAAGCCAGCTGACAAAGGAGGCAGGATTGTGGTGTTAGAGGCTGAAAAGTAAAAAGCTGGGATGAAGGATTTATTGAGTGATTTTAAAACATATACTTTGGTTAAATCTCAAGAATTAGACAAACATATCCATGAAGTGCAAGATCAACTCTACTCCATGTTAATACAAGGAATCATAAATTTTGAACAATATGAATTCTTTAAGACTGATTTTCCTACTATTCCATCTATTAGTGGATTTCCTAAAGTACACAAAAATAGGCTTGACCCTCCACTTCGTCCTATAGTGGCTGGTCAAGGATGGGTCACAGAAACCATGTCTTTGTTTATAGAAAAAGAATTAAGAACTATGTTATCTTTGATACCTACAGTACTACGTGATACAGATGATTTCTTGAGTAAGTTCAAGGCGGCTATATGTTTAGCTCATGATCAAGATGATTTATTATTGACGACAATGGATGTTACAAGTCTGTTTACCTGTATATCCAACCAAATAGGATTGGATACAGTTAGAAAAATAGCAGGAGATAAAATTGGCCCAGATTTAGCAGATTTAATTTGTTCTCTATTGGAAATGGTGTTAGAGAATAATTTTTTCACATATGGTCAGGATATCTATTGGCAGCAATGGGGGGTAGCGATGGGCACCCCCTGTGCCAATAGTTATGCCAATATAGTGCTATCAGAATGGGAAGGAAATTTCATCTTAAGTCCTATGAATCCATGGTTTCACTGTGTGAAGTATTATGGTCGTTTTGTGGATGACCTGTTCCTGCTATGGGAAGGTGAAGAATGTCACTTTAAGTCCTTTGTACAGTATTTGAACATTACAACCACATATCTGGAACTAACAAGTGAATGTTCACGTAATGAAATTAATTTTCTTGATGTTCATGTATACAAGAGCATTGAGGGGGAGTATGAAACATCCTTATATCGAAAACCGACATGGAAGAACCATTATCTCCACAGGAACAGCATACACCCTAGGCATGTAACTAGGAATATTATGAAAAATGAGATAACTAGAATTGAAAAAAGGTGTACAAGAAAGAAAGTAATTGAAGAGAAAACCAACAACCTTAAGGCATGTCTATTGAAATGTGGCTACCCAGTAAAAGAAATAGTCCTGGAATGAGAACTCCAGGTGACCATATTGGTGGGATTTCTAACAGAGGAGATTCATCATTTTTAAGAGTCTCCAATCGAGATAGTGATCAAGTGACATCAACAGAAGTGGCTAACAGCCACCGACCACCATTGAGATTGATGCTGACCTATAGTACTGACAATAAACAAGTTAAATAAATAGTTTCAAAGTTTTGGCCTATAATATCTCATGATCCCAAACTTTTTGATATCGTAGGAAGTAAACCCAACTTTGGTTATAAAAATAAAAAGAGTATTAAGAGGCTGTTGTGTGATAAGGATGGCTTTGGAAGAAAGAAGCCGTTGGGTAAAAAAGGTACCTATCCATGTGGGAATTGTATGGCTTGCCGCTTTATAGATAAAAGGAATTCCTTTATCCATCCTATTACATCTAAGGAATATCACTTTAATTGTAAAGTGACCTGCAGCACTAAGAATATAGTGTACTTAGCTACTTGTAATGATTGTACCAGCTTCTATGTAGGTAAGACAAACCAACCATTTAAAAGAAGGATTTTACAGCATATCAATGATGTCCGTAAACTAGATATTCATAATAACTTAGCAGTACACATTAAAGACTTTCCCAACCATAGCTTCAGTTTTAAAGCCATTGAGCATATACCATCTAACATCAAAAGAGGCAATATTACCAATAGAACAGAGCTCAGCGAAGCCAAATGGATTATCAACCTGCGAGCAGATTGTCATCCTGGACTAAATGCCTTCATTCCTTTAAGACCTATATTAAAAACGAGGAGACCTAAAATTACCTTATGAAGCAAAGAAAGCTGATTTTTGAATTTATTTAGTTTAATATATATTTTTTTGTGAAATTCTTTCATAAACACTATACATAGTCACTGGTACTTTGATTAAGTTTGTTTATATTTTAATGATCACGTGTTAATGGAGATAGGACATTGGCTGTGATCTATAACCAACTAGATGGCATTCCAATGAATTGCTTTGATTTTTATTTTCATTTGTATTTACATTTGAATGATAAGCTAGATATGATGGCCAAAATTAAGTGAGCTCTAATGCCATTTAAGACGGCTTATGTAACTTCGAATAAGGAAATGTAAAAAGTTATAACGCGATTGAACAATACAGGAGGTGTGTCAAGTTTTGGAAGCATACATTTGTTATATCTAGTTTGATGTAACAAATTGTAACTTCCAGTCTTAGAACATGCACGATGATCAAAAGCAGTCTATTGGCTGAAAAGCACGATGAATACTGCATCATTTGAATAAAAGGAGTGTACCTTTCTTCCAAGGGATCATTTGCTCTCTCAAAAAGGCGCCAGATTTGGAGCAAAGTAATTGGATACAAGTTTGTTTAAAAGAACATTATTTTTATTCACCCCGTACGATCTGAAGAAGGTGAAAACCGAAAGCCCTTATCGTGTATTTGTGGTTTACTGCTTTGGAGTCTTTTCCTTTGATATTATGTCTCTGTGAGAATCAGCAATGAGAAAATTGTCTGTTTTACGTGTACATCTTTACGAAGATAAAGATTTTGCCTTGTGCTGGAATTGTGGCGAAGTATCATTTGTGAATACTTATCCATTGGACAGTACGTTTTTTACCAGCTATTGGACAGTACATTTTTTACCAGCTAAAGGACAGCATTTAAGCCCCATTTTTGGGACCATCTACCTTAATGTATGGTACAATCTGAGAATTGTCATTCCAGGATCACTGTCTGCATTGCTACCAATAGGACCTAAAGGTTTCTTAACTTAACAAGTATTTTTATGCTTGTTTTTATTCAATAAATAGACTCGCAGGATTTTATCTGAATTTGTGTTTACAAATTTATTTTGGCTGTGGTGCAACAGTTTGATTTTTCAGTATTTGATTTATTACTTTCTGTTGCTTTAGTAGTGAGAGATTCATTCTTTTGTTGTTCCAGATAAGGGGTAGTGTATATGACACGTTTCTATCTCTTTAACATTGTTTATTATGTCAGAGGTTAGGTTATCATCTGTTAAACATGTGACCCTTGTGCTGTTTGCTTTACCAATGTGTGACATTTCTATCAGGGCCAGATTGGAGACTGCCATTTAGGCCAGACACAAATTGTGCCTTATTAATCTGTACAGTGATATGGGTCTGAATCTTTTCACATAAGACTTGTCTAGTACACTGTGTATCTTTCTTGTGAAAAACTACTGGTGTTATTCCAGCAGTTACACATGTGGTGATTTACATGCAATAGGGTGCATTGTTATCAATTATTGTGATCAGGGCTGAGCACAATGGAATTATAATGTCCTTTGAGCTGGATGATATGCTCATACTTTTGAGTTGTGTCACATGGAAGGAATATGTCACCACTGTTGATACATGGTTAACTTACAATTACCATCTACCTGAGTACCCAGATCATGTACCACTGGGTGTACTCATTGTGGTGTGCTGTCTATATTCTAATTAGGTTGGGTATTTGAGTTACAAAAGAAAACAATTATGCTTTTTTGGACATTTATTGTGTCTCCATGGTTCAGGCACTATTCATTTGTGTGTGCTAATACGTTCTGCAGTATATCAATACCATTACTGGGTTTGAGGATTGTCCACAATTTGCAGTCATCCACAAAGTTGTTTGCACAAAAGCTGCCTAAGTTTGGCTTCACTTCTGTGCACTAAATACCAACAGGAAAGGCCCTAGTGCAGAACCTTGTGGTAATGCACGTCACTGGACTCTTGCAAGAGGTGAATTAAAATGCTTTGAAAGTATGTGTGCTGGTGGTGGTCCATTTGGCTAACTACTTGGTGATGTAGTATAATATAGCAGTAACCCAGGCCTGGGTGTGGGTAATGCTGGATTTACCCATGCTTGGTGTGGTTTGGTCACGAGGGCGATGCCTGAGTGGCCAAACAAAGCCAACCGTGGGTAAATCCAGCATTTCCCACACCCAGAAGTGGGTTATTGCTATTATACAATGACATTATTTAAGAAAAAAATTTATTACTTTTCTTAAATAATGGCATTGCATAATGCCTCCTTGCTGCCCTTCCGCAGCTGTCTGGTATTCTGCGGCAGTTCTGATGTACTGCGCATGCATATGCCTATGCAGTACATCAGAGCTGTGAGCAAAAGCAATGGAGAAACAAGATCTCTGCTCCTTTTTACTGCTTTGCTATGTTAAATGGGTTTAACATAGCGAGACAGCTTTGAAAAAAGCAACGGAGAAAGCAAGATCTCCATTGCTTTTTACACAGTGTCTCGCTATGTTAAAGGAGTTTAACATAGTGAGACAGCTTTAAAAAAAAAGCAACGGAGATCTCCGTTGCTTTTCTTAAACCTGTCTCTCTATGTTAAACTCTTTTAACATAGTGAGACAGTGTTTTAAAAAAGACTTATACTAATGGAAAAAGTCCGGATGACCGGACCTTTTTCCATTAAAATAAGTCGATTTACAATGTGCACGCTGACCAATCAGCATGCACATTTTGGAATATTAATGGGGGGTCATGGTATAATGGTTTATAGCCAGTTGAGACAGTTTCTGTGCAATGCCTGAGTGTGGAATTGTGTCCAGTGCCTTGGCCAGGTCACGTTATGTGGGATGCACTTTCTTTCCCTCATCCATGTTTTGGTGACATCCTCCCAGAAGTCTACCAGATTTAATAGACATGATGTAGCCTTAGCAAATCAAAAACAGGTTGGTTACCCAGTCGGGAGATTAGAAATGTTCTTGTTGATAACATCCATGATTATTCTATCCATTGGCTTACAGATGAGGCTAGTCAAGCTTATGGCTCTACAATTCCCTATGTTGGGTGATGGCCCCACTTGTTCAGACAGATGACTGTCACTGTCCACCATTCTACAAGAAAATAGCCCGTCTAGTGGCTGTGGTTAAGAAGGTATCCAACTGTGACTGCTAGATCATGTTTTAATTTATTGATAAGGTAACCTGGGATGTTGTCAGGGCTCATTAATACTGTGTTTTAGCCTTAGAGAGTGTACAGGTGAGCTGCTTTCTTGAGAAAATATGCTGAGTAATGTTTGCATGTGTACTTTGAGGGACAAGCACTGGGGACAGGGGGTTAAAGTTTGGTCAAAATCTGTCCGCTAACAGGTTGTCTATTGCCTCTGGTTGAGTATTGGTGGTGCCATCCACAGCTATCTGTGTGCATAGCTTTGCATTCCATATAAGATTCTGTACATAATTAAAAAAATTATTTTGAGAACACCTCCCAGTACAACCTTGGGTATGCATCGCATGACACACAGGGGAACAGTTGCATAACTCTACCTATTTCACATCATTACATCACTTGCACATCATATACCTATATGTTTATCAATGGAAAGGTGTTTGTGATGGCTCTGATACCATATATGGGCACATTACATATGCGATGGATGTGGTTCATGCAGAACATTTAATGACACAAATGCTGACAGTCTCACACTGCTGCTTGGCAACACCTGAATAATCCTTCTGAATAGCAAAATAATTGGACACATAATGAATTCACTATGGTTACGAGTGATTCTGAACTGGTTATATGTTTGTGTATATACCAGCATTACAATATGTGAATGAAACAAGGCATATGTGCCCATGTAATTAGCATGATGTAATAGTGCTGTATGTCACATAGTATTTCATGGTGGTAGGTACACATGTGCACACATGTGCCATACTGCAAGTGTCACTGTGAGGGTTGAATGAGAAATGTGTAGAATGTTAATATACTCCAATACAAGAGCATATGTCTTGTTAAGGCAGCAATATTCATACTGTCATTCCATGGCAGCAGTCCACAGGAGGCATATTACTACAGCTGTTATGGAAGAAACGTAATCAAATTGCAAGAGTGGCCATCAAACATTATGTCAAATCTAAGATCGGAATACACTGTTGAAGAGCTATCATACATCCATACCTCAACACATCGTATCTGGATGACAGCAACACTGAAACAAGTTTGACTTTTATATTGTCAGAGAACACTTTAGAGCAGATGACATAATCAGTGTATGTTGGGAAGAAGACTTTGGGAGGGTTGTATGAAATTGGTCTAGTCCTGTACCACTGTAAAACCTTGTTCTCAATGAGACTTGAGTGATGAAATCAGGACATAGACTCATGCTTTTCTGACTTGGCACACACACAGCCACAAAACAGACCTACACACAAGTTGTCTGTTGTGCAATTTGAACCCCTACCTAACTAGTTAGTCTAGCTGCAGAATACAGTACTCAACATTCATGCCATCACAGAAGACTGATACTTTCATTGTCATACTGTTCTTTTTAAAGGATGACATCATTGTAATGTTCCAGGTAACATACACTGTAATGACGCGTGTGTGCAAAGGCTGGGCTTCAAATTTGCTTTTGTGATTACAATGTGCAACAATACTTTGAAAATCATCTTTTTAACATAGGAGAAATAATCTGTCATGAATGCATGTTGCAGAACTGACATATACATGTACCTGTTTCTCAATATTTTGTTTGGAAGCAGCAGGAATGCAACTGTTGATGTATGTTTGTTTGTATTATGATGCATTGATGTCCACAGTACTAGATGTTCAGACAATATCAATGCATTTTGATCAGTGATGACCAATGGCTAGTGTCAGTATGAACCTATAACAAATGTAAAAATGCAGTTGTGCTCTTTATTTCTGTAGTGCGGTTGACATCAAACCTATTATTGAGCTATCACTTTCTAGTGCATTGATGCAGGGCACTCATGGGTTTGAGTAAGTTTGTCTTCAGTGAATAACAAGTACCTTCCCTTCTTTTATGTTTCTGAATGCCTTTTGATGAGTTGCAGGATAACTGCACAAAAGCCATAGTAAGGCATGCCAAACACCTGTTTATACTGCACTTCTCTGAGAAACTTATTTGCACAAACAATGGCAGGGTGTTAGCACAAGAGAGATTTGCCTTTTCATGAATACAACTAGAACATGAGAACTTGTTAGGAGCACGTTATGTGAGAAATAGCTGCTGGATACTATACTGTTCATACTTCAGTTTATATAGGAGATGCTTTATTATAACTTTTATGACATGAAGAAATGTTGAAAAAACAAAAAAAAAAAATAGAAGGCCAGCAAGGAACCAAATCCACTCAAAATGATTTATTTAGCACTTTTGTCCCAAAATTAAGAGTTTTATTATTCAGAGTTTGTGCAGTCTACATGAAAAAATGTTGCTACTGCCCTCCTTATTTGCATGGAGTTAAGTAGCAAGCAAATGTGGTTCTTTGCATAAATGGAAAAAATATTAATATTTCTATTGCTTTGCCTTCCTTTACACAAACAGGCTTAGTGGCAATGTGTGGCTGTCAGCACTATGGACAGTACTGTATGAAAAAGTACACCAGCTGCCTAGCTTTCACTGTGGCTGCAGGTGTAAGAGCAGTAAGCTTATGGTCAAATCACAAATAACACAGGGCTCAAATGTAGCTCATTCACTTTTTTTACTGATGGAGTCAGGATGGCATTACCTAAGCAAATTTGATCATTACTGCAGACAATGACGACTGTAAAGTATGTGTCTTACACACTTTTTATCATTGAGGCCTACCACTATACATTGGTACAGCTATTAGTTGCTTTGCAGACTTCAGTGAAAATCACAATTTAATTGTGTGTACAGCTTTCTATAAATGACAAGGGATGGCACATGTTTGAGAAGATTTATTTCTGACTAAGCAAATATGATAGCTATTTGTGTATGGTCATATATCCTGAAAAGTGTGTGCAGTATGCTTTGTCACAGTAAGTACAGTCTGTGTATCACATTAGATAAAGATTTAATAAATCATCACCTGAACATGTCAAAAACAGAATCCTACAGATGATTTTAAAACATTGTACAGTACACAAAAAATGTAAAACTATTGAATTAAAGTCAGATGTTAGTATTAACCATCAGCATAATCAAGTCAGTCTGCAGACACCATCCATCAGCCTAATACACACACACACACATGCACACACACACACATGCACACACACACACACACACACACACACACACGCACGCACGCACGCACGCACACACACACACACACACACACACACACACACACACACACACACACACAGGAGTTTGAGTGATGGGATGAATACAAGGAGATGTGAATAAACACCTGGCAGTGATATTTTAAAGGTACATTAATGGTCATGTTTTGGTCTGTTGTCATTATTAGCATTACATGCTGTGCAGCATGAAGGGCATGATGTAAGGGTAGAGAAGACTTAGGAGAGGGACAACAGGCTTATGACAAGCAGTCCAAGGTTAGCTAAATTTGTGATAGTGTGTTTGGATGTCACTTCAGATACTCATTTTTGAGCAGTAATCAATATATCTCCATGAAAATCATAGCTTTTGCAAATGTAATATGTGCATGATTAAATATATAATACACATATATCATCACACTAAAAAAATGAGGCATGCATCTGGAATCAAACCATTGAAGCTGTTGTAAAAACACATTTTTAGACTAGTTATTCTTGTCAATACTCCACAGAGTAATTTTCATTTTGTTACATTCAGCAGTCTAAATAACTGCCAGAGTGAATATTTCAAAATAATGCCTTCAGTATGGTTTAACTCTATGTTCCTTTAGTGCAGTGAGTTTGAGCAGCATTGCACAAAGATAACCAGACTAATGTGGATGATGGCAAAAGCTAACCAGGTTTTGCAATATGACATGAAGATCCATTCACCTCCACTTGGCATTGGTGCATGATACCAAACTCTGAGCAAATGCAGAGGGGAAATAATTGAAGGCTTTATTAGGTGCCATTTCTGGCCATGTGTGTGGTGTGTGTTTCTATATATTGACCAGATTAAAGGTGTGAAAATAGGGTAGATAGGAAAGTGGTGAAGTGGGGTGCAAGCAGGTGGAAGAACAAAATGGAAGCAGTAAAGTAATTTGCAGGAGTGAATTAAGATAGAGACATAGCTATACTCATCTTTAACACTGTAATGTGAACATGTATGGAAAATTGGATGAATTTGGACTGTCACCACAACATAGATGGTGAAAATGATGCGATCATGTTGTATAGCTAGATAGACCAAATCAAGTGGGTCAACAAGACAAATATAGGAAGTGGAGATCTTTGTATTGGACTTTTTTTTTTTTTTTTGCGGAACAGGTGGCCATTTTTTTTTTCTATTTGGATTTTCAGAAGAGAGGAATGTTGGGGAAGAGACATGGGAATCTCATAGTCAGGATGGTAAAGTTGGTGAGGAAGCAGGTGCAAACAGGATTAACATGACAGAGACAGGGATGGTGGTGGACACAAAAGGTTGGTGGACACCATAACTGGGAATAGGTAGGGGACATCTGAGGCACATGCCCATCACTGATGGGAACAGTGAAAATCTAGTCCTGATACACAGAACTGTCATTACTGTTCCCTTCCTCAGCTCCCTGTCAGATAGCTTGACACGGGGGATCTTTTTTTTTTCGGCAACAGTGCAAGTTTCTAACCCGTCATACACCATCCCTGGCAGCTCATGGTGGGTGATATAAACCTCACCTACACCAATACTCTGGGAAGGTACCAATGCACCAGTAGCTTGGACAATGCTACCAGATGTGGATAGGCTATGTAGTACAAGGACTGTGGAGGAAGTACTGCCAGGATGCTTCCCAGATGTGCTGGGTGCTGATGTTGCAGCTGGTGTAGGGTTGGCAGGATGAGCCACAGCAGCTAGCTTACCTCACTGTGCTGAAAATTATTTTTATGCTGGCAAAAGTATGATATCAGAATGGTGTGTTTACACATATAAAAAAAGAAAGACAAAATAAACAAAAAATAGATTATTAGAACCATTACATGACACTTAAATTATTTATTACAATAAATATACTTTTATTATTATATTAGCTATACAGCTTTCCAAATCCAAAGTAGGATTGTGAATTGTAACAAGTTGTTTACATATTTAGTGCAATGAGTGATTATGCAAGTATTTTTGAAAAGGGCTGCACAAATGCAGCTCTGTCATCTCTTTGTATTATGTTAATTCTTCCCCTATCTCTGTTGTAATCACAGGCATGCATTCTATAAAGCATTTTGTACCATTTTCCTTTAAATGTGTGATAAAAATATGACAGCGAAAAACTGTTTTGCTACTAGTGATCACATATGATAAATGTATGGGGCTTGCTGAAATCCCACTGCAGAGAAGGTTGTCTCGATTGCTGTTGTGTTTTCCTTCTAAAACTAATCAATCACATTTGCAAGCCATTAGTAACTAAAAGTGGTGTAGGACTTACACTCTGTTTACATTTTCTACAAGAAGTGAAATGTTTGTTATTCAGTTGCAGTTATAATGAGTTCACCTCTCATTTCCATCTTCTCAGTGCTCAGAGGGCTGAATCTACACTATAAAAAAGTAACTTAACTATGTAGCTAGGTAAGTTGAAGGTGAATAGACTTTTGTATTTGGACGAAACAGAAGATTGGTATTCCTCTGAAGGTGATTGCTCTGCAAGAAAGGCTTATAATTTGGCTAAGGTATGCTTGTATTATTCAGGTACATTCCAAATTTTGTAAAATGTTACAAATATATTTATATAGCCAACAGAAAATGGAACTTTTATCTTTATGTGCTTCTTATACTTCACTGTTAGCACAGAGATTTATGGCAGGCATTTACATTTCAGAGATAGACAGGTTATACTTTCAGCACAACTACTATTTTTAAAATTTGATTTTATTATAGTCTATGTTATTGGAGAGAAATGTAATGTTGGTGACACTGACACCAATCGTATGCTTCTGAGATGGCCAATGGCAACCTCCTCAGGAGTGGTTGACAGATGGTGAAGTGATTGGCATTCATAAGTTGACTTTTCTGTTATAAATCTGTACACATTCTGATAATTGTGTGGAAAGCATACAGACATTACTTCTGTAGTATTCCTTGGGTTTGTACAAACTTTCATTTGTTTACTGTTTTGGGGTGGAGGAGCCACTTACCATTATGTAGTCCAAGAACAAAAGAGTGTTTTAGATGCATTTCTGTTAAAAACGTGTAGGCATCCTGATATGTCTGTGGAAAACACACACACACATATATATATGTATATATATATATATATATATATATATATATATATATATATATATATACATATGTATGTGGTATTCCTTGGTTTGTATATATATATATATATATATATATATATATATATATATACACACATTATTTATGTGGTATTTTTTGGTTTGTACAAACCTTTGTTTGTGTGTGAGGGGGAAGTGGAACAACCACCTAAACCTCAGCTGTACTAAATGCGAAGTTTGTTTCAGGTGCTTAATGTTGACAAAACGGTAAACAGACTGATTATGTTTTGCAACTAATACAATAATTACGTGATATTGGTCTGTTGTATCCTTCTCTGTTTTATGTTACATAGGATTTCTGGCACCCAAGCCTACAAATCCATGAAAACTCCCTTTCAATGACGTGGAAAATGAGGTGATAATGCAGTCTCTGAGGTGCCCAGGAGCCTTTTTGCTTAAGAGAGGATGGGGTCAATGGCTGCCAGAAATGAGATTTGTAACCAGTTAATCAACAATGTCAAGGCAGTCGGAGGTCACAGCAGAAATTATGATCAAGTGATGCATCGGGCCACTGATATGATTTCATAAGTCCAGAGGGGGGCTACATGCAGTTGCCTAAGAACAGCTAGCTATGGGGGGTGGTTCTGCTAATGAGCCTCCGCTGACATCTAAATGAGGAGTTTTTGTCCACTGTCAGAGATCCAGACAGCTCAATGGAGACTGCACATTGTGTGCTTGATGTTGATGCTGATGTGGCTGGGAGGACAAGTGTGTTCCAGAAGAAGATTTCAGGTAAGCTTACATATGGCAACTTTTATATTTGCTTGTAGAATAAAATATATAATTTGATTACTACTTCCTGTGTTTTTTTTTTAATCTGTAGCTATTGATAGGCAGAGTTATAAAAGAGTGTTAGCACACATAGGTATGGGTGGATGTCTTAGCCAAGTTTCAGTTATTTCTTACAGGACATATAGGTGATTGTGTATTCACTGCCCCCTGTGTTATTCTCATTGTGATGCTTATTTGCCATCCTTTCCTTGCTTCTTTTCTTCCAGACCATTCTCTCTGCAAACTGTGGGGAAAGCTGCACATGTTAGGCAAATGCTTATTTGCTTATTACTAACATTATTTAGATATATAATTATCTGTATGTGTGAGAAGGGTGTAATGAGTGTCTGTATTGCTGTACCATCCATGATTGTGTGACCAGTGTTACTTTTTTATCATATATATTGGCTTAATATTTAGTGTGGTAGTAATTTCATTCATGTTTGTTGCTTATTATCACGGGTGATGCTGGTGGAAGTGCAGAATTCCCACCATGTGATGTCAGAGTATCAGTAGGCTCTGATGATGATGGTGGGCAAACAGAGGAACAGTCAGGGGTTGCAGAGGTTGAGTCTGACACTGGGGTTGTAACTCACTCATTGAAGGCTTTTGGTGAACCGAGGCGCTAGAGAGAAAAAGAGAGAAAATAAAGTTTTATTTTCACTGGTTGTTGTTCCTTTTTGTGGTGTTCCAGTTCGTATTCCAGTTCGTACTACAGTTTGGTGTTGCATTGTAACTCACTCATCCCTTGTTTTCCTCTCAGACACAATTGGTATGCCTATGCCTACCCATTCCACTGACCCCTCAGATATTGGGTTGAGGGTGACATACTTGATCAGGGTATTGTGATTATTGTGGCTTCAGAGCCAGTTGACTCTGGCCATAGCCAAGTTGTGGGTGAGCTGCCACACAGGAGGCTTGATAGGGCTGTTAGGAGGTGGCCTGCTTTTCACCATCCACCTGATCCTAGCATGTCTTTATGTGCTACTCGATGTATGTTTAGGGCCATTATGGAGGCACAGGCGCATTCCAAAAGGACCTCCTAGGACATGCTTAGGTTTGTAAATGTGGCACAGGCTAACATGCATGACTGCCTGTGCCTTGTAGCTGATTCAATAGATTGGATGAATGACATAATGGAATGGGCAGTGTCTGTGATGGAATATCTGTTGGGAGCAGTAGGTCTGCAACATCATCTGCTGTTAGTCAACTAGGCCATGCACTATCGTGATCTTGTAATGGCACTACTTCCACTGCTCCATCAGTGGCTGACGTGTCCCACCCAGACATAGTAGATCCTGGGGTAGAGCACATGAGCATAGTCATGAGGGGATCTCATCCAGCAGACATCTCTCACATTCAGGTATTACCATCACATCTGACCATGGACATGGATATACCAGTGCAACTACTGGCAGAGCCAGTTCTCACAACTGGGGGCAATGACAATTAACTAATGCATCTGCCAAGCACGGCTACCACCTGACCAACATGCCAGGATGTAAAGACAGCACAGAGCTTGGTTGTGTTCATGCAGATACTCACACATGCAATTCACATTGATTGCCCATACAGACACACACAAGACATTCATGAAGCGTGTAGGTCATTCTATGTCAGTGGCCATTTGATAATTAGTTACATTTCTGCCTGCCTAGCTTTTTACTCACACACACACACACACACACACACACACACACACACACACACACACACACACACACACACACACAGTCACTGCTGTTGTGTCAGCCTTGGCCTCCTGCTCCCACCCCAAAAAAAACAACACCCTGTGAAAAGGATGATAGCTGTGCCATCACCTTGTTTCTATATTTTTGATTCAGAGATGCATATGATTTTTTTTTCTGATCACAGGGTGCATAGCCAACTGAGTGCTTAGTATATGTATTGGTGATGTTATTTAGAAAATTTAACTAATTTCTTACAGCCTTTTTACTGTTGTGATTGCTACCTTGAAATTGTCAATATTTCAGTGAGTTTTACTGATAACACGTGTGAGAATAAAGGGATAATTAGACTATGGACTGCTTTTTCTGTTGTATGTAATTTTGATGCATGAGACATGTTAACTGATAAATGTCATAAGTCTATCTACATAAGTCAGCCCTGTCACATATTGATGTCATGGATGGACAGCTCATGCACATTCTACTTAGGTACATTTTCATGTAACAGCATTCAAGTATCTGACTTTCATTTGTGCTCTTACCTATTTATTTCCTTTTTCCAGGTTTAATATATTCCTTGATAATGATGCAGTTACAACTGTTGCAATTTGGGGCTGACTCTGTCTGATGCTAGCAGTACATAGGCATTACTTGGGTAAGTAAAGGTTTTGAGCATTGCCTGGTATCAATGTATTGATTTTTCTGTATGTATGTGCATAGAACTAATGTTGTACCCCTTAGGTGGACAGCATGTGCACTATCCATTGCCTCTTGGCCAGGGCAAATATATATTGTCCATGCCTATGTCTACCTACACCCACAGCTGCTAGTGGTGCCCCCTGACTCCTCAGTTGTGACTGTGGTGACTTTGCCAATGGTGGTGGAATGTGTGCCCCTTCCCCTTGGTGTTCCTGTTGCAGTTTATTTCTTAGGATACTCTTGTGTAGGATAGCACAGACAGTGATAATTTTGGCACAAATACTGGGATCATACTGCATGTCCCACTGATGTATCTAGGCACTGAAACCATAAACTCAGCAGCCCAAATACATGCTCTATGATATTTTTTGTTTGAGCTTGTGCCTCCATAGGTGCGTCTGCATTTCTGAAGGGTGGCATCAGCCATGGTTCGAGTGCATACCCTGCATCCCTCAGTAAATGGCCTTGTGGAATATCCCCACCTGGAAAAGCTCTGGTAGGGTTGTGAGCTGATCCTGAAATGGGAGCCATGGAAATTGTTAGGGTTTTCAGCTCACTTGTTGAATATAATTCCCTTAGTGTTACACATGACCTGGCAGTTAATGGAGTGAAAGCCTTTTCTATTTATGTGGACACTTCTCTGTTCCCTAGGTTGTGCTTTGATCTCAGTGTTTGTGAAGTATATGGCACCCAAGACTTCAGGGGAAGTGTGCTATGGAGTAAAAATCCAGCTCTGTCACTGGGGGATACAGGTATAATAATTATAGTCACTGGCATGCAGTAGCATAACATTCAAGAATTGATGTAGGATCCTGGATCCTCATACCTGTGATACTCTGGCATGTCCCCTGTTGTTCTCTGGAAGGTTCCTGTAGCTAAAATTCTGCACTGCATATACCTTGGTCTCCACAGGTGTTGGTTGCCCCTCGGTTTGCCCTTGCTGTCAGTTGAAGATGGCAGTGGTTGCTGAGTTACTGGAGTGTGTCTCTATCCACCCTATAGTGCTGTACTAATTCCACCTCATGCAGACCGTGAACAGTTAAAGAGGGCCTAAACACCATTCCTCTTCATGCCTGAGGTCTATCATCATTATCAGCAGCATAGACTTCAGCCTGTTGCACACACACATGCAGAAGAGCAGCAACACCCCCTAACATTCTTGATATGCAGTATAGTTTCTGTAGCTGTAGTCTAGTAGGTTTTGGATTTTGAGGCTAAAACCTAGACTAGTGCACACAATTGCTTTATTGCTTGTTGAACAGTCTCACTATCTTGTATTAGTTGATTAGCATACAATTCAGCTGCTTCTACTGTAATTAGCATGTACAATGTTTACCATGTTTGGATGGCGCTACAGATTCTGTAGAGATGCTTACTGAATACAGATTGGCTCATTATTGTGTACGTGTTGTACCATGATGTGCACACAATTTTAGAAAGCTGTGTAGGGTTTTTTGAATACAGTCCAAATGTGTCTGATGCAAAATCTTTGACAGTCTTTATATTGAACTTTATAGCTGCATGATTTAGAAAACAACACATTTCCTTTCTCAGGCTCATTACCTGCTGCTGTACCTTTGAAAATAGCATAAAGAAGTGATAATTTCAATAAAAGACTATATTAAATCCTACCCTTTGCCTTTCCTAAAGGACATAAAACAGAATATATGCACTTTCCAAAATAGCTCCAATAGAGTTTCATGGCCTCTACCTTATACAAGATTTTGATATGGCCAGAAAAAAAAATATTGCATACAATTTAGTATACATGGAAATCAGCTGTTTTTTTTTTCTATATTCTGCTAAAGTTTTTTTTTTTTTTTTAACAGCTACTGGTCACAGCTAGGAAGCTACAAGTTAGGGTACAATTTTGAATGCCTTTGTGAATGTTTGAAGCTGATAACGTTCATAAGTTCTGAGAATGCCTATATGCTTTAATGTTTTAACCCTATGGCTACTCAAGAAGTTACAGTTGCATCCTTCTCTTTGACACCAACCAACTGTCTGACTATGCAGTATAGGGTTTTGCTACACTGTTAGTTTCAGATTTGCTTTTTTTTTCAGCTATACCAAGATTTTATGTAGCTTATCACTGAAAATATGCCAGGCAACTCTCAAAAGCAGTATTATATAATTTCTTATGTAAGTATGCAAGCATTATTTTTGGAAATTAATGAATTTAATTTATTTTAGTTTTTTCTCTTTTGACTTAATCTTTGTGTTTTAGTAATATTTCACTAATTTCTGATTTTATAGTAATTCATTTATACTTATCTAATGCACTGCACTTTTTAATACAAACATTGTGATGGTTTTCCATTATGTTTTGTTTGTTTTGTTTTTGTTTTATTTTGTTTTTAGTACTATTATTTGATTGTTGCTGTAGCTGTTGATTGTTTTCCAAACAAACACAAGTAAACAAATAAAAAAGCATGGCCCAGAAATTTCTGTTCTCTTTAGATAATTAAAAACTGTTTCAACCAATGGTGCCCAGAACTAGGCATGCCACCTACATGTATGAATATGTTTTATTATACCATGATCCCCCCAAAACGTGCACGCTGATTGGCCAGCGTGCCCGTTGTAAATCGAGTTATACTAATGGAAAAAGGTCCGGTCGCCCGGACTTTTTTCCATTAGTATAACTTTCGATAAGCTACTGTCTCGCTATGTTAAATGGGTTTAACATGGCGAGACCTAAAATAAGCAGCGGAGACTCCGTTGCTTATTTTAAACTGTCTCTATGTTAAACCCATTTAACTCTTGAGACAGTTACAAAAAGGAGAAAGCAAGATCTCCGTTGCTTTTTCGCTATGTTAAATGAGTTGAACATAGCGAGACAGCTTTAAAATAAGCAACGGAGATGTCCGTTGCTTATTTTAAAACTGTCTCGCTATGTTAAACTCATTTAACATAGCAAACTAAAAAAGCAACGGAGATCTTGCTTTCTCGCTTTGCCCACAGTTCTGATGTACTGCGCGGACGGCGCGGTACATCAGAACTGCGGATGCCAGACATCTGCGGAAGGGCAGTAAACAGGCATTATACTATGCCATTATTTAAGAAAAGTAACAGTTTCTTTTCTTAAATAATGTCATGGTATAATAGCAATAACCCACTTCTGGGTGTGGGTAATGCTAAATTTACCCACGGTTGGCTTTGTTTGGTCCTCGGGCCGCCCTTGGGACCAAACCACTCAACCGTGGGTAAATTTAACATTACCAAACGTCGGTATTGCTATATTAATAAACTTTTTATCCAAATGTCATGTGTTTGGGTTTATCTCTCTATCTAGCCATCTATTTATCTATCTGTTTGTCTTTTTTTCTATCTTTCTTTCTATCCATCTATTTTTCTATGTATGTATATATGTGTCTGTCTAAATGGGAGTACTTACAATCTTCAAAACTCCCATATGCTTAAATTGTTTTTGTTGATATGTCCAAATCAACAAAAATAATCTCAACACAGCAATGTGTATGCTCTGAAAATAACCTCAAAAAATGCAAAAGTAAAATATAATTTTTTGCAGAGTGACATATTCTCTTTCCCCTTAGACTGCCAAACTCACACACCTGTCAACCATCTGTTTTGTTGAACAAAGTGTGTCAACAAAAACAGACAACAACATTAGGGAGCTTTTCCTTATTTTAAGTGCTCCCATTTCAGACTCCTCTTTCTTCTGCAAATTCTGGTAATTAGGGTATTGTCTAATTAAGAAAAGGAAAGAGAAACTAATAAAGAATAAACTCAATAAGTAGTTTAGTACTTTAGGAATAAACTGAACAATCATGCTGACTTATAATAATATAAAATTAATGATTTATCCGTATGCAGAATTTTCTTAACATATGATTTAGTGACTACATCGTTCTGCCTAACACATATTTTATTTACAGGTTCTCCTTAAAGGTTGTTATAAAAAGAAAATACTTTGCTTTAAATAACCAAGAACATGTGCAAACATGCATGACTTTGAAAAATCTCAATACATCAACAAAACATTACTTATTAGAAATGTTGAATATATAGTAC
The DNA here is from genome assembly GCF_019279795.1 of Protopterus annectens. NCBI lineage: Eukaryota > Metazoa > Chordata > Ceratodontiformes > Protopteridae > Protopterus > Protopterus annectens. Next base: position 1,039,588,408 of record NC_056731.1, on the reverse strand, counting down.
CTTCTATATTAAGCAATGCTGAAAACCTGCATTTTGCTTGCTTACATAGAAGAGTTGTCCATAAACTGTTCGGTTTTCAGATATTGCCCACATCACTGATCTAAATATTTTGTGTCATCATAATTCACGTTTTCCTTTGTAATATATTTATTGTCATTTATAATTGCCCTCCTTTACCTTTGCCATAGTAAGTTACATCGTTTTTATGTTGCTGCATGTATTGCTAACTTATGTTGCATTTTACTATATCTGTATGTGGATCATGTTATGTCTTTCCATGCATCTACTGCGGAGTTAGTAAATCAGTCATAACAGTTAATGTGTATTTCCTTGTATGATTGTTTTATATTCATGCATCTAACAAAACAAGTGGAAATGTAATTTACTCTTATCACTTACCTAATTTTTTTGGGGGGGTATACAAAATTCTAACATTTCAGAGCTTGTAACAACTCCCTTTTATGTTAATTTCATTAAATATAAAAGAGCTGAGGATGGCAAATATACTGCATTAAAATAAATGTTGTTACAATGAAAGGTTGTGGTTTGATTTGGTTACTGAATGCATTTAAGACTTACAGGACTAACAAATACTAGTAATTAGCTTACACCTCAAAGAGGTGAGAAGGGTATATATCCAAATTAAAAGAGAAATGTTAGTGTTTTGCTGAAAAGTTGCATTTCATTTGCTTACATACAAGAGTTGTCCATTGTGATCTGTAGTGAGAGTAGAAAACAGGTGGAGGAGACCCTGGTGAGGTGGAGATATGCTCTAGAGAGAAGAGGAATGAAAGTCAGCAGGACTAAGACAGGATATATGTGTGTGAATGACAGGGAGGATAGAGGAATGGTGAGGATGCAGGGAGTAGGGGTGGTGAAGGTGGATGAGTTTAAATACTTGGGATCAACAGCTCAGAGTAATGGTGTGTGTGGAAGAGAGGTGAAGAAGAGGGTACAGGCAGGATGGAGTGGGTGGAGAAGAGTGTCAGGAGTGATTTGTGACAGATGAGTACTAGTAAGAGTGAAAGGGAAGGTCTACAAGAGGGTAGTGAGACCAGCTATGTTATATGGGTTGGAGACAGTGGCATTGACAAAAAAGGCAGGAGTCAGAGCTGGACGTGGCAGAATTAAAGATGTTAAGATTTGCACTGGGTGTGACAAGGGTGGTCAGGATTAGGAATAAGTATATTAGAGGGTCAGCCTAGGTTGGAAGGTTTGGAGACAAAGCCAGAGAGGCAAGATTTCGTTGGTTTGGACATGTGCTGAGAGGGATGCAGAGTATATTGGGAAAAAGATGCTAAAGATGAAGCTGCCAGGTAACAGGAAAAGAGGAAAGCCTAAGATAAGGTTTGTGGATGTGGTGAGAGAGGACATGTAGGTGGTTGGTGTGACAGAGCAAGATGCAGAGGACAGGAAGAAATGGAAACAGATTATCTTCTGTAGCAACCCCTAATGGGAGCAGCTGAAAGAAGAAGAAGACATACAAGAGTTGTCCATAAACTGTTTACTTAAATAACAAGGAATGGAGATCCAAACAACTCAGTTTATTTATTTGAGATCACACTGCTTTCATCCAAAGTATGCCTTCAGTTTCATTAATCACTATCCTTCATAGAGTTCTTTAGAGCACTGAAAGCCCCCCCACACACACACACACATACAAAACTCATGTTATTCTAAGTGTTCAATCTGTTTGGTGTGTGTTAAACCCAGAGCATAAACATTTTTTTCAGTGATGGTCTTGGTATTTATTTGTTGTGTAATAAGTATCATGGCAATACTTTATTTCAGACTGTAGTCTGTGAATAATTGTATAGCAGTTTGTGTAATGCAAGTCATATTTAAGCAAAGTTGTATTAAGATTGCAAGTATGCACAACTAACCACATCAGCTAAATATATCACTATGTAATATTAAAGACTCAGCCAATGCAATGGTCTAGGTTTGGCTACAAACTTCCTACAATATGTTTTTGCTATCTGATGCTTATCCTCCAAACAATTATTAAAGTAGTACTAACTCTACAGACAGCTATTTTCTTCAGTTAAGTATTTTGAACTAATTAATCCATCATAATAGTTAATATGCACTTCTTCTATGTTTTTAATGATTGGAGCACAACTCCAGTCATTATCAATGAACTTCCATTGCTTCATCAGTTTAAAACATTCAAAAAATGTCTGGCATCAAAGTTGATTTGCCTGTGATTCACAAGCTGAGGTAAAGTCTCTAATTTAATTTTTTTGGACTATACTGTATTTAAAATAGGGTTGTTAAAATCCATGAAAATATTGATTGCATAGATATAACAATGATTTTTATTTGTCAACTGTTAGACATACCGATTTTGTAACATTTAAATAGCTTCATAAATGTCCCTTGGGCTAATTCTGTAAACATAGGTGAATCGGTTTTCAAATATTGTGCATACCACTAAATTAAATATTTTGTGCCCTCATAATTCACTTGTTTTCCTTTGTTAATATATCTATTTTCATTTACTATAATTGTCATCCTTTTCATTTGTTATAATACTTTACACAGTTATCATGTTGGTGCATGTATTGCTAACTTATGTTGCATTTTACTATCCTGTGGATTCAATAAACTCCTTGTAGGCTTAGGGCAAAGCCTACATAAAGTTTACATGTTCACATGAAGAGCTGTAGTGCCAACTGCATATCCATGCCACACATTGCGCTTACACAAATACAAGGGTAGTTTCCTAACATGTAAAGCAGCATGAACACCTGCAGACATGCAGACATTTTTACCTGTGGGCAAACTAGCTCTGCATGACTGCGTGGACAGTCAACAATAACTACCAAGGTTTAATGTAAGGCAATGCATAAAGTTCTAACACATTATAGGAAAGTGCAGTCAGTGCAGAGTACTGTGCAAACCTGTTTTAGGCAAACTGAATAAACGTTTTGGTGGTGATCTGCAAGGGTACATAGACTGCATTATAAATAATTATTCTGGGGAAGTGTGTGCATTGAAAAGGGCCACACACATGAACTGTAGGAATGAAGACAGGGGAAGAGGACATGTGAAACATGGTAACATACAGCAGATAAGGGCATGCCAATATATGTACATCACAAAGACAATGCAGTTGTAGCAGGAACAGTAATCACATATCTACATGATGCAGTACTTATTGCTGTTTACACCTACTGTGTGGGTTTAGTCATATCATCACAGTTATTGTATATTATAGGACTGTCACACAGCGCCACATATTAATGGAGATGATTGGTTGTGATATAAGCATCCTGACATTATCACTGCAGAGGACATTTATCAAGGATGGTATATACAATAGGGGATATGTGAATGTTGTGAAAATGTGCAAAATGATTTGCTTGAATGTGAATGCAATGTGAGGATAGGACTCAACCAAGCCAGATACATCGCAACAGGCTGATGGACAAAAGTAGACAGAAGCACACAAAATCATGGAAAATATCAACCCCTGGATTCTCAAAAGCTCTTACAGAGTACAAGATTGGTGCAAGAGCTCAAGACGGCAATATATCTGCCGTGCTATTCAGGAACAGCCTGCAGGGGCATGCATGTGTGCTCCTGCACTAATCTTGCACGGACTAAGCCCTGGTATGCAAATCACCCCATTTGCAGGTGAAATCCATGCAAATACGGTTGCCACCCATGTCGTTGTTAGCAGGACACTCACGGTTTGAGCCCTCTCATCCCACTTCCCGCAGTCACCAAGCGTGGGACTTTAACAGTCCTGTTTTCCCCCTTTTCACGATCGCAAATTCAATTGCCATGGAAAAGCCGAAAATACTTCTGTTTTTTCCACGGCAATGTGGCTACATCACCACCTGGACCTGCAGTTAGAGGGATTCCCTGCTAGGTCCAGGTGGTAATGCAGCACAGTAATTGGCTGCAGGGATTGGAGGGGGCAGGAACTTGCTAAGAAGAGCCCCATAATGGTCGCAGCTGTAGAGCACTAAGCTCTACAACAGCTGCGAATGAAATAGATCTGATATTCTATTTCTCCAGCCAGCCAGGAAAGAAGCCAGCCAGCCAGCCAGGAAAGAAGCCAGACAGCCATCAAAGAAGCCAGCCAGCCAGCAAAGAAGCCAGCCAGCCAGCAAAGAAGCCAGCCAGCCTACAAGGGAGCCTGCTAGCCAGCAAGGGAGCCTGCCAGCCAGCCCAGCCACTACTTGAACATCCAACTAGCCATTCCAGCAGGAAGGAAGCAAGCTAGCCCAGCAATAACTGTGATAGTGGTAAGTACATAATTGCATTTTGTGGCTTTAGTTATTTATAATGGGAATAGTGTGCTTTATTTAAGTTTTTAATGTTTGGAGGTAGATGGGGATGTAGTATGCAGTATTTAAATCTGTGCAGTGGTTATTTTGAGATTTTTGAGTACTAGTTTAAAATGGGAATATATTGTGGTTTAATTTTTTAATATTTAGAGGTAAATGGGGGTGCAGTACAGAGTATTTAAATCTGTGCAGTGGTTATTTTGATATTTTTGAGTAGTAGTTTTTAAAGATATAAAATCTAAATGTATATTTAATTGTTATTATTCTTGGGGGTATGATTTGGAAGCATTACTTTTAAAAGGCTGAATTGTGTATAGAAGTTGTTTATTTCTGTTGGGGGGCAGTGAAATATAAATTTAGTGTGATGTATTTCTATTGTCGTAGCTTTTTCTGGGTATTGTCTGTTTGCAGATAGAAAATGTTCGAGCATAGTTTGCACTTTTTTGTATGGAAATGTGTGCAATTTAATGCTGTTTTCAGGAAGTTACGATATACTGTTTGGGTAATTTTTCCTGTTAGTTTCTGCAAGTCCATGTGTATGTTGTACAAGTCTACCTTTTGAGGGGGAATGTTAACAGTTAATGTAATTCATTTATTATTCTAGTAGGTACATGTTGCCAATTTGCCGAAGCTGTTTCAAGATTGTTTTCATTTATACTTGTAAATGTGTGCATTTAATTTATTATGCATTTTTAATAAGGTTAAAATGTACTGCTTTGCTTGTAATGTGAATATGGGTGTGTTGCTTTTACTTGGGCCTGTTTATTGCATTGCTATGCTGGGTAAATTACTCTTAATTGCTATGTTTTGAGGTAAAAGGAGCCCATGGAGTCTGCTGTACTTTGTAGTTTATATTAATTCTCTTGCAAGAAGTATTTTTAAAAGTTAAAATGTTTACGGACTTTTTTCCTGTTTATTTTTTTTTTTTGTGGATGGATGCTCAGAAGTTAATGCAATGTATTTGAGATTGTGCTAAACCATGTCATTGTTACAGGGTAGTTTGCGTTTATAAGTAGCAAAGTTTGTATTTTGTGTTTTAGTGATGTCTTCAACATACTTATGTACTGTTTTCATTATAATCCGATTACGACCAGTGCTGCTGTTGGGCATGTTCATTAATAGATCATTGCGCTGTGTAAATTAGTGCCATACATTTCTTTTAACTGCTGTGGTCAAAAGCTAAATCAGGTCTATGGTATCCACTGTGCATTCTCATTCATTTTAGTGTTTTTTGGTTCAGTGAATGTGGTTAACTTTTTTTGTCTTGAGGGGTGGGGTGAGGTGGGCATGTTCAGTGGTAAAAATAATGCATTTCATTTTCTACAAGCTGTATTAATGTTAGTTTTCAATGGCCAAAATGCCCCCTACATTACCTCATTTACTATTTGACCTTTTTCAAACTGTTTGTAATAACTCTTTTCTGCTCCATTCCTTGGTTCTTTCGCATGCCAATGTTTTTCAAGCCAGTTCTTTCGCATGCCAATGTTTTTCAAGCCAGTTCTCTCACATGCCAGTGTTTTTCGAGCCAGTTATTTTATGTGCCAATGTTTTTCAAGCCAGTTCTTTCATGTGCCAATGTTTTTTAAGCCAGTTCTTTCATGTGCCAATGTTTTTGAAGTCAGTTCTTTCGTGTGCCAATGTTTTTCAAGCCACTTCTTTCACATGCCAATGTTTTTTTAGCCAGTTCTTTCGTGTGCCAATGTTTTTTGCGCCAGTTCATTTGTGCTGTGCAGCAGTATGTTACTGCACCCTACTAACACAGTTTTGGTAAATATGTTGCATATCAGGTAAGTACAGATTCAAGCATGAAGAGAGCAGCAGCTTCATCACAGTCAACCAGCAGCAAGAGAACGTGCAAGTGGCAGGACGTTTGGAAAACAGAATTTGACTGGATCGAGAGATGCAATGATGTCAAAGCATTCTGCAGGTACTGCAAGAGAGAATTTCTAGTGACCCACGGTGGAAGAAATGATGTCGCATGACATGAGGCAACTGAACAACATAAGACTGCCATTCTTCAAGCTAAATCCACTCACCTGATGACAAAGTGGGCAAGGAACGCAAACCTTGAGGGACCAGAATTTAGGATCATTGCAGCAGAAGCCTCTGAGGTTTTCCATGCTGTTAAGTACAATATTTTCTATAACAGCTTGGACTGTGCAGTAAAGTTGGCCAGCCAGTTGTACAGTGATCTGGACACTGCACTGCAAAGAAACTATCTTGTGGCAGAACCAAGGCTGAAGCCATAGACCTTCAAAAACCAGGCACTTCATTTGCAATTTCATCAGATGCTTCCAACAAGGGGAACATAAAATTATTTCCCCTTGTTGTGAGGTATTTTTCTAAAGAAGAAGGGGTGGTGAATGGCCTTTTGGACTTCTATGAAGACCCTGATGAATTGGCACAGGCTATTTCACAGCAAATTTCCAACATTATGGAAAGGCACTCCTTGCCCTGGAACAGCATTTCAGCTTATGGGGCTGATAATGCCAGTGTGAACTATGGGAAGAAATCTGGTGTGTATACCAGATTAAAAGAAAAGTGCCCATCACTCCAGTAGGCTAACTGTGTTGCCCATGTCATTCACAATGCAGCCAAAAAAGCTGCAGCACAACTACCATATGACTTGGAAGCATTTGTAATGAGACTTTTCAGCCACTTCTCAGGTTTGGCCACAAGGACCAGAGACTTGAAAGACTTCTTTGAGTTTTGCGGCATGGAATTTGAGAGTCTGTTAAAATGTGCCAACAAGGTGGCTGTCACTTCTCCCAGCCATTGAAAGAGTAGTGAAAAATCTCCCAGTGCTCTAGTCCTATTTCCTCTCTTGGGGAGAAGAGCAGACCCCCCGGCAGATATGGCAGTACTTTACAGCTAATGAGCATGGTGAGAATGAATTGCCTACGCTGCACCAGTACTATTTGCACTTTCTCTGTGCTGTTCTTGTTGATTTTAATGAACACATAAGTACATTAGAAAAATCAGCACTTACTGCCATGAAAACTTTTTGTGTAATGGTCTCTCTGAAGCAAAAACTGCAGGCAAGAGCTGAAGGTGCTTTCTTTGAAGGGAAACTTAGGGCACTTATGAGCACATTAGACAGCACTTCTGCTAAAAAACTGAAAAGAGACTTCATTGTGTTCTTGGAGACAGCAGTGAAATACCTGGAGCAGTGGTTTGATTATACTGAAAGCAACTACTTGTTTATACTATCTAAATTATCTCTAAATGAGTCCTTTTCCTTCAGTGACTTGCTTAATGTGACCACTGCCCTGAGTCTGCAGGATGTAGATGAAGATTATCTTTTTAGGGACTACTTGGCAATTAGGCCCTCTCTCGAACAGTTATGTAACACAAGCTTGACCCCAGGAGAGAAGTGGCTGAAGCTTTTCAAAGAAGGGCCTGAGCTGACTACACTATATCTGGTAATTGCTAGGATTTTATCTATACCGACCTCAAATGCATTTGCAGAAAGAGTTTTTTCTTTGGTGAAAGGTTAATGGACAGATGTGCGAAACCGATGTAGTGTGGACTTGTTAAAAGCTGAACTAATGATGAGTGTAAATTACCGGATGAAATGTTGTGACTTTTACTCAAATATTGTTTCAAATCAGGCCCTTCTTCAAGCCATAAAATCAAATTCAAAATACACTTTTAAAAAAAAAGTGATTTAGTGTACTAGTGTGCAGTATAAAGTACTAGGGTGCAGTTTGCAATTTTGTGTTTTTCTTTGTTTAGCATTAATTTGCTAGGGTGCAGTATGTAGTACTAAGGTATGCAGTTTTGTGTTTTTTCTTTGCTTTAGCTTTAATTGACAATAAATAGTCAATTTTATACTTGGCTTGTATGTGGTATGTAGATTTTTTTAAGTTTTCTTTCTGAATAGTAATGGTTGGTTTATGACTTTTTTAACTTTTAAAATAAACAAGTGTCTGTTTAATGAGTAGTGTGTTTTTTATTCCTTTAAAGTTTATTTATTGTTACAACTGATTAGTGTGTGTTTGCAGTAATAGTTCACTTCATTTAAATGGTTTGAGTTTTCAGTATGCTGTAATGTCACAATGTTGTATCCATAACTAATACTGCATCTCCTTTAACAACTCTGGTGGTGTTGTGGTGGGTGTGTGGCCAGTGTCATGTTGGCCACACTCCTGTTGACCACACCCACATGTCCCACTTTGCCCTTGTTAAAAGGTGGCAACCCTGCATGCAAATGAGGTTATTTTGCAATTCAGGAAGCTTGCAACAGTCCATGCAAGACCAGTGCAATCTGTAGAAATGTACTCGGTTAGTAACCGAGTACATTTCTGCAAAATCCAAAACGGAGCTATGACATGTCCAAGTAAAGGCTGCATATCATGTAGTAAGCATGCCATTGGCCAAGTATAAGGCCATTGGCATTGCAAACATTACAAAAAATAAAAAATCAACTTTTGTTTTAGCCAATCTCGGCTGTTTAAGTGTAGGGCAGCAGCTCGCAAATGGAATCAGGAGAAAATAATAAAATAAACCCAAAATAAGCATTCTAACTAAAATCACTATTCTGCTATGCAAGTCAATGGAAGGCAGAAGACAACCTGGTCAGTGAGTAGTAGTTGCTAAGGGGGGGAGGCTCAGTGTGAGACATGTAACTATGCATTAGCAGGCAATCCTATGCAAATGAGGGGAAGGATAGTGAATCCCCATTTTCCCCAGCATGTGAGTCAGGTCAGAACAGTGTAAGAGTAGGAATAGCTTGGTGCAAGCCTAGGAGGTAGGTGACATCATGGGGGTGTGCCAGGCATACTGTAAGTGGATTGGAGCCTTGTGGCTTGGGTTTGCTCCTAGCTTAGCACAGCTAAGGTAGGGGGTATGTCTAAACTAGCCTAGCAGTCTTTACAAAGCCTAAGTGCACTGGGTTTTACAGGAGAAAAAAAAAGAAGTTAAAAAGGAAATAGCAGCAGTGTGCGTATTTGAACATTCTGTTTGCTCGGCGAGCACACCGGTATAAACAAGAAGGCAGTGGGAAGGGAAAACAGCAGTAGGAAGGTCATCAAGGAGTACTAGCTTAGCTGGCAAGTGAAATGTATCAGAATCAGTCAATTACACAGGCAGCAGACCAGCCCAGCCCAGAACACTACTATAAGCTATGCAAACACCCACCCCTCTGGTTTTTCCCACACTCTACACCACCAGTGTATACAAGCAGGGAAATTTTAACAAACAAACCTACAACATGAGAAGGGCTGCAGCAGGCAATATAGAACAACATGTGCAAGAGGCTGAGGGTGGTGAGGATGTGAATGCTGCCATGCCACCAACAGTGAGGAGATGGAGAAGAGTGTGCAGACCCAGGGTAACCTACCAGGAGCTACATGTGCTGGAGATAGTGGAGCGCTATAGGGTGGACAGAGACCTACAGCAAGTTGCTGAGCTGTGCCGGCCACACCTGACACACCAAACTGACCGAGGGAAACCCATCCCAGTGGATAGCAAGGTATGTGTAAGCCTAGGAATACTAGTCACAGGTACCTCCCAAAGCTCAATTGGGGATATTATGGGTATCTCACAGGCATCAGCATCCAGAGTATTCCACCCATTCCTGGATGCTATGTCAGCACATGCCAGTGAGCACGTATATTTCCTCAGCACCCGTGAGGTGTTGGCCAGCAATATGCATCTCTTCCACCAAATAGCAGAATACCCTGAGGTAGTGGGTGCTATAGACTGCATGCACATATGCATCAAAGCACCACCTGGTGATCAGGGTAGGGCCTACATCAACCACAGGGGAATCCCCTCCATCAACTGCCAGGTTGTCTGTGATGCCCAGGGCATTATAATGAATGTGTGTGCTGGCTGCCCTGGAAGCTATGACGATTTCCAGATAGGGCATCTGATGCAGCTGTACCAGAGATTTGCCAATGGGGACATCCCCTATGGTCACCTAGTGGGGGATGCTGGTTACACACCGGAGCAGAGGCTGATGACACCCATCAGAAATGCACACACACACCTGAACAGGAACGCTATAATGAGGCACATGCACAGACCAGTTATATAAGAGCATGTGTTTGGGATGTTCAGGTCACAGTTCCAATGTCTGGACACATCCGGTGGAGCCTGCAGTACTCACCAGCTACATGTACCCAAATTGTTATGGTATGTGCCATGCTACACAATATGATCCTGTGGAAAGAACTGCAGCAGGAACAGCACAGGCAGGGCCACACAGCCCACCACCAATGCCAAGGCCTGCACAGGCACAGAGTGACTCGGAGGAGGAACAACCTGAGCCTGCCCCAGTAGGCAGATGGAGGTGTGCCCAGTATGCTAAGGCTGCAGCAAAGAGACAATGTATAGCGCATACACTGACACAGTAGGGATCCAGTGAATGACACCACTCTCTGACTCGCACATACAGTAGAAGGGATGCCAGATATGACACTACCCATGCTCAACCATGTATAGGGAGTGTACTATGTGCATCCGACATAGGCAGCCCTCCAGCACCATCCGCAAGTCTGGCACACCCTCAAGTTAAGTCAATCAACCTAACAATTGCCAAATGGAGTAAAATGTGTTGTTAACTGTAGCTGTGGTATGGATATGAGCATGCAAGGGAATTGGGTGGCTGAATGTGATGGTAGCAGACAGTAGACACCCATAGTGGCACCATGACATCTGCAACACGTACTGGACTCACCATAATAGCCAGTACTACACAGGGTGACAAAACCCATTGCAGGAAATGTGCTGAGTAACATGTGTGTCCATATAACTTAAATATGCCAGTCAGGGCAGGTCACATACCCAACAATAGTCCCAGCCAGCAGGACAGGTGTAAACAAACACAAACAGAGCCTGAGCTATGGCCCCTGAATGATGGCAATGGTTAACCCACCCACAAGGCCTACACAGACAGACTACAGCAAGTCAGGCAGTGGGATGTTAGTTCTGAAGGGCAGGATGTCAGACACTAATATGTAGGGAAACCAAAGCTATGATCTGTAGTACACTGGTCTGCCTTTAGTCAGCATGATAGGTAAGAATACAGAATGAAATGGAGTACCTGACATACCAGTACAGTCATAGCAAATGTGTACAAGTGTCAGATATGCCCACCCCCATCCGACGTAGTAACTTAATAACAGTCAGGTGTGACCCCCAATCCTATGTAGAAATGTACTATTAGTCAGATGCGCCCCCCATCCTACATAGTAATGTAATAACAGTCAGGTGTGCCCCCTCCAACCCTGTGTAGAAATGTAGAAATAGTCAGGTTTGCCCCCCCATCCTACATAGTAATGTAATGACAGACAGGTGTGCCCCCCAACCCTGTGCAGGAATGTAGAAAACTCAGTAGTCACAATCTGTATATTTTTAGTACTGTATAACTCAAGTTGATGAAGAAATTCCTCAAGTATATGTACTTTATATATTGCATGGACTTTTGTTTGTTTGTCTTAATTTATTTAGTTTAAAGTGGAGCTTTTCTCCCCGGGCCTCTACTGAAAATGGACATGTATCCAGTTAGACTAGCCCGGTCAACAAATATTAAATAAATAAATAGTCAGGTGTGCCCCCCCATCCTACATAGTAATGTAATAACAGTCAGGTGTGCCCCCACCAATCCTGTGTAGAAATGTAGAAATAATTAGATGTACCCCCCCATCCTACATAGTAATGTAATAACAGTCAGGTGTGCCCCCAAACTCTGTGTAGAAATGTAGTAATAGTCAGGTGTGCCCCCCCATCCTACTTAGAAATGTAGAAACATTCAGGTGCACCTCCCCCCCCCCCCGCTATGCAGAAATAAAGGAACAGTCAAAGTCAAATGATCGATGGATACCCTGCAGAGACAGCATGCTACCTGTTGGAGTACAACACAAAGGTCAGCACTGCAGCACAAACTACCTGGACTCGATCCACACATTCAGTACAGACGGCCATACTGGGCATGCTTACAAACTTAGAGAAATGAAGGCAATGTCAGTCAACAACATACTGAAAGATCCTACTGGGCATGCTCACACATTTAAACACATGAAGGCCATGTCTGCAAACACTAATGGACCAGACATATTTTGCAGTTGTTAGTGCAGACACTCGTCAGTATGCACCAATCTTGCCTTGCACACACACAGTGGATAGGAATACAGACATATATGTCAGGACAACACACTATAATAAGTCAAAGAGAGACGTAAATAGATGTGTGGAAGATGGTGACTGTGACAAGGAGCCATCCAGGCCTGTCCCACCCAGAATACAGCCAAAGGGCCCCAAACGCATGAAGTGCAGATGTCACTCACTGCAGATACTAGCCACCAGTATCTGTCAGCATTACAGACTATGTGGTACACGTGTCAGCTGTACAACATGACTGTACAAGGAAGTAGTCATCTACCAGCTGTATACATGTACCTGTGAAATATGACCCTGTGTGTGCCCGCCTGTGGCGTGTCAATCTCCAGATGAATGGGTTATGGCCCATGAACACACACTGCCCTCCCCATAGCCCTTCTATGACAAGTCTGCTGAGGTCATCCGATGTGAAATACACTTTGGGAGAATTGCAGCCCAATAATCTCCATGACACATCCCATAACTGTGTATTGATGTAATGTGATAGACTAATTAGATAGGAGTTCTAACCCCATACTTGGCAACTGTGTGTCTGACTGTGTAGAAAGCAAAGCTTTTTTGGGTACTCACACTCCTTGCAATTCATATACTCAGCTTTAGCAAGGCTGCTGATGTCACCCATCTAGACATACACCTCGGGGAAGGGTGTAGCCCAGTAAACACACACAGGGTCATATTTCACAGGTACGTATATCAGTATCAGTAAGAAACTAAGGTCCCTCATAAAATCATCCAAGGCTAACTTCAAAAGAAAAATAGCCAAGGATTCGAAAGATAACCACAAAGCCTTCTTTAGCTATGTCAAGAATCTAAGTGGCAACTCGCAGATATGCTCTGAGCTAGTGCAAAATAGCACAAAATATACTGAACCTACTGATATTGCCAACATCCTGGCAGATAGATTCAGTGCAAACTTCACCTCCCTCTCACCTTCAAAAGGGTCCACAACGATACCGGAAAAGTGTAGTGTCCCGGAAATCCCAGAAGCACAGGTGAAAACAGCCCTTTCAAAAGCTAAAAACACAGCATCAATGGGGCCAGATGGTGTCCCAGGCTGCATCTTGAATGAACTACAGAATGAACTAACCCCCCCCCCCCACCTAAACACACTGTTCAACCTCAGCCTCTCCACAGGCTACGTGCCCATAGAATGGTGCACAGCAACGGTTATTCCACTCCACAAAGGAGGGGCCACAACTGACTCTGGTAACTATCGCCCCATAAGCCTGACTAGCCAGGTCTTCTAGGCTATGTGGTACATCATCATGGAACTCATTAACAAAGACATTGGGAACCTCCAAACACTTGACCCAACCCAGTTTGGCTTTGTTAAGGGCAGATCATGCCTACTAAACCTGGTTGAGTTCTTCGAGACAGTCGCCAAGGCCATAGATGAGAGAAAGGTGGTTCACACAGCCTACCTTGATCTCGCCAAGGCATTCAACACCATTCCTCACTCAGGTATTATAGAAAAACTCACCAGCCTGAACATAAACCTCTACGTCACAAGATGCGTTGCCATCTGGCTTACAGACAGAACTCACACGGTAAGAATAGCAGGTGCCAGGTTTGACTCTAAACCAGTCACAAGTGGTGTCCTGCAAGGCTCGGTTCTGGGACCCCTACTGTTCAGAATATATTTCTCAGATGTACAGGCAAACACAGGAGGACTATGGCTAACCAAGTTCACCTATGACTGCAACCTGGGAGCCATAATTGACTCTCCGGCTGACATGGACATCCTTCAAAAAGGCTTTACTAAGACAGACACCTGGTGTCAAAGTCATGGCCTCAAGCTAAATGCCAAAAAATGCATTGTCATCCCATTTGGGGAAAAACAAAACACCCACAAATTACCACATAGGCAGCAGCCCCCTTAATACAGAAGAGGTAATAAGAGATCTTGGGACCCTGGTAGATAGTAATCTCTCCTTTGACAATCATATTGCCAAAGTAGTTAGGAAATTCTTCTATGTGGCCCATCTAATTACTAAGAGGTTCGCATCTACAAATAAAGAGGATCTAGTGCCCCTCTGCTCATCACTCATCAGACCCATTATAGATTACATTGCCCAATTTGGGATGTACCTCACAAGACACTTGCAACAGCTGGAAAGACCATAAAAGCACCTCACCGAGAGGATTACTGGCCTCAAACATATGTCCTATGCAGCCAAAATGAAAAACCTCTGGCTGTACTCAGTGGCATATCACTTACTCAGAGGTGATCTCTGCCTGACTTACAAAGCCATGTCCAACTCAGAATTGATGGGCATGCTCCACCTAAAGAAATCCAAGTCACTGCGAGCCACACGCTCTAGTGAGCTAAACCTTGCCACAACAATAAATAGAACATGCTGGAGGGATAGATTCCTGTCACAGAGACTCCCATGCTTTGGAACAAAATTCCTAACTACATTAGGCAGAGCCCCTCACTAACACTCTTCAAGAGAAGCCTTGATGAGTGGATGGGTAACAGAAAATACACCCCTTGGATCACTTCATTCGCTCTGCTTGACAGAGGCTCAGTTAATTAATCAATGGGGGCGAAAAGCAACACTCTGGCTAGGCTTATAAATGACCTCGGGCAGATAGCCTAGTACCTACCTATGAACCTATGAACTTATAATCTTTGTAGCACGTCCTGTAACTGCATACTGCTGTAGTGTGACAAAGTAGACAGGTAGGTGTTCTAATCCCAGATATGGCAAGTGTGTCTGTCTCTGTAGAGAACAATGCTTTTTAGGGTACTCACACTGCTTACAATTCATATATTCAACTCTGGAAAGGCTGCTGATGTCACCCACCTAGAAATATACCTCTGGGAAGGTTGTAGCCCAGTAATCTCCATAGCGAGTCCTGTAACTGCATACTGCTGTAATGTGATAAAGTAGATAGTTAGGTGCTCTAATCCCAGACATGGCAAGTGTGTTTGTGTGTGTGTGTGTGTGTGTGTGTGTGTGTGTGTGTGTGTGTGTGTGTGCGTGTGTCTGTCTGACTCTGTCTGTGTAGAGAGCAATGCTTTTTAGGATACTCACTCTCCTTACAATTCATATACTCAACTTTGGCAAGGCTGCTGATGTCACTTACCTAGAAATACACCTCTGGGAATGTTGTAGCCAGTAATCTCTGTAGCATGTCCTGTAACTGCATACTGCTGTAGTGTGGTAAAGTTATTAGGTATGTGTTCTAATCCCAGACATGGCAAGTGTGCGTGTGCCTG
The DNA here is from genome assembly GCF_019279795.1 of Protopterus annectens. Classification (NCBI taxonomy): domain Eukaryota; kingdom Metazoa; phylum Chordata; order Ceratodontiformes; family Protopteridae; genus Protopterus; species Protopterus annectens. The sequence goes on along the minus strand of NC_056731.1, from coordinate 1,039,572,763 downwards.
TCTTTGTAGAGAGCAATGCTTTTTAGGGTACTCATACTCCTTACAATTCATATGCTCAACTTTGGCAATCCTGCTGATGTCATTCATTGTGAAATACACCTTTTGTGAAGGAGCTCTCCAGAAATCCCCGTGGTCGGTCTTATAACAACTCCATGCTGTAGTGTGATATAGACTTCTGTTAGGGGTTCTATACCCACAAATGTTGGTTGTGGATGCTTTTTGTGTGTGTCACTGTCTGTGTAGGGAGCAATGCATTTTAGGCTATTCATACTAACTACACTTCAGAAGTCCTACTTTGGGAATCCTGCAGATGTCATCCAATGTGATATACACCTTTGGGGAAGGAGTACTCCAGTAATTTCTCTGGCATGTACTATAACTTGTGTAGTACTGTAGTGTAATAAACTAGTTAGATAAGAGTTCTATTCCCAGACATGACAGGTGTGTGTGTCTGTAACTTGTATCCTGTGTGGAGGTGGTTGTGGGTGTGTGTGACACCTGTGACCAATGTGGAGTGGATTTTGCATATTTCTTATATGGTGGCCCTACTATATATCACAATGTCCACCATACAGGGTTAACAGATGTGAAATAGCTGAGAGGCTAGGGTGCAAAGCCATACCCATACATGTGACATCAAGGCCAGGCAATCACAATTAGCAACCCCATTATTAACCACAGCACACTCTCATCCCATGTCTCATACATACATACATGCCTAGGCAACAGCCAATATGTGGGTAGTACACTGCATATTGGCCACTGATAGTAACTATGGGGTGATAGTAGTGGGCTACAGAGGGCATGGCACCCTGTCCTTCTGTCCAATATTCATATATATGCAGACAGTGCACCTTCCCGATGTTCCCCAATGGAAACCTGCAACACCTGTGTGGTGCCATCACGTGACCCACAAAGGACATACCATGCCTGACAACATGCCCTGTATTGACAGATACTACTGATACCAGGGAATGCCGCTAGCATGCTATCAATATAGGTGCATGGTAAACCTGTTGCCCATTACAGTTCCCACCACAGGTGGGCAAGACTGGAACACCTGATGATAATCTGTGTTCAAAACATGGGCCAGTCACCCCAGGTACAGTTCCACATGTCACTGTATATGTATGTGGGCGGTGTGCACATCCCAGACACCATCCATGTCATGGGCTAAGGAACACATACACGGCAAGTGATGCACAGCATTGGCCACACACAATAGTCACCCAGGTGACTGGATGGGGGATACAATACCCATCTGTGTGTGTGCAAATGCAGATACTACAGCCCTGAGCCACAATGCAGACCATTGTCATGTGGCCTGATGCCAAGGTATACCCATTGCCTAGCCTTGTACAGCCATTTGGCACAGTCGACCACCACACACCTGTGCAGACATGCACCCATGCATGTCAGTACTGGCACCCTGTGTGTTTGTGTGTGTATTGTATGGTGCATATGTTCACATCCACACTCTCTACAACCTCCATGGGCATAGTGAAGCATGCTGTCTGATGTCAGACACCTTCCCATACCCTTTGCCCATACAACCCCCATATGACCCATGTCATGCATGTGATAACTGCACAGTGATGTGTCATGGCAATCTCACTGCTGATGAGTTGTAATCCTGGCCCTGTCAAGTGTGTCAGTGTGTGTACGTCCCTGTGAGAGTGTAGCTGTGTTGATGCTGGCACCTGTTCATGCGTACAGGCATGTGTACATTACCTACTGTATAGCTACCATATCCCTGTTGCAGATGTCACTCACCATCACATATATGTTTTGAGAGATCCACAACAGATAACCCATGTGGCACATCCAGTAACCGCAAAGAACTGTGATAGCACTACATAGTTGTCAGGGGTTTGATATCCTGTGCTGGAAGGTGTGTGACACAAACATGCTTAACTTTTACTCTCCCACCCCTCCCTGACTTGTCTTTGCATCTGTTTGCCCCTCCCACTCCCTCTCTGTTGGATGTGGAGACCTACACCTGCTTTGCTTAGGCAGAAACATGTGTATTTTAAATGATGCTCATGATCAGCTGATGACCTCTGCACGAATTGCAGGCCTCACCTAGCTGATTGCATGTGGAACAGCTGTGGCAACATTCCCATAGTCAATTGCATGGAAACACATTCCAATATCTAGGAACAGCATGTTGGTATTGGCCCTTTTCATTCCCTGTGAGCAGGAACTAGATCTGTTATTTGGCAAACAGCATCTCAGATGGATTGGGGATTTACCTCTAACAACATACACCGTGGAAACAGGGCAACACACAGGAGGGGGATGTGCCTGACCTGACTACAGACTGCAAGTGTTGCTATACTGCATTTGGAGTAATGTTGGTTTAACTGTGTGGATATGGCTGCTCTACATTTCTCAATAACTGCTATGTCAGTTCCATGTTTATGAGGTATCCTTATATGCAGGGTCATCTGCAGACTGGGCAATGTGTTGTGCCTTTGGTTTCATGTGTTACCCATGGAGCATCTATCTGTGGACTGCGGAAGGTAGTGTGAGGATTGCAGTCTGTAGATTGTACAAGCCATGACAGTTAATGTCTTCATATCCCTCATAGGACATATGTTACAACAAACCTCATTACAACAGTAAATGTATGAGCTTATCACAGTAACATGTCAATATTGGCCCTGTGTATGTGCTTCCAGACACAACTCTGTCAACCTTTGTACATATGTTGTGGATGAAGTGGTGCATGTATGCTGTACACCATAATTAGTGTCATCATATCTGATAACAAGCCACTGAGATATTAGACTGCTACACATATTATGTACAGTAGCGGTTATATTTGATGACATAACCTGGACATTCTGTGGATGTTTGTACAGTACTGAGGTCTGTGTACTTATGGTGAATGTTGACAGTGTGCGTATTGTTAATATGTACTTTAGCCTGTGTACAGACTGTGGTAGATGTCATTGTTCTAGGTCCCGTCCTATCTGATATTACATGCTGCTCCACTGTATGGTACCGTATTGGCATATATGTTTGTAGGGCTACACACACACATGTCCCATACCACGGACAGCCATCAGACGAGATTGTGTAGCAGCCCAGTATATGTAGGTTCAGTCTGTGAGTGGCACATATGAGGATGGTGTCGAACAGATAGTCCATATACTGTAATATTATGCTAGCTTAACATATGTGGCTGTGACTGTGTTCACATTGGTTGTGGTTATGCACTTTCACACAGGTGTATCTTACCCTGTGCTGTGACATGCCTGTAGAGCCTGCTATATATGCAGGTACATGTGCATTCCCCCATAGGAGATGTAAGCCAGTGTTGAGCCAGTCTTCCTTTTATTCTGCACAGTGCATTGTTACATGCCTAACAGCTTAGTGTACTTACCCAGTGAGATGTCAAGTGCAGATACTTGCCAGATGTACTGCTGCAGGGCTTCCCTTAACAGTCATGCATGTCAGACAGAACAGTGGGATGCTGTATAGATGTATGGCAATATTGAGTGGGTAGTATGTGGCCATGGCACCCCTGTACCAGCGGTTATTATGTGTCAGGCCAGACAGGGGTGTTTGAATGCATAACCTATGGTGGAAAATGTATACCAGTCGTTATGTGTTATACCCATCTACATGGCTGTCTACATCCATATTGTCAGGCATGGTACACATGTTTTGCACTAAGGGGTTATGTGTATACCTCTGGACTGTACAGAGTGTGTCAAAATGATGACATATATTGCCCAATATCTCTGCTGCAGTCCACAGGGGCATTACAAGCTAGCAGCAGTACTTTACTATGATGTCTTTAGGATATCTGACAGTAGCCAGTGGCATGCATGTTATAAGCAGATGTGACCTCCCACACACTCCATGTCTGTGAAGACAGTCCTAATGACAGTAGCAATAGTCTACTAATAAACCTGCTATACATACCAGACATCCCCTTGCACTATGACTTTGGGACAATAGAGGCTGGGGTAGGGCAGCACTCCATGTCCAGGACATATGGTGGAAATATATGTACATATAATTATTCAGATAGCCATATATATATATATATATATATATATATATATATATATATATATATATATATATATATATATATATATATATATATATATATAAAATGTGTAGTACATGTGTAGTACTTCCAATTACCACTGTCATGGCAACCACCTACTATAAATCCCTACATCATGTGGGTGTGGTCCCCTTACAATTCCTGTATGATGGACATCCTTCCTTTGTGTGGGTATCAGTGTTACAGACAGCAGGTAGCAATAACTATTACAGGAGAACCGGCACACTCAGGGCAGCCACATATTTGTAGGAGGTTCAGGAACTACAGGCAGAGTCTGAGTAGAGTTGTGTTATGCTTTGTATAGTTCTGGTGTTACAGGGTGTGTGTGTACATACTAGTTTACCTTGGAATGCAGTCTGTCTGCATAGCCCACAACTGTGGGCCTACCATCTTGCTGGCCAGAGGTATGCCTATTATGTTTTGTCTGTCCACCACACAGGTCCTGTGTCAGATATTTCACTGGCAGTGTGTGTGTTGAGTGCTGTCAGTACATGGCTACATCCATATCTGTTTCTAACCTCAATTCCCTGAATAAGGGTATGTTGCAGACTATCCTGTAACACCTGCAAATTGCTTAGCATATGGCAACAGTTTTCCACATATGTGCCTGTGCCTGTGTTCCAGCCTCTGTCCTCCACCTACATACCAAGCTTTGCACATATGACATGCTGTCTGGGGTTGTTTTGTAGTGATCTGTGAGTATATCGCACTGACATTGCTGCCATCAGTCCACTGCTGTTGTATCCCTCACACATACGTTGGGGCTGTGGCCATATATGTGTGGGCATCACCTACACAATACATGTGTGCCCTTATGCACTCCAGAGACCAGTCTATATAACAGTGGTATATGGCCCTGTATTATTGAGTCTAGGGAGGGAAGCTCCATAAATGACCTAGGCTGTTACAAAATGTGGGGTTATCAGGGGTGAGCTGTCATATGGTATCTGGATGTACAGTGCCGTATACTTCACCTATATTTACATTACTTACATAAAGTGGGTTAATGCAAGCTTACTGCCTCCTGCCATACAGACTGTTCTGTTTGTCAGAGTGTTTGTTATGGTGTCAGTTTTTCCTTGTAATGTAACAGTTACAACGCAATGGGTCACATGACATCTTTACCACCTAGTGATTTTGTGCAGCGTGTAGACAGATGCTGCTGAACTATATACCTGCATTACATACTGTTGAATCTTTGGTATCCTGTGGCCCAGTCTGTCTTCACTTTTGTACAATTTGAAGGGCTTGGCCTGGACAGCAACACTTGTGAACCTTTCCAGACTACTGTATTAGTATAACTGTTTCACAGTTGCATTACTCTGTTTATATGGATGTCAGTGTCTGAACAGCTATATGACATGGCATATAGAACTATAATAGTACACAATTAAAGGTTTTCCATTTCTGCAGACCTGTGTGTGGTGTTTTTTTCCTAAGACCTCTCTGTGGGTATATGTTGCAGGCAACAACTGTCATTTGTATGGGTATGTACAGTGTCCAGTTGTTCAGTTGTTAACTGTAGGCATAGTGGCTGTTCCATATTGTGTGCACCTTCTATATATGTATCTTACTGTACATATATCTGCATGTGTATGTGTAGTCAGATGTATATATATATATATATATATATATATATATATATATATATATATATATATTTGTACTTGCATATCTGTGTATCTGTATCCTGGGGATGTTGTTGGCTTCCACATTTTACATTTCCTATGGGAGGCAGACTGTACTGCATGATATGTTACCAATACCAGCCTGACATCATACAGGTGGGATGTAGTACTGTTAACAACTTGTGCCCATGTCGTGTCAGGTCCTGGTTATGGGATCTGCAACACTTGGAAGTGTATTGCAGGGTGGATGTGTATGGCTGTGGAGGGGGAATGACTATTCATACAAGACATATAGTGTGTGGGGCCTCTCAACCCCATTAACGGTGCATGTGGACACGTGTTTTTGTTAATCTGACATTGCTATCTACAGATGTATGGCTATAGATATATATATAAATATATATATATATATATATATATATATATATATATATATATATATATATATATCTGCTTACATATATATGACTATGTCCGTATATACCTACATAGATATATATCTGCGTACACGTATGTAACTTGCTGTGTATACGTAGACATATAGGTGTAGACACATATATGTGTCGATGTAGGCATTTGCATGTATATATGTTCATATATATTAATATATATGTATATATTTTTAGAAATATATATAGCTACATATATAGATATGTTGTATTTGTTTAGATATTAATATATTTACACACAAATACATCTAGATGTTGGTATACATTCTCTGTACTGTTGCATGACTGGACTGGATGATATGTTTCTGAAAACATCAGATTTATTTATATCTGGCATGGCTTAGTGATAAATCAGTTTGTCTATAGTGTGCAGGGTCCTGGGTTTGAGCATTGCAGGAGCTGTTTATTTTTTTGCTGGGCAGGACATGGCCCATTGTATACAGAGTGGTTAAGGCACTTTAAAGCAGTTGTAAGTGGGTTTGCACGGGTTTACGCAGAGCTAAGCAGTCCTTACTTCTGGTTATAGTTTCTTACACTCAATTAGCTTCTACTTTGCTTAATCTGTGTAGGCAGTGCTTACCCCTGTGCAGATGCACTTAAACATGCTTACTAGTGCTTACATATGCATACTACTGCTTACTTGTGCTTAAACCTGCTTACTAGTGCCTTATTCATTATGACACTGACACTTCACATGTGCATTTCCTGCAGTACTCTAGTTCATAAATATGTGTTATTTAGTGGGTTTTGCAACACAAATATTGGTTATAACGTACTTTGCCATGTAAAATAGACTGTGCTGCATTGGGACTCGAGCTGGGAATGCATACTCATTAGGCAGATGCTCTGCCCACTACACTATTGCTGTGCTGCTTCATTTTCATATATCATCCATAATTTCATACCTATGGTTCCTTTCCCTGCCCCCCCGAGCTCCATGTCCACAGCAACCATCCATTCTTCGGTCGCTAGCCCAGCCAAACCACACCTCCACACATTGCCCCTCTCTCCACGTCTCAGTATTCATTCAGTATACTGTCTCGACCCAAGCTTCTTCAGGCTCTTCATCCGTTTAGTCCACGTACATATGAACCTTGCCTTGTTCATCTTTCGAGACATGTGTAAACATCAGTTTGACTCACAATTTTTGGTTCGTCCCACCAGGGACTGACCTGTTTTTGTGTCAAGATTAGACTTAGCTGGTCTACACTGTTTCTCCCACTGATAGCATCCTGCCAGGGGTTTGAGAAGCTGCAGTTTTCTCACTCACCTGCCCAGCCTCATCTCCTGGTTCTGCGGAACCAACATTCCAGGTTTGACATTCTGAGCATGAAGCACACCCACACGCCCCCTCGAGGTGCACCGTTTTTATTATTTTCTCAAGTTTTTTGCAAGACTACTGTTCTCACATTATGACTGGACAGGTACTGTTTTGGTAATGTACATAAACTGCTCGAAATACTGTATTTGAGCAATGTACAAATAGTTGCTTGTATTAATGTAACATGTCTGTCTGAAGGGGCTTGATATTACATAAGACGACAGCGCTAAATAATACAGGGGTTGCTGGTGTTCTCCTTTTCATTCATTTTTAATGCTTTGTTGTCACAAAGTTCGTTCTTGATATATATAAATATATATATATATATATATATATATATATATATATATATATATATATATATGTGTGTGTGTGTGTGTGTGTGTGTGTGTGTGTGTACATACACAAACATACATCTACATAATTGCATACATTTCCTATACTGTTGAATGACTGTGCTGTATGATATGTTTGTGATAACATCTGATGTATGTGTATCTGCCATGGCTTTGTGGTAAATCACTTTTCCTATAGTGTGCAGAGTTCAGGGTTTCAACTTGGGAGTATTGCTTATTTTGTTGCTGAGCAGGACAGGAGCTGTTGGATACAGAGTGACTAAGGCACTTTTAAGCAATAGTAAGCGGGTTTGCGCTGGCTTGCACGAGGGTAAGCAATGCTAGACTCCTGTTACATATGCTTACAGACAGCTTCAATCTTGCTTAACCTGTGTGCGCATTGCTTACCCCCAATCAAATGTGCTTAAACCCACTTACTAGTGCTTAAATATGCTTACTACTGCTTACTAGGACTATATTTTAAACAGTAATAGTGTAATGGTACTTGGGGAGGTGAGTAATTTGGAAAATGTATCGAGTTATCATTTGTTACACGGTTTACCTTCCATTTGTATCTGTGATACTTTATGGGGCACTTTTGATTTTCTGTGGACTTTGCAACATTATGACACTGACACCTCACATCTGCATTAAATGCAGTACTGCAGTTCACAAATGTATGTTATTTATTAGGTTATGCCACAAAAAATATTTATCACAGAGTGATTTGAAGGGGAAATGAAATGTACTGCAGTGGGACTTGAATCAGGAATGCCTGCTCATTAAGTGAATGCTCTGCCCACTACACTGTTGCTGTGTCGCCTCATTTGCATATATCTTCCTTGTTATCCTCTTCAGCCTTTCAACCTGCTATAACCATAGCTATGCAATGGGCACACCCGCGCACCTACAGTTAGCTGTACTCAGATTTTAAAACAATAAATAAACGAGTTTTTTCGTTTAATTTATATGTCATGTTGCTGTTGTACACATGGGGGATTGTTGGTGGGGATATGAGGACACCTATGAATGATTTTGCTCATTCATAACACCTTCTGCTGTTCTATATTGCAGGGGCATGTTTCTTCAGAGAGTACTGCTCTCAGATATGCCATCTGCACTCGTACACACTCCACGTAAGCCTAGGAGCTTGGGCAGGGCGCCTTGTTAATATACATGGCGCACTGCCATCCTGCTCCTAAATGGGAGCTTCCATGCAGGACTAAGTTAGTCCTGCACGGAAGATTAGTGAATCTGGGGTCAAGATAATAACACCATTAATCTGTGTCATTTGACATAAAATATGTGATTGTGATTTATTATACATTTTCTCCATGAACACACGTATACAACTGTCATGATTTGTCCATAATCTATAAGGGGAATCAAGCACACCTGCCTCAAAAATTAACTTTCAGAGGTAAGAAAGACATTCTCACACCTGTAGTTTAAATTAGAATGAGTCATGTCTAGTTGACTGTTTTGCATGGCATATATATATATATATATATATATATATATATATATATATATATATATATATATATATATTATATATGCCACAACCCACACTAGCACAACTGTAACCCATGCCATCAATGTTAACAATGAGGTATGTATTTACTCTGTGTATCACAGGAAGACATATATGTGCATCTTGTATAACACGTTGAAGGGAAGTCTACACTGTCAACTCCTAATGGTTATGCAGCATAAAGAATGCATAGGTATGCCAGAAAAGATGTGTGGTAGCTCACTGTGGTAAAAGTGATACACTTGAGTAAATCATCCCTGGTAGATGTGTTTAGAGGTACATGCAAAAGGATGTATAGTATTCAATTAATGTTGTGATAAGGGCTGAAAACAATGTGACTATAATCCCCTTTGATGTGGATGCCCTGCACATACACAGGAGTTGTGCTGCATATTACAAGGCATTAGTCACAAGTGTGAGCACATGCTGGTGGAAGTTCTGTTTACTATCTACTTGAGTAGAAAGGTCACATATCAACTGGTCTGCTCATAGGGGTGTGCTGTCTACATTGTAATTAGAGTATGTATTTGCTTTCATAAAGGAAATAATCTCCATATGAATTTGTGTTCATCTTCTGTGTCTCCATGGCTCTGGCCATACCTCCCAACTGTCCAGATTTTTGCCTCATATTTTTGGCTTGTTCCTCATAAAATTTTGGTTTTCTAGCAAATTATTGACAAGCCATTGAGGACTGAAGCCAGAGAATAATGACAGACATTTGAGTTTCAGACTTCATACCCTTCAGAAAATTCACACAAATGCAAATCATGTTATTCTGTCAACCTTCTAGTTTTGTAAGAGCACTATTCAAAAACTGTCCCTATTTTTATGCCTTTGTCCCCCCATTATTTATGTCTTTGTCCAGATTTCTTGCTCTAAGAGGCTGAGAGCTATTGCTCTGGCAAAAATCCTTTGTGTGTGTTAATACTGCTTGTTGGATTTTACCAATACAAATCTTAGATTGAATGTCCACAGTTTGCAGTCATCCACAAGGATGGTTAGACTCAGGATGTTTGAGTTCATATTGGCATCTGAGGTTTAAATAATAAACAGGAAAGAGTCTAGTGCAGAATCGTGAGGTACGGACCTGGTCACTGGAGTTGGGACAGAGATGACCAGGTCTGTACCTGTTCACTGGAGTCGAGATAGAGGTGACTTTACACACGTCAACATAATATGTCCTGTATGTGATCCATTTCTTTATCCATTTGGTGACATAGGTGTTTATGCCCACTTGAGACATTTTATCTGTAATACCTAAATGTGGGGCTTGCATCAATAGACTTGGCCAGGTCAAGTATTGCAGGATGATACTGTTTTCCTCATGCATGCCCTTGGTGACCTTCTTGAAGACATCAGAATTAACAAATATAATGTAGTCTTAGCAAATCAAACATAGATTTGGTACACAGTCAGGATATTACTTGTTTTCTTTTTAGTAAGGTCCATGATGACATGTTGGTCTGCCTTACAAATGAGAAGAGACAGGATTATGGGTCTGTAAGTCCATTCATCATGTAATGTTCCTCCCCTGTTCAGATGGATGATTGTTGCTGTACATCCTTTTATAAGAATATAGGTTGTCTGGAGGCTGTGTTTAAATAGGGATCTAACTGTGTCTGGTAGGTCAGTAAGCTAGCTGGGATATAGTCAGCGACCATTGATTCTGTGTTATTAGCCATAGACAGTGCAATGATGAGTTGTTCTCCTGAGAAGTAATAGTATATGAGTATTTAGACTCTAAACTCTAGTGACCTTTGGTACGTACCTTACTAGGAAGCTGCAACAACTTGACAGACTCCAGAGATTTCTAACCAAGAAAATTCAGGGTCCACAGCACATCACTGACAAACTTAAGAGACTGCCACTGTACTTAGTAGTGTACAGACTACTTACAGAATACTTGTGCTTGGCCTACAGAGCAAGCCCGGATCCAAACCTAATGGAAATGCTGCACATCCGCATGTCAAATGGGACAAGGGACACCCACTCCAGGGACCTTAACCTGGCCTGCATCATACATAGGAACTGTTGGAGAGACAGAAATGTCTCTCAGGCGGTTGCCATTCTTCTGGAATAGGCTACTAATTCACATCAAACAAAGGCCTGCTTATGACCCTGTAAGCGTAGCCTGGATGACTGGATGGGAAACTGTAAATTCCTTCTGGGAATTTCACCTAAGCCCCTCCTAGATATGGGCAGTCATTGCTAATTAAGATCTCAAGTTTAGGCAAGATCCTTTATATTGGGTTTCTCTAGTATTATACTGAATACATAGAGATAGGCTTATAAAGACCTTTAGGATAGTATCCCAGTAACCACCTATGAACCTATGGACCTATGTTTACTTTGGCTGATGGCCACTAGTAATAGCAAGGTGAAGTGTGAGACAAACTATCAGATAGCAGATTATCTATTTTCTTTGGTTGAGGATGGCTGGTGGTGTCCACAAACAGCTCTGCACTTAGTATATATTCCCGTTAACATTTCCCACTTATTTGTGTTAACACATCCAAATATGTCCTTGATTATACATTATATGCCACACAGTGTTACTGTTCACATAGTCATACAAGACTAGCAATGTCATGTAATTACATCAATTGCACAACATATGCCTATATGTTTTTCATTGGAAAACAGAATTTGAGTAATATGATAGCATATGAGAACAGTATACACATGCACACATGTGCCATACTACAAGTGTCACTGTGATGGTCGAATGAGACCTGTGTAGAATGTTAATCTGCTCCACTACAAAAGCACTTGCCTTTTTAAGCCAACAATATACACAGTATCATCCTAGGTCAACAGTTCTCAGACATATTACTACAGCTGTTATGGAAGGAATATTTAATCAAATGTAAGAGGTGGCCATTAATATCTTACCTCACATCACAGATTATAATACCCTCTTGTAGGCCTACTATACATCCACACCTCAATATAGTACATGTCGATGACAACATTGATATGTGAAATGTTCATAGGGTTATAGAACATTAGTAAGCTAATGGACAGCATCACATAGTTATTAGCCATTATTTTACCATTTAAAATAAACTCCATATGTCTATATAATGGAAGATAGTACGGCTATGTATATATGTGTGAATTGTTTTGATTGCAGTACATAATACCACTGTCCATATGTGACGTGACCACTCCATGACAGAATTAGCAATCACACATGCAGTGGTCTGGAGATTGCCTGCAAAGGCTCATGGAATGACTCTGCTTCATAATGTATCTATGTATGCATATTTGACATGAGGACATCCGGCACTTCTTTGCTGGAAGGATGTCATGTGGCTAGATGAAAAAAGATGATGGTGCATGCATGCAGCTATGATAAAGGTTCTTATAAGTGGTAGTGAAATTAATAGTGATTCACATTATCATAAAATGACCATAATGTACCACCAATCACTAACGCAGCAGTAGACTGGGTCTGATTTGAGAATTACACCTATGTAGGTGTAGAAGATGACTTCCATACAATGTAACACTAGAACTACCACATATGTATGACTTTAACACTGTCACGTTGCAATTTATGAAGTAAGATAGCATTTCTGCATGCTGAGAAGAACATGTTGGGAGAAGTGTCTGACATGGTGGAGTCACATCTCTGTATACTATTGTTTGAAAGGTAATATTTGAAACTATACACACTCAAATTGCCTGCTATCAGACAAGATCCTCTAAATGTCCAAGTCAAGAAATTTGAGAACGCAATACATAACGCTACTGACACAGCACGTTTGACTTGAATATTGTCAGACTGCATGGTATACAGGATGACATCATCAATATATTTTACATGATGATATTCGGAGGAGTGTCTGACACAGCTGTGGAGTCACATGCCATTCTAAAATTGTCACCATATTGATTGCTAAATACACACACACACACACACACACACACACACACACACACACACACACACACACACACACACACACACACACTTGTTAACTGCAGTAAGAGTAGAACACCTACCTAACTTTATCCAGAGCACAGTACTTAAACCAAGTACTAAAGCAGCAAATCTGTTTTTTAGAGTATCCAACAACACTTTATAGCTAATGACATCAGCAGCGTATGTTTGTGAGAAGAAGATGGTAGTAGGTGTCTCACATGCTGTTCTAAAATGGTCTCCTGAATGTGAACCAACTGAGCACAAATATACACACAAACACACCAGCTGACCACTGTGAAATTAGAGTCCCTACATAACTAGGTACACCAGCTAAAGAACTCAATACTTAACACAGGCATCGTGACACAAGTCTGACTTTTACAATGCTGCTGGACAATTTATAGTAGATGACATCATCATTGCATATTTGAGAGATGACAATGAGAGGCCTGCAAGATAGGGTTGGGTAGCCAAGTACAACTGTCAAAACATTTGTAATGCATGGGACTGGATTGTTGACTGTAGGATGCACACTCACGTTTCTCTGACTAGACACACACACAAACACACCAGCTGACTGCAGTGAGATCAGAATCCCTACTTAACTAGGTACTCCTTCTAGAGAACTCATTACTTAATGCAGGCAGAATGACAAGTCTGACATTTACAAAGCTGCTGGACAATTTCTAGTGATGTCATCCTCATTAGATGCTGCAAGGCCTGCATGAAATGGCTGAGCAGCTATGCATGACTGTCAAGATATTACTTCTGCATGGGCTTGGATTGATGATAGCAGGATACAGACTGATGTCCCTCAAACTATGCATACCCATGTAAACATACATAGATATGCACACATAGTGTGGCTACTGTGCTAATTTAACACACATGCAAGTGTTTTGTTGCCATCTGTGAAACACAGTAGATAATGACTGCAACACCCCTGAAGTAAGCTTTTCCCTTGTAATACTGTTCTTTATAGATGATGCCATCATCATTAAATGATGCGGTTAACATATCCTGTTATGGGAGTGGTGTGCAACGTGTGACTAACCTATTTCCTGCTGTGTTTACAATGTGCAGGTATATTTTAAGAACTAACTTGTTAAACTAGATGCGAAAACTGTCAGGAATGCATGTAGCAGAACTGAGACATATGCAGCTGTTTCCCAGTATGTTGTGTACACTACACATTTATTGTTACATACAGATACACACACATTTGTTTATGATCAGCATGGATGCAACTGTGTATGTATGTGTGTTTATATTTGTGAGGAATTGCTATGCACATAGAATCATAGGCGATTACTAGGTTATCAACCATTCAGGTCATTTTAAGCCTAGCCTTTTCAACCCGATGTAATTCCGTGGAAATATAGTTAATACACAACATTGCATTTAGTGATGATTGCCCTGGTCCAGGAGGGTTGTGGGAACTATCTCTGGTAAGAAATTATGGTGCCCCATCCACTCGTCCAGGTTCCTCTTGAATGGTGTCATAGGGGTGCTCTGTTTCACACGAATCGGTAGCCTGTTCCAATGACGTGGCAGTAGCTGGAAGATAAATCTGTCCCTCCTTTATGTCCTATTTAATTCACAGGCCATATTAAAGTTCCTGGAATGGGTAGCCTTAGACCCATTTGATTTATGGATATGCAGTAAGTTCATTAGGTTTGGGTATTGGGTTGCTCTGTAGGCCAGGAATAAGTCTCCCTCAAGACGTCTATATGATATGGACTATAGTGACAGGGACTTATAGTCAGTCTGTGTAAGGCACAAAGGCACATGCTGGAGGCCCTTGATTTTATTTTTTTAGAAAAATCTAAGGTCTCACTAATTGTTGCAGGTGCTTAGTACAGGACATTATACTCAGTTATGGGCCGGATAAGTGCCAAGTATAGGGGGTTATAACTTCTTTTGCTTCTTTTGCTCTTGAGGTGATACCTTCACTAATCAAGTGAGATAAATGGAATGCTTTCCTTGGAATGGTAGACATGTGTTGGTCAAGGTTAAGGTTGCAGTCAACCTGTAATCCCAGGTCCCTTACTACTTCATTTGTACTTAGGGTATTGTTGTTTATTTGATAGTGTGAAGGGACATTGTTTGTGTTGAAGGGAATACTGATGCATTTATTTGCATGTAGTTTGAGACCAGGACTAATACACCAGTCGATGGTTTGTGTGAGATCCTCCTGGAGTATACTGGGATCATTTGGGGATTCAGTGATTGCACCTAGTTTGCAGTCGTCTGCAAACTTGGTCAGCCACGACCCTTTAGTTTTGACCTGAACTTCTGAGAAGAATATACCAAACACTAGAGGGGCACAGCACTAACCCCTGAGACACCCTGCTGGTAACAGGTCTACTGGTTAATGTAGAGTAACCCACTTTGATAGTGTGTATGTGTCCAGTTTGTGAGCTAGTTGGCAACCCGTCTTACAACAAAGGGGTTTATATTCGGTTTGCTAAGTTTATTGGTAATGCCTGAATGTGGGATTGTGTCAAAAGCCTTTGCTAAGTCTAGGTGTGCTGCGTGCACAGATTTACCCTCATCAGTGGCCCTGGTTACACTTTCAAAGAATTCCACCAGATTTAACAGACAGGATCTGTCATTCATGAAGCCAAATTGGGTAGGATCCAGGGTTTGGAGGTCACCTATGTCTTTATGTAGCAGGTACATAATAATATGTCCCATGGCCTTACAGATGATTATGGTCAGGCTTATGGGTCTGTAATTCCCTGGGTCTGTTGCTAGGCCAACTTTGTGGAGAGGAATAACTTTAGCTGTTCTCCATTCTGCAGGAACAAAGCCTGTGGTTAGGCTATGACTGAAAAGGGTAATTAGTGGTGATGCTAGTTCACGTTTTAGCCTGTTTAAAAAAACAGCCTGGCATGTAATTTGGTCCCATAGAGGCCATGCTTTTTTGCCTTGGACAGGGCTTTCAGGAACTTTTTTCAGATATGTAAGGTGGGAAGGAGTTTGGGGGAGGGTTTGTTGTAAGTTAGGAGGGGATAAGGGAGTGAAATTTTCACTAAACATATCAACTAGCAGGTTCACTGTCTCTGGATGGTCAGTGTGTGTGATAACGTTGGTCACCAGTTTTGCACATGCTTGAGTCCTACCCTTTAGTTTACATACATAGCTGTAAAATGCCTTATGGTTATCCTTGGCAGTACTTGCTAGGTTTATCTCAAAGGAGCTCTTGCAGGATTTAACAAGTGGTCTTATTTGCCTGTTCAGGCTGAGGAGGGTGTTTTCCCATTTTTGGTTCCTTGTCTTTGTTTTCTTAGATAGCAACATTTTGCATTTATTGTAGAGTTTTTTGACGCTGAAAGTCTACCATGGCAGCTTGATTTTACTTGGGGCTCTGACTTTGATTCTGTCTGGTACAGTTGAGTTTATATATTTATGCAAGTGATTGTACAGGCATTAGTTTAAGCTTCTGCATAGTTACCACTTTCAGCTTGGGCTGGGGCTTGGAATGCATTTATACCTTCATCTAGGAGGGTATACTTTGCCTTGGTTAAGTTTTTTAGTCTAATTTCACCTTTTGTGAGTTCTGGTGTCAGTGTCAGTTCAAAGGTGACTGATTTGTCGTCTGTTTTAAGTAAAGAGGGTCCAACAGTTGCAGCAGTGCACTTGTTTGACATGGTGAGGAACAGATCTAGAATGTCTGTTCCTCTTGTTGGGATAAGGACGATTTGCTACAGGGCATTTGAATTCACAAAGCCAAGGAACGTTTGTGTTAGTGAGTTTGGACTATAGTAGGTTTCCCAGTTGATGGTGGGATAGTTGAACTCTTCCCATAACTAGTGTGTTTGGTAAAATTGGGATTGTCTTCTATTTGGTTATGTAGGCTTCATGGGTGTCATGGCCCATAGAGATGGATCTGTAACTGGCTAGGACATAAATTGGGGTCTTACCCACCATAACCTGGACCTGGAGTAACTCCATGGAGTTGTCCAGTCTAACTAGATGGGAGGTAAATTTATCTTCAACATAGATTGAAACACCACCTCCTTTGGTTTTCACAAGCTCATTTTGCCATCTAAAGCTGTGGAAGGCATTGTAACCTTGCAGGACCAGGGCAATCTCTGAGGCCTTAAACCAGGTTTCTGTGACTGCACAGACATCTACATCTTCCAGTGATAGAAGTGCTTCCAGGGAGTGCAGCGTTTGGTTTAAGCTCCTAGCATTTAGCAGCCCGGCCCTTATTTTGTTCTGAATGGTTAACTTCACGTCAGTAATATTTTCGAGACCTTGCCCAAAAAGGATACTTTTGCAGCAGCTGAAAGCTTAGGGTTCCAGGTGCAAACAGTCTTTGGCAAAGCAGCAAGGTTTGTCGACTATGGCTTCCTAGGCAGGCAGGATATGCATTCCCTTGGAATGACACCAGAAACTAAGCCAGTTATTGAAATCAATCATTTTTTGTTTATACTGTGGCACCATTCTAGGTGAGGGTAGCATGCTGTTCAAGGCTAAAGAAATATCTGCCTGGGACACATACTCAGAGAGCTTGACCTTGTCTTTCTTCATATAGTCCAGTGAGGTACATCTCAGGTTATTCACACCAATATGAACTATGACAGAGTCATAATGGTACTTGTTGCTGAGTGCATGCATGTTTTGGCGAATCCTGGCACCAGACAGGCAGCTGACTTTGATTTTTTTCCTTGTCCAATCTGGTGAGAGGAACATCCATGTGTCTCACTATTGAGTCTCCAGTGACAAGAAAACTTGTTTTTTGAGTGTTACGCCTTACATTAATATATGTATATGGCAACCTGAATATCTATTCTCATTAGAAAGGTATATATGGTATGTAGCAAAGCAGTTTTTCTATTTATTTCTGTAGTGTAGTTGACTTTTGGGAACCATTACTGACATACCAAGTTTCACATGCATGGGTACAGGTAACACATGACTCAGCATAAATATATGTTCAGTCAGTAAAAAGTACCTTCCTTTTGGTTATAAAAACAGAAGTGTAGTATTATAGTAAAACAAAACCTTCAAATAAAATAACACTACAGACAGAGTCCAAAGAACTTCCTAAACAAGGTATAAAATGATATAGAGTGCTTTCCCTCTGTTATATTTTTATATAGATCTTAATGGGATGAAGACTACTTGGGCACTGAACTTTACTATATGCTAATAAGCATTTTTCATATCACACCGCCAAGCAGCTAGTTTGCGTAATCGATGGCAGTGTTTGTAAATGCAAGATACACATTTAAGATCTCATACTTTAAGGTGAGAAGTACTTATCCATACTGGCTATGGTAGACACAGCTATCAAATACTATGGCATTCATAACAAGTTCATATTGTAAATGTTGCTTCATAAAATCTTTAACCTTAACAAAATATTTATACTGCTTTCCCCATTTGTGCATAGTTAAGCTGGGTCTCTGCTTCATTGAGAAACTTATGAGAGTTCTATTGGTTCACTTTCCTCTGTACAAGCACACTAAGCAGAGAGGTCTGTCAGTCTGCACTTTTGACAGTAAAGAATGGAAGAAAAACACCTGCTGCCTAGTTGTGGCAGCAGGTGTAACAGCAGTCAGTTTTTATTTTGAGCATAGATGATACAGATCTCAAATCACACGTTATTGATTTTTTTTTATATAAGTATTTATGACGGAAGGAAATAATTACATGTGATAGTTATTGGCAGTGGTGGCTGGTGACTTCAAATCAAAGGGGGGCTGCAGGAGACAGCTGAATGGGTGGGTTCAACTGGAAGGGGTGTGGTCAACTTGAAAGGGGTAGAGCCATGCTCAAAAAACACAAAAACTTTGACTTAATTAAATATGCTGCCTTAAGTGCCAAACTGTCATTATGAGCGTCCAATCAAGACAAAATGAAGTGGAGAAGAAAAAAAATTTCAATGCATTGCTACATCATGACAGCTTGCTGCATATCTACATGGAATCAAAAAGGTTGTGAGGCATGAAAAAATAAATTACTTTTTAAATACATTACTGGAATGCCAGTCAAAATCAAGTATAAAAAAAACAAGCAGCACTCAAGTCAACTCAAACCACTCCACATCTCCTTTACTTATAATTTATATTCAGCTTTATAAAAGTACCAATTAACATGCAGCCAACAAGCAACAACATGCATTTTCTGAATAATAAGAAGCACAAATCAACAGCATAAAAACATGACAGAAAACCAGAACATTGTGTAAAATCGAGGACAGATGAAAAGCCACTGTACTTGTGTCTACCTTGGATGGGGGGATACTCTCTCTGCACACTTGCACTGCATAACTGCTCCTTGCCTTGCTTGGACACATCCAAAGTCACTGCCTGGGGGAGTGAGGTACAACAAGTTATGTCAAAATTTGAAATGTCTCTGGCTGACGGTGATGGCCTTGACACGTTTATCATACTCTCAACCTCAGAGAAAGAAATCTGGACAAAGCCCAATAAAATGGGGGGACAATGGCCCAAAAATAGGGACACATTTTAAATATTGTTCTTATAAACTTAAAAAGTTGTTAGAATAACTGGATTTGTGTTAGCATGCATTTTCTGAAGGATATGAAGTCTGGAAATCAAATACATGTAATTATTTAGTGGCTTTAATCCTTAGATCATCCTAGTGATTTGTAAAAAAAAACACAATTGTTAAGAGGAACAGACCAAAAGTTTGAGGCAGAAATCTGGACATTCTGCGAAAATCTGTACAGTTGAGAGGTATGGTCATAGTCCTTCAACCATATTTAATATTAATAATTAAAATGCATATACCTATGAACCAAAAATAGCAGTTTTTGTTACTGCTTCAGAACATGTCTGTCATTCAGAATGTCCCCACCATCAGAAAACAATGACTTCATATTTTTTATGCAATTGAGGACAGCTTAGTTATTAGAAATGTTATAGCAGCAATACTGCCGAAATATAACAAATATCTTTTCTGACAGGGAACTGTGGCAATTGCTGTTTGCCGAACAAATTTCCTTCCGAATCCAATCTATAGAATAAACAAGCCAATGCCAGCCTTTATTTAGAACTGCCAAGTTAGTGTTAAGTTCAGACAGTTAAACAAACGTGTATCTAAAGAATTCTCATTGGCACAGCAGGCTTCTATTTACAGTGAGGAATGCTTGAAATTAAAGTGTACTACTATCCAAAAATCAAAGTGGCCACCTGTTTCTGCTAGAGGAAATGCCATGCTTAATACTCTCAATTTCAAATTACTTAAAGATAGTTTCAGTCCACCCCATATAAACAAATTCAAATTAAATGTCTCTATTCACACAGATACAATGAGGCCATCAGTTTAATCATACCTCCCGTATCTTTAACTATATGTAAAAAATCATTTGCAAATTGGCCCAAGCCTGTTGGAACAATCTGCCTAAACAAAATATGCTCAATAGAAAGCATTTTGCAATTAGCAAATGAAGAAACCCCTCACACTAGAAAGCAAATGCACTGGTTTCAGAGACACTGGTTAGCATTGTTAGCCACTGTTTGACACCATGTGTGACTGATTTACAGTTTCAGAACTGTTTTTTTTAGTATGACTTGTTTAGTTGACTGTGTGCTTCATGTATACATTAATATTTTTTTATATTGCATCTGTGTGTCTGTATATATTGTCTCTGTCTCAGCAATTGTTATACATTTACGATCTTGGCATGATCTGTTTACTACAGTTTATATACCATTGTAATTGCTGATGTCATTGCCAAATGGATGAGGTTGTGACTAAAAGAGTTTAGAAACATTCCTCTAACCCAGTTAGCATAAATAAATACATAAATAGAAGATGGGTAATCTATAATTATCTCAGAAGTAATGAAATGGCCAAATTTGCTTCTTCACTATG
Source organism: Protopterus annectens (assembly GCF_019279795.1). NCBI lineage: Eukaryota > Metazoa > Chordata > Ceratodontiformes > Protopteridae > Protopterus > Protopterus annectens. The sequence continues at coordinate 1,039,551,630 of NC_056731.1, read as the reverse complement.
CACACGTTAAACTTAAATCAACAGCTGCAATTTTCCCACATTCAGTACAACAAATGCAAATCTAAGATTTTGATTTTAGATTAATATTTTGTACTGGATAAACTAAAAGGCTAGTATCTAAGCTGTATAAAAGTACTTTCAGCTTAGTATTAGGAAGTAACATAAATAAATCAAATGACTACAATGAAATGTTAAAAACAGAAAATGCAACGTCATGGGAATAGTAATAAAAAAAATTATCTTAAATGTCCCTCAGTACACAAAACTGCAGTTTACGTGATATAAGACATTACAGAATGAGTATGTCCTCTGATAAAATTACTGTCATATAAAATTACATCATCAGTAGAGTCCTCAGCATGAAAGCATCACTTTGATAAACTTAAACATATTTAATATGAATATTACGAAATATGTAATATACACTGATGCGCCTTGGATTTGTTGGATTTCCTGTCATTTGCCATTAAGATTCCTCCCTAGAGGGAACCTTTCAAAAACAGGCACGCCCCACCCCATTTAAAAAAATAGAAGCAAATAATTTCTGTATGTGGTTACATCCTGTGACTGACCAGTGTTCTGTCCAACTACAGGTTGTCTGTCTTGCAGCCATAGTTTTCCAGGATTGGCTCCGACTTCTGTATAATCATGACCAAAATAAAGCAGACATCATAGAATGAAATAATTATTCACCATGAGAACTGCCCAGAAAGCATGTCGTTTATAATGGCCCATATCCAAATTAGATGTTTTTGAAGATTAGAGATACACAGATACAGCTATCATTAGTACTGATGTGGTTATCTTTGTAGTGTCCCTTTTTTACTTTTCTTGAAGCTTTAGCTAGAGTTTACAGAATGAAAAGAAAAATTAAATTTAGAAAGACTATTTATTTTGCTAAATGAAATCAGAAATGTTTATAACATTATTGCCTATGGCAGTCTCTCTTAGACACCATGATTTCTCATCATTTTATTTTCAATGTATTTCTTATATCTCTATCTATCTATCTATCTGTCTATCTATCTATCTATCTGAAAGTCTATCTATGTGTGAGTGTGTGTGTGTGTGTGTGTGTGTGTGTGTGTGTGTGTGTGTGTGTGTGTGTGTGTGTGTGTGTGTGTGTGTGTGTGTGTGTGTGTGTGTGTGTGTGTGTGTGTGTGTGTGTGTGTGTGTGTGTGTATACATATGTGTATTAATGAATTTATTTTATGTGTATTAATGTATTTATTTACTGAAGTCTGGTACCCAGGATATTGAGCTGATCCATACAGCCCCCTTCTAGCCTCAGTCCAAGAGGTATACAAAATATTTAAGTAGTAAAGAAACAATTTAGAATTTCATTAACAAGATTAGCTTTGGTCTCTTATGACAAAACTGTATATGCATTGTTGAAAAATAGTTTATATAAGAAGATGAATGCACTCACTGCTGTGCTGTATTTTAGTGTTACGTATATGTACTAGTTTGTAAGAAGAAACCTTAACACTTTAAACTGTGTACACATTAATAATTATTTTTGTAAACAAGACTGAATAAGTTGACTATAATTGTTAGCATCTTTTTTAACAGCTGCAGATCATAGCAGGGCACATTCCACATCAGCTGCTATAGTAGTATTAATTTAGTAAATATTGATTACACATACCACCAAGAAAAGAATGTACTAGTCACTTGAACTTCTTCAGTCTTTCAGCTGTGTTAGTCAATCATGTCCGAACGAAGTTAGGAATTCAGTTATTTATTAGCCTCAGCCTCAGGTAATAAACAGGTTGATTTCCTTAATAAAATCCAACTGCAAACGAGTTAACTCACTTAACTGGCTGCAACTGTTTGCTTTTCACTCTTTTCCCAGCACATAAAGCCCGGGAAGTGAGCGAGAACCAATCAGTAGCCATTCAGCCCATCCACGTCACATACGTGCCTGCGGACGTTGCAGTCCAAGCCCCTTCCATTTCTATGTGGTTACAAACAGCATAGATTTCTGGGCATCACAATGATGCCTTCACTCATTAATCCAGACTGCTTTTACAGCAGGCTGGAGTGGATTTATTATGTTATTTACAGAAACTAAATGAAACCCGGAACTCAGACTCTGCAAAGTGTGCATACTTGCAGTCTTTAGCGAGTCAGTCGGAGTAAAGCAGCCGGCTGAGCTTAAGAAAGACAGAGTAAATATTTAATAGAATTAATTTATAGTTAAAAGTTCTTTTTTCTTTTTTCTTGCTGGTGGGGCTACAGTCCTGCAGTCCGATGGGATGAGCCACCCCTAGTTATTGGAAATGAGAGCGGGAATGACTACAGTGGAGTACTGTAGAAAAACAAACAGTATTCAAGTGATTTATGTCATCAATACACATACAGATTTGCATATTTAGACATTTATCAGTCTAAATAAATATTATATGCAATTTTTAATATGAGTGCCTTTACTCTGCTTTAACTGTGTTTCACTTCAGTGCAGCGAGTTTGAACAGCATTGTGTGGAAGTAACCACACCAAGCTATAGAACATAAAGAGCCATTCACCATCACTTGGCACTGGTGTGTTATGCCAAACTCCACACATACACAGAGGACAAAAAGTGAAAGGCTTCATTTGTGATTTATTATTTATGTGTGTGGTGTGTGATTCTGTTTTTTGACCAGTTTACAGGTTTGAAAATGGAGTAGATAGGAACATAGTGAAATGGAACCCGGCAGGGGGAAGAACAAAAGGGAAGCAATATAAGAATGTGCAGGAGGGAATTTGGAAAGAGACATAGCTATCAACTTCTTCAGCAGTATAAAATGAGCATGGATAGAATATCAGATGAATTTGGACTGTCACCTCATCAAAGATGGGTGACAACAATGCAACAATGTTGTATAACCAATGAGACCAAATCAAGTGTGTGGAGAAGACATGCATGTGAAGTGCAGACCTATGTATGGGACAATTTTTTTTTTTTTTTGAGACAGGTGCCCGTTGTTTTTTTAATTCAGTAAGAGAAGAATGTTGGGTAAGGGACGTAGGTATGTCAGGATCAGGTAAGTAGGGTAGGTGATGAAATGGATACAGACAACTGGGGCAAGCAAGACAAAAGACAGGGATGGTGAAGGACACAAAAGGTTGGGGGACACCATGATTTGGGATTGGGAGGGGACATTGGATGCCCTTGCCCATAAAACATGGGGACAGTGACAATCGAGTCCTCACCCTCAGAACTGCCTACACCATCCTCCTCCTCAGCTTGCTGTTTGAGTACTTGATGCTTTCTTTTGCCCAGCATTCCTGTGAGCATCTTCTCTATCTATTTCAGGCATGCATCAATGGTACTATCCATGACCTCACACACCATGCCTGGCATCTCCTGGTAGGTGAAAAAATCACCACCTCTGCCAATACTCCCAAAGGGCACCACTGCACCAGCTGCCAGGATAATGTTACCTGATGTGAATGGCCCAGGTCCTGCAGGGGATGCAGAGGCAGTACTGCCAGGTTGAGTCCCAGATGTGCTGGGCATCAGTGCAGAAGCCAAGGTTGGGTGGCAGGCTGAGGCGCATTGGTTGGTCTACCTCTCTGTGCTGTAAATCATTTTATGAGTTGACAAAAATTGATGACATCAGAACATTGTGACCACACATATAAAAATAAAAAAGACAGATAAGGGATGGAGTACAAGACAAAAAAAAGAAGATAAGTACCATCATATGTGACATACAATAAATTATTGCAATATATATAATCATTTTACTGTTACATTAAGTATACTTTTTAAAATCTGAAAACTATGACTGATGATTGTTACAAGTAATCCTTACAATATGCATATATTGTACATATGCTTGATCAAATAATACAGATTAAGTTAACAGCATGGCATGTATGCCAATTTTGTTGGCATTCTTATGTAATATTTTTAAATTATTTTGCAGTACGTTTGTTACCTGTGGGATTTGAACCCATAACATCTGAATGCACTATTATAATTGACTCCTACAGTTGGCTTGATCTACAGACTGAAGCATGCAAGCTTGATTTCACACTAAAGATGTGCATGTTTAATTTGCTAATATGTAGTAATTTTTAGTCCACTACTATCAGTGCAACCCTTAATGTACATGTTTTTTCTTTCATTTTTCTCTTTATAATTAATTTCATATTTGTAGTGTTGTTTTAATAGTTTTTGTCTTGTATGTTTATCTTTGCTTATGTTTGCTGAGGCTCTTTCCCCTTGGGTCTCCACTGAAAATGGTTTGCTTACTATCAGTGCAATGCAAATATTTAATAACCTTTTCTTTTTTACAATTATTTTGTATTGTGATTGTTATTTAATATTTGTATATTGTCACTTTATTTTTATTTATGTTTGCTTGGGCTTTTCCCCTCGGGTCTCCACTGAAAATGGGTTGGACTAACCCAGTTAACAAATGTGAAATAAATAAACAGATAAATAAATAAATAAATAAATAAATAAATACATAAATAAATAAATAAACAAGTAAATAAATAAATAAATAAATAAGTAAGTAATGCATACAAAAGCAATAGTTTACATAAAATAATATGTTGTGCTGCATGCATACCCCTTGCTTCTCTAAGTCTTTTCAAATGCTCAGCATGGACATCCCTGTTCTGTGCAATCCCCTGGATGGTTTATAAAGTAAAAGGGGAGAAAAAGAGAATGTATACCAGTCTTAGCCATAGTCAGCTTTCTGTATAATTTAAAGTATCTTTATCTGTATAATTACACAACTGTGGGATATCAGCAGTCCTAATCTCATCCAGCCAGTTGTTGAGTAGTTCCTGCTTGCGTCTTTACAGGTGATTACAGTGTTGCCTGCATTGCTCTCCAGAGCTTTTAATGAGAGTTGCACTGGAAACAGCTTTGGCCAGACTATTCCAAGCCTCTGATTTGTACTGACACCTGGTAGAGTCCCCCTGCAACAGCCTATGCTTGTGGCACTTTACAAGGAGTCCAGTGAATATTCTAGACTCCTATACACTCCATATTTGATCCCTAAATTGGGTACTTTCCCTTCTAGCTCCTGCCATGTTGATACAGGTCAAACAGCAGCAGTTCTGCTAATCCATGTTATCGCATTTTACTGCTAGTGCACAAACCCAAGCAATCATGCCAACCATGTTTGTTCAATGTTAAGGAGAGAACAACAGTAGAAAACAGAGAGGAAATCAGTATATGAAATAGTAAAGGTAATGTGACAGTCTCCATTACTTTATGGGTTGGTTGCAGATATGCCTATTAGTGGCTTAAACTTTGCAAACATGTATTGGGTGCATAAACTGTATGACCTCACACACTGATCAATGCAATTTGTACAATGTGGGATTCAAATCTATATAAAAACTGACAAAACACATTATTCCATATAGGAGTTTTTTCATCCTTGCCACAGAAGTGCTTACCAGACATGGTCATTAATTGTATATACACATGACAGAGTGATGGTTTAAACATTTGTGTGTATATATCACCTGACAAGGTCCTGGTTTATACATTCATGTGCATATGACTGTTATTGAAGTAAGAAGTCTATCCAAGACCAGAAAATACATTTTTAATTAAAGAAATATAATTTTCAGTATACCATCAGTCACACATATAATTCATATGAGCTGCAGTGCTATACATAGTTATTGTTATTTATAATTATGCTTACATTGTTCTTTATTTTTTTAACATTGAGTGGGGGTCTATATCACATTGTCGAAAACCCAGATCATCAAATCACTATCCAGTGAACACACTTTGTTGAACCTCACTCCATTGAACATTGGTTTAACCAAAGTTTTTCACAGGGAAAAACAATGGTTGGCCATCATTAGGAATTTGCCCTTTGCCCCACTGTAGTCTGATCTTGGAGTTGGTATATTTAGTTAGGAGGGTTGTGGGCAGTGCAGGCCACCACTTAGGTGGGTTTTAAATTTTTAGAATTTTGTGATGTCACTAGATTGGCCAAGTGTTCTATGTTGTTTCAGAGAAATGTATTGCCCTATATTGTCAATGACACAGGGTTGATAGGCTTCTAAGATGGCCCACAGACACCTCTAGGGGAGTACTGGGCACAGTGAGAGGTGACTAGCAATCATATAAAATTGACATTTCTGCTGTAAATGTGTACACATTTTGTGAGAATTATTTTGAATTTTATATCATTTGTCTAATGTGTTATTCCATGGTTGAGTCGAACTATCATTTGCCTGTTCTTTTGGAGGTAAGGGAGCCAAGTACCATTTGTGTGTCAGAACAACAAAAGTTGTTTTCAAGAGGTTTGTTCTTGAGATTGTGTAGTCATCATAGTTTTTCTGTGGTACACAATACATTATTCCATTCTTATTCTTTGTTTTGGATCAAATATTGTTTTGTGTGTGAGTGTGATATGGTACAACCACATAACTTTAAATGTTAAAAACTGAACTATGTGTCTCCATTGGTTAATGTTGAAATATATACATGTCTATAAGCAGGAATTTAATTGTGTGATATTAATGCGTTGTATCCTTCTCTGTTTCATATCACATAGGATTATGCCACCAAAGCACAGCAATCCAATTAAACCCCTATCACTGATTCAATAAAGGATGTCATAGTGCAAGCATTGAGATGCCATGGTGCTTTTCTGCTTGAGAGATGACATGAGGATATGGCTGACAGAATGCCAATTTGAAACAAGATAGTCAATGATATAAATGCTCTAAAGGCTCAGCTCTACTTCAGAAGACTGAAAAACCAAGACTGAATCACAAAAGACTGAAAATTCAAAATACTGAACACATTTTTAGTAGCGGGGCAAGCCCCACTATACCCCTCAGGTGTGGGGCTGTGCCTCCCTCATCCCCTGCTAACTATATATACCATCTCAAAGATCGCAAAACAGTGGAGAAGGGGCAAAATCTATCATCCAGTATTTTGAATTTTCAGTCTTTTGGGATTCAGTCTTTTGCTTTTTTCAATCTTCTGAAGTAGACCCAGGGGCTCGAAACAGGACTTATGATCAGGTGCATCATATGGCCACTGATATGGTTGCATCAGCCTGGAGGAGAGCAGATGCAGTTGCACATGAACAGCTGGCTATAGGGAGGGGGGCTACTACAGACCCACCACTGACACCAAATAAAGAGTTCTTGTCCACTGTCAGAGATCCAGAGAGCACAGTGGAAAGTCCATAGCAACATGTGATTAATGTTGGTGCTGTTGTTTCTGAGATTCTGAGATGACAAGTGTGTGCCAAGAGGAGTTTCCAGGTAAGATTAAATATGTCAATTTATAAAATGTTCTCGTATACTAAAATATTGTGTGTAATAGTTCATTTGTTTATTTATTTATTGGATGAACCTATTAATAAATTGATACCATTATCAACACATTTGTTTTTTCATTACACATGCCGGGCTTTGGCTGGACTTGTCAGACACATTTCAGTTAAAACTATTGTTAATGGATATATAAATAAAATTCTGTTTCCCTGTGTTATTGGAATTGTGATGATTGTGTTCTGGCTTTTGACTCAGCTTCATCCAGGACCATCTCCCATAATCTATACATGGTAAAACCATCATTTTTATATGATTATTGATGACCATTTGTCAGAAATATGCATTTATCTGCATGTGTGAGGTGTCTGTCATGAGTGTATCTATTGCTGTATCATCTATGATAATGGCACCAGTGTTAGTTTATCATATATTAAAATGGTAGTGTAGGAATTAATTTCTTTCCTACGTTTGTACTTATCACAGGTGATCCTGATAGTGGAAGTGTAGGACTCTTACCACCTGATGTCAGAGTATTGGTAGATTCTGATGATGGTGGCCAAACAGAGGCACAGTTGAGGAGTGCAGAGGTTGAATCTGACACTGAGGTTGACATTCAGCCATCACCTGTATTTCCATTAGACACAGCCAGTGGGTCAATGCATACCTATTCCAGTGAGCTCTCTGATATTGCACAGGAGGAAGGAGACACACTTGATCAAGATAGTGGGATTACTGCAGCTTCAGTGCCAATTGACTTTGGCTGTAGCTAAAGTGTGGGTGATGTGCCATGCAGGAGTGTTGTTAGGGATGCTCAAAGGAGGCCTGCTTTCTACCCTTCACCTGATGCTGGTGAGTTTTTATGTACCACTCAACATATGTGTAGGGCCATCACAGAGGTGCAGGTACATTCCAATAGTACTTTCAAGGACATGATTAGGTTTGCAGTTGTGGCACAGGATGATATGCATGATTGCCTACTACCTGTTGGCAGTTTAGTGGATCAGATGAATGACATGATGGAATGGGCAGTGTCTTTGATGGAATATCTGCTATGAGGGGTTACCATCCATATAGATGTAGATCAGCATCGTCATATGATGTTAGCCGTAACAAATGCACTACTAATGCTTTGTACAGACATTGTCAAATACACCATTCTGCCAAATTTACCTTTACTATCATTGACAAAATATTGGATAACAAAGGATGTAAAAGGGGACGCACTCCCTGCTTAATCATACAGAAAATAGTGGATGGCTAAATTAGGGTCACTTTTTACACCTAGTCTTAATGACAAATTTTAGAAAGCAAAGGAAATGACATCGCAGGATAAGTGCTTTGAATTGTTATTTAAGGAAATGTGGTGGAAGTTTATGTATCACTGATGAAGGCTGTGTGCCGAAACTGGTCTGAACTTATGGCTTAATAAAACTATTCACCTTGGGTGCTACATGTTTGTGCTGGCTCTTGTTTTTCTGATCATTTAACTAGAACATTTACACAAGTGCATGTATATCTAATAATCTAGAAAATACATTGTTTTCCACTGTTGTGCATCGCTTGACATCGAGCAAACACAGTGTTCTGCAATTTGCACCCTTGTCTACCGTGTTTGCAAGATGGTAAGCAAAGCACAATGTCTTCAAATGTTGCCAAACCAAAATGTGTGCACTCTCAGTAAGTGCAAGACATGCAATAGGCAGGAAAACATCAACATATAAAATGCAATTGGCAGAAAATGCTCATTATACATTGAGCTGCATGTCAGGAGTTGCTGATGAGGGTGTGTGCTTTTGAGTGCAGAGCTGGTGTGTCCAGGAGTCCAAAGTGTTTGTTGGAGTCCTAATTAAGGAGCATGGGCCCTGGTTGCTGCAGTGGAACTATACAAGCTCAGAATACAAGTCTAAAGCCTGGAACAGCATTGCCAGGGCTTTAACTGGTGCTACAGGTAGTCGCCACACTGGACACCAAAACAGACATCACTTCCATGACTGCTGAAGGAGGAAATGGGATACCCTTGATCTTTGGATTGGGGAATTTACTGCTGGGGACACCCCACAGCTGTGTAAGTATCAATTTCAGTGATTAGTTGTAAGAGTTAAAAGATGAATATAGTCAAGACTGGTATTCATAATGGTGTTCTGTTCTGTTTTTTTTTCACAGCTGCTACAGAGCAAGCCTTGAATGTCAGGTCCCATGCCGAGTGTTTAGTAAAGATGCAAGAAGGGGTCTATATCAATTCATCAAACCTTCACTTCAACAAATGGCATTTCATCAAAAATATCATTCATTGAATTCCCCTCATGTGGGGGCTGCACCCCCCTCAGCTAATTATATATACCAACTCCAAGATCACACTACAGTGGGGAAAGGGCAAATTTTCTGATTCTCACTATACCATGATCTCAGTATGAACAGTTCAGCGAACAGCACATTCAATGTAATTGCACTGAAAATACCTCTAGATGAACTGATTTTTTGATGAACTGATAAGGATCCTGTGAACAGAATTGTGGTACGTATGCATCACAACAGTACTGTCTAAATAGTATTTTTATAATAATAATAATTTGTATAGTAATTTCATAGCATTAAAAGTTAAGGGCTGCTTAGCTGGTGGTGAGTTTATCACCTGCAATGAACAGCCACGGTTGGTACAAAGGATTATGCACCGCACAGGAAAGATGTAGGAAAGAACCATAGCTATCCATTTCCTCAAGAATAAAACATGAACATATACACACAATGTTTGCTGAATTTGGACTGTCACCTCCAGAAAGAGAGGGGTGACCACAACACAGTCTCTTGTATAAGGAATTGGCCCAAATCATGTATGATGATGACACATGTGTGAAATGGAGAGCTATGTATGGGACTTTTTTTTTATTTTTGTGAGAAAAAAGGGAAAACATTAGTAAATTCATATGTGACATACAAAGTATTGATGCAAGTATTTGACTCTATTCTATTAACTTTGCTTTTAACAGTACAAACTACTAAGTAATACCTTTGTTTACTGTTAAGACTACCCAGCTCCTAACAGATACACAGTATACTACAGATTCCAGTGGTGACACTGCTTTAGAGCTCTGCCTTTATATTGCAATATTGCTGAAAACTTATTTGGGAACTGTGGAGTTTGAAGGCACAACCTATGACTTCAATGTAATGCTGAACTGTTGTTTTGGACAACAGAGCACTGCATGCATGCTTTCCTATTACAGTTGAGAAATGAATGCTCAATTTGTTACAACTGTATAATTAACCAATAAATATATCCTAACATTTAATGCTAAAATAACCCTCCTGTTGGGATGCATACATACCACATGTATCTCACATCCATACCAATCTAGAGGCACGGGTTTGCACATTCAGTTCTCAGTCTGTGATGGCTGCAGAAAAAAAAGAACTGAACAGAATACCATTAAGCATACCAATCATGTATCCAGCATTTAACTCTGACAAGTAGTCTCTATAAATGATACATGCACATCTGTGGGGTGGCCCCAGTCCTACATTCCTCGATCCAATTGTCAAGGGTATCCCTCTTCCTCATCCTGAGGTCTCTGTTGTGATTCCTATATTATTCACCAGTGCAGGGGATACTGGTAGGACTGGTTACAGCCCAGGCCAGACTATTCCATGCCTCTGCCTTGTAATCCGAGTCATGATAGTACCTCTGCAAAAGCCTAGGTTCATGTTCATTCACAAGGAGTCCAACAAACACTTTGGACTCCTGGACACCCCATCTTTGATCATGGATTCTCAAATACTCACCAGGAATTCCTGCCATGCCTATCCTAGATCAAGATCAATGCAGAATGATGTTTTTCCTACCAACTGTATGTATAGCGCTTACTGGGAGTTTGCACTTTCTGGTTCTGCAACATTTAAAAGTGTTGCACATTGCTTACTATGATGCAAACACATGTGCACTACCAGGAAATATGTTTGCACAATGGTCAATAGTATTAATTGAATGTATCCAGTGTATGTTTGTGGCTGTCTGGGTCCTGTCTGGTACCTGTGTGGCCCACTCATCTGGTTTGTGTACTGCCACTCTACACACAAATTATATGAGCATAGACAAAGCCATTTGTGCTAAGGGACACATAAACATAGCATCCCAAAAAAGAAAAAAGATATATAAAAAAAGGAGAACTAGTTGAAATGTTGGAAATCGAGCTACTACATACACAGTTGAAAATATTAGTACACATTAGATATGACTACAAATAGGTCTGGATCCCAACTTACACTACAATGCACTGCCAGAAAACATGAGGGGGGATTTATCCATCTTTGCCCCGCAAACAGGTTTGCAGTAAATACATGATAAAGTAAAAAGTAAAACCAAACACCACAAACTGTAGAAAAACAAAAAATGCAGGACAAAGCACTTCAGAACTCAAGAATCTTCAGCTATTCAGCCCTTTAATAGAAAAACAAAACACAGGGCCACACCGAGGAAATGAAGTAAAGCACTTTTGTCTGGTGCAATGACCAAACTACTTCAGGCAAAAAACAGCAGGCACAGAAACAGGTTTATATCCTCACAAGAATACTCCTCCCTGTACCCCTTAATTAAACAATTAACCAATACAACACAAAGGCAATTAATATTATGCATGAATTTCAACTTGAAATACTAAAATAAAATTTATTTAGTTCTTGCTAGTACTAAAAGCAACAGACACACCTATAATCATAAATAACAACTGTAAAATTTAAAATAGAAAATAGAAACAACTACAAAAGTAAAACATCATACTAAATACTTTAAAAATAATAATAAATCAGAAATTAAACGTTGTTGTTAAATACTCTGCCCCACAATATTTAATGCACTTAGAATTCAAAACTTATGTTGTTCAATGCTTTCACTGCTGTAAACCTTACTACCTTATAGGGGTGGTACACCTATACATAAGGGGTCAACCATGTTTATCATAGTAATCATGAAGTCATTAGCTGTAAGAAGACCATGACTTGTTTTTCTATTAAAGGGCTGAATAGCTTCCAGGTAGACTTTGTTATATGACCAGTTGAATACTGTTGTATAGTACAACAACTGAAATAAAAGTTACTTCTCTGCCATATGTCTTTTTTTTTGGGGGGGGGGGTTGAAGATTGGTACACTGATAATCTCAGTTTGGAGTTGTCAACCACATTCTTGTTGAACTAATACTTCAGGCAGATTGTGAGGATTATATATAGTATCCCCTGTCTTACAGTTAAATGTGATGTTGTTAGCCTTACTTATTGCTTAACTTATTTCCAGGCCATCAGGAATCCAGCTACTTATGCCTCCTACAGATAGTAAGACAAATAGTTATTTCAACACTGCAGATCAATTTGTAGAAATATCATAATGTGTCATTTAGACCTGTTGTGCATATTGCTTTACTGTCTGGAAAACTGTAATAGTGACAACACAGTTAATTGTTTAGCATATGCTGCACCATAGTAGTGCAGATATTAATGTATGCCATTGTTTCTCCCTTTTTATCACAGGTGATCATGACAGTGGGAGTGTGGGCCCTGTGCCACTGATGTCAGTGTCTCAACAGACAGTAATAATGATGGTGGTGAAACTGAGGCACAGTTGGGGGGGGTGCAGATGCTGAATATGACACAGAGGTTAACATCCAACTACCCCCTTCTTTTTCCCCAGACACAGCCAGTAGACCTACTCCTATCCAGTCCACTGACACCACAGATACAGGACAGGTGGAAGGTGATGACATTAAGCAGACAAGTTTGACTACTGCGGCTTCAGTGCCTGTTGAGTCTGCCCATATCCAAAGTGTTGGGGAGGTGCCACACATGAGTGTTGATAGGGGTGCTCGGAGAAGTTCTGCTATCCATCCTCCACCTGCTGCAGGTGTCTCTTCCTGTGTCATGCAACATATGTTTAGGGCGGTCATGTAGGCATAGGCACATTCAGAAAGGCACTCCAGACAAATGCTCAGGGTTGTGGATGTGGCTCAGTCTGACATGCATGACTGTCTCCACTATTCTAATGATTCTCTGGATCAGATGAATGACACATTGGAATGAGGGGTGTCTGTGATGGGCCGAGGGGTGTCTGTTATGGAACAAGCAGTGTCTTTGATGGAACATCTGCTGGGAGGAGAATGGTGTCCTTGTGGGTGTAGGTCAGCCACATGGCCATGCACAATCATGCTTCTGTAGTGGTAGTACTTCCACTGGTCCATTGGTGAGTATACTGTCCACATCCAGATGTTGCCGGTCATGGGGCCATGGCCCTGGGTGTTCCCATGAAGGAAGCATGTCCAGCAGACATTAGTCATACTCAGGTAGCAGCACTCCATCTGACCTTTGGTGAGGAAGTGCCAGTGCAATTCCTGGCAGAGTCAGTTCTCATGGTTGGGGGTGACAATGATGAATCATCATTTCTTCCATGCACAGTTCACACCTGTCCAACATACCAACATGTAGCAGTAGCATAACCCTTGAGATTTTCCTGCAGACTCTCACACACCACTTTAACATGGATGACCCCTACAGACATGCACACAATCTGCCTGCTTCCTTTTCTCCCTCACACCCACTCACTGACCTTTTGTGTTAGTCTAGGCCTCCTCACCCACGATCACCCTGTGCAAGTCATGATAACTGTGTTATATCACTGTTTTCCATCTTTTGGATTTAGGGATACAAAAGCTTTGTGTCTGATGCACAGGGTGCATAGCTACATCAGTGCCTAGTATATCTGCATTTGTGTTGTTGAACTAATAATTGTGCCTGTCAGTTATATTTGCCTGCCAAATTATACAGTGGATAGCATCATCATGTCAAAACTTTCTAGTGTATTTTCTTGTAAGGGTTGTGAAGTCAGGAACTGCAATGTGTGTCATTAATTTATAACTTTTCTCTTTAATGTCTTCCAGTACATACATGTGGTGCACATCATAAGATATGTCATCACATTCAGATCTCAGGTCTTATGACAGCATTATAGTCAAACTCATCGTAATACAGTATAATGCTCTCTTTTGCATGAACTTCACCAGACACATGCAGCTGCTGGACAGACCACAGGACTTTCTCATCAAGATAACATGGGGTGACTAAGCATGATATGATACATCTGGGTAGATTAAAAGACATGTCTCTGTCATCTGTCTGGTATCACACTAAATTATAATTGTTATTCTAAGCCTATTACTTCTGGTTTAAGCACTTGTGCTTCAGACCAGTTGTCTTACATTAAGAAGGTTTGCAATCTATATTCTTGTGGGAGGAGATGGTAGCATCTGCCCGTCTGAGCTGGGAATCGCTGGTTGAATTCTTATTGTGGCTGTTGTCTAATCGTCTTTGTTATGGTTGAAACACTTGGCCTCCAAACCAAGTATTTTACATTACAAAGGTTTTATGATGTAGACTCTTGTGACAGGGAAGGATAGCCTACAACCTTATAAGTTGAGAATTGCTGGTTTAAGGCTTATTGTGTCTGTTATTCTGAAAGTGTCTTAGTTCTGGTTTAAGCACTTGGGTTCCAGACCACTTATTTCACACTAGTAAGGTTTGTTTTATACACTCTTGTTGGAGTATGCTACTGAATTGCTGTTTTATTTAAACTGTTCTTCTGTTGTGATTGAAATTCTCAGCACTTTGAATTTCTAGTACTTCTGCATTTTATAGCATATGTTCTATTCAGGCTGCTGAATCTAGACTGTTTGGTATTATTTGAGCACTAGAACCAGCCCTCTTACATTAAGAAGGCCCCCCCCTATGCTCTTGTGCCAGAACTGTGCAGTCATGAATCCATCTGTGTTGGGGATTGCTGGAATAAAGCTCATTCTTGACCTTTCCCTTTGTTTACTTTTCTAAAATAGTTTAACTTTGTTTGTATTCCAGCATTGTGTTTTGCCGGGTTTGTGCCCTGTGAGCAATTCAGTTGTGCACTCTGAAACATTGACATGTTTTTGTACTCCTAGTCCTCCATGGAATAGACACATTTTCTTAGTCTTACACCAAAACTTGGTCCATCTAGCTTACTCCCCCACTAGTTACTACAGAAGATATTTTCCATAATGGATGGACAGTTTTCCATCATTTCTCCAGGCAGCCTGATTTACATGGGCATCCTGAAGCAATATAGTAATTGTCTCATGTATACTGGCATCCACTTACTGCTGGAACAAGCCAATACAACATGTGAGAATTGTATCTACACTATGAATTTGGAATCAGTTTTCTCACATAACAACAAAACAGGTATCAAACATGTTGTCAACGCACACAGTTGCACATAACAAGCTCACAACACATAAGCCCACATATGCAGAGGTAGTCGCTAGAAACCTAACTAAATATCAGAGATCTCCCAAGCACAAACCTACCCCACACAACAGTGTTTCAGCCAATAAGCCCCTCAGGAAAAATACCTCAAAACCAAATGGCTTGCTCATAAGGAACTCCATAGTGAGACACACAGATACCACCCTTGCCAGGCTGGGCAAGGAAAAAGTCAGTCAGCTGCCTGTCAGGAGTCATGGTCCATCATATCACACATGCACTCAAATCTCTCAACAACAAGTACTGTTATGATTCTGTCATAGTCTATGTTGCAGTGAATGACTGGGCATGTACCTCCCTATACTATGTGAAGATGCTTGCCTCGCCCATAGAGACCTTTTTAAACATTGTCAGAACAACTAAATTTCCAATGTAAAAGACTCTACTGGAGACAAACTGAAGGTTATGCTGCTTAATGCAAAGATTGTAAATCAAAAATTGTACTCACTGGAAGAAGTCCTTACCTTGAAAGATGCCCATGTCTGTGCAGTCACAATGATATGGTTCAAGGCCACAGAGAGCCCCCTTGCCATGCAAGGCTACAATTCGTTCCACATTTTTAGACATCAAAATGAGCATGAACGAACTAAAGATAGAGGTGTATATATCTTCATTAAAGACAAATACACCACAAGACTGGTCAAAGAGTACAACTCTGTAGTGCTATTCCAAGTCTAACTAACTGTATGCAAAACCCCATTCAATATCATTGTTAGTTACAGGTCCCACACCATGAATCATGAGTACCACTCTGCCTGCTTAGATCTATTTGAGTCACTCACTATACAGCCAAACATCTTGGTCATGTGTGATTTCAACTATCTTTCCATCGATTTGAAGTCATATGTGTGCATAAACATGCTCACCCTAAGGTCCCTGGATTTTATTAATATAAATGCTATGCAAAATATAGTCTGCACCCACACACGAAGGTTGAATGCATTAGAATTAGTACTCACCAACATAGTGCTTCTCTGCACTTACCCCTGTGTGTGTCCCCCCCTCCGGTCAGGTCAGATCACAATTCAGTCTCGTTCACATTCAACAGCATACCTGACACCCTCTCAAGACCAGAAAGGATGAAATATTGATCCGGAGCAAACTATAGCCACGTTACCTATGCTATAAATACTTGCAAACTCCCTGCTACCACTGTCAACAATGACTGCTATAAAGAGGAGTAAACAAATGGTCTGTATAAACACCTATACAAGTATATACCGTCAGTTGAAGATGAACAGATCAAAACAAGGTTCTCACATAAAACAAGCCATCCTGGTAGGCATCAAGCATACATAGCATACACAGGGTATTTAACAAGTGAAAGAAAGTAATGTCTAAAACAAGAAGGAACTGATTCAGCAGAGGAAGGACACCCTGCACAGCTTGAACAAGCAAATTAGCTGTCTTGTAAAGTCCTCTAATGCTACTTAAGAACCTAAACTAGCATCCCTAGCTAAAGATAATCAGGAGAGATTCTTTAGCTACATCAGAAATCTAAAAGTGAAGGGCCAGCTATATGCCGAACTAGTAGTGGATGGTACCACTCAAACTGACCCTAAGGACATTGCCAATCTGCTACCAGACAGTTTGGGACAAACGTCACCCCCCCAATACCCATCAGACGTACTACAAAGCATACCTGTCACCAGTCCTCTATCTAGTATCTCCAAAGCGGTGTTCATAACCGCACTCTCCATGGGCAAATAAACAGCCTCTATGGGACCAGATAACATCTCAGGCTGCTTACTAAATGGTCTTAAACAGGGCCTAGTGGAACCAGTTGGCACTATCTTCAACCACGGTACAAGTACTGGCTTTGTCACAGCCAAGTGGATCACAGCAACAGTAATTCCCTTACACAAAAAGGGTCTGTTAATTTACCCTGGGAACTATAGACCCCCTAAGCATCACCAGCAGCATCTGCCAGGCCATGGTGAGAATAATCATGGACCTTATCAACAAAGAGATAGGTGACCTTCAAACTGTTGTCCCAACACAAGTTGGCTTCATTAGGGGTAGATCATGCTTATTAAAACCTGGTGGATGACTTTATGAATGTCACCAAAGTGCTGGATAAAAGCAAAACATTACAAGAAGCCTATCTTGACTTAGCCGAGGCTTTTTGCATAATCCCCCTCTCAGGTATCATTGATAAACTCACACAACTGGATGATATAAGAATGTCATTTGGTTGTGATAAATTGTGATAAAAAGTATCGAATGCAGGAATGGTTAAGCCGAGGCAAATTCAAACCAAAAATGAAAAGTTAATATTGGCGGCTCAAGATAGTGGACTACATATACTTTGGTTTACAAAGTCCATTAAACATGTGGGAGAAACAGACACAAGTGGGTTTTGTAAAACAGAATTGGAAACAGTCTCACATCTTGTTGTTGATTGTGACATACTAATGGCAGAGGGGCTCTATACTGAAAGGCATAATGATGTGGTAAGACTGTTGCACTGGAGATTGTGCAAACATTGTAATATTCTAGTAGCTGAAAAACACTGGAGACATGAGCCACATGGCATCATAGAAAATAATGACGTCTATATTACATGGGATCACCTATTAACAACAGTTAAAAAGACAGATATAAGAAAACCAGATATAGCAGTCCATGAAAAGAAGACAAAAGTAGCAACGATCACTCACACAACTGGATGATATAAGAATGTCATTTGGTTGTGATAAATGTGCAAAAGAAGCCTTTAAAGCAGGAAAGCTGCAGCACCAAGAAAACATCAGTTTGGGACAAGAATGTGATATAAATAAAGAACTTGAGCAAGAAGGAATGTATAAATATTTGGGAACCGATGAAGAATCAACAATAAAACATGAACAAATATGAATAAAACTCAGTAAGGGATATTTTAGAAAACTTAAAATTAGTCCTGAAAACAGCATTGACATTTAGGAGCAAAGTTCAAGTTATAAACCAGTTTGCTCTTCATGTCCTAACTTACAGTTTTGAAGTGATTGACAGGTCCCAAAATATGTTGGATAGATTAGACAGGAAAACAAGAAGGATGCTTCATGCTCATCAAATGATTGATAAAAATCACTGCATACCAAGATTATATATTCCCTGTTCCGAAGAAGGTATGGGCCTCCTTAAAATTGATTACATGCATAGATCTGCAATCATAGGACTGCATACATATCTGCTAACCTCACAAGATCCAAACATAGTGAAAGTTTTGAAACATGAGGAGAATAAATCTAAGATGTCTTCCCTTCTTACTCTAGCAGAAGCATATTGGCATCAAGTGGGAAGGGAAATCAAACCAGAAGTAGATGAAAATCAAGCAGCAACTGAATCTGCCAAAAAATAAAGACAGAATATATGTTGAAGGATTAGATGAGAAGGCAAGTAATGTGGAAAATGCATATATATAGTTGCAAGTATATAAAACTCCTGCAACAACCTCATATTGATCAGAATCGAATGCAGGAGTGTTGCGAATAGCTGAATACAACCCAAAAGATAAAGCCTGGTCCCAGCATTGGATGCACATCAAAAGCCTGGACATTAACCCTAAAGCTTTACCATTCCTAAATTCCAATCTAACGAAATCATGTAACATAACAGAGCCCCTAAAACACTCCATTTCACTAACAAAAACTCTTCAAATCTTTAAACCTCACACAAGCTATGAAGACACTACAACCTTTACACAAAAACCCTGATCTTAAAATAAACAAACAGACCATAAACCTGAACCCCTTTCCTCGACTAATCAATACAACCATTCAAGACATATACCCATATCTAAATTGCTCTCTACAAGAAATGAGGAACCAATTAAACCTCCCCAAATCATACATAGTGATCCTGAGACAAATTAAAGACTTGTGTTCCAGTTATCTCCATGACATCAACATAACCAACAAGGATATAGAAACCTGTAATTTACTTTGGAAAACTATTCTCTCAACTAAGAAATTCACCACCAATACCTACAAAATAATCAAAGACATTAAATTCCAGAAGGATATATTTTTTTCTGACTATTGGAAAAAGATAAATTCATCCACTGATAACCACCAAATAAACCAAGCAATTAACCTAACAATAAAATCCATACCCCTCAAGAAACTAGCATTCGCCCAGCTTATGATCTATAACAACGCATATTTTACACCTGCTACTCTACATAAATGTAACCCTATAAAATCCCCATTCTGCCCACACTGTAAAGATCAAACTGACAATTTACTCCATCTATTCTGGAGCTGTAAATGTGTATATAAGCTTTAGAATTCCCTCAGACTTAAACTACAAAAGATATCTACACTCACCTGGGAATTCACTCTGTTACATATCCTCCCATACAATATCTCCAAAAATCAAGCAGCTACTCTGATTACTATTTT
This sequence comes from Protopterus annectens, assembly GCF_019279795.1. NCBI lineage: Eukaryota > Metazoa > Chordata > Ceratodontiformes > Protopteridae > Protopterus > Protopterus annectens. Next base: position 1,039,531,660 of record NC_056731.1, on the reverse strand, counting down.
TCTTTTAATGAAACTATATATAGCATCCAATTGGCTTAACCCAACTAATACTTCTTGGCATAATTTTAGATTGATGGCGATCAAACACCTTTTAGCCCATAAAATACTAATTGATAAAAGGGACAAAAATATTAAAGTCAGAAAATTATGGGAACAAGTCTTTAACATTATTCTAGCATAGCCCATCACAAATGCTCATACTAAACTACCACTAAGACATCTCATAACAACTTATACACCTAACTCTTAAAAGTTTTCCTCTTTCTTCTTTTATATTTTATCATAATAACCCTTGCTTAATTGTTACACTTTTTCACCTGAATATTGAAAGCATCTATGTATATAGCATAGATAGTATTGTTGACTGATTTACCTCTTATTGTATTACTTTCAATGTATAACAATTGATTGGTGATCATATGTGTTCTTTTTTTCTTATGTTACATCCTGCTTGCTGTTTGATATTATTGTAGATAATAAAAAAAATTATTGAAAAAAAAAGTATCAAATGCAGGAATGGTTAAGCCGAGGCAAATTCAAACCAAAAAATGAAAAGTTAATATTGGCGGCTCAGGATAGTGAACTACATACACTTTGGTTTACAAAGTCCATTAAACATGTGGGAGAAACAGACAAAACTAGGTTTTGTAAAACAGAATTGGAAACAGTCTCACATCTTGTTGCTGATTGTGACATACTAATGGCAGAGGGGCTCTATACTGAAAGGCATAATGATGTGGTAAGACTGTTGCACTGGAGATTGTGCAAACATTGTAATATTCTAGTAGCTGAAAAACACTGGAGACATGTGCCACATGGCATCATAGAAAATAATGAAGTCTACATCACATGGGATCACCTATTAACAACAGTTAAAAAGACAGATGGAAGAAAACCAGATATAGCAGTCCATGAAAAGAAGACACAAGTAGCAACGATCACTCACACAACTGGATGATATAAGAATGTCATTTGGTTGTGATAAATGTGCAAAAGCAGCCTTTACAACAGGAAGGCTGCAGCACCAAGAAAACATCAGTTTAGGTCAAGAATGTGATATAAATAAAGAACTTGAGCAGGAAGGAATGTTTAAATATTTGGGAACTGATGAAGAATCAACAATAAAACATGAACAAATATGAATAAAACTCAGTAAGGGATATTTTAGAAAACTTAAAATTAGTCCTGAAAACAGCATTGACATTTAGGAGCAAAGTTCAAGTTATAAACCAGTTTGCTCTTCATGTCCTAACTTACAGTTTTGAAGTGATTGACAGGTCCCAAAATATGTTGGATAGATTAGACAGGAAAACAAGAAGGATGCTTCATGCTCATCAAATTGATAAAAATCACTGCATACCAAGATTATATATTCCCTGTTCCGAAGAAGGTATGGGCCTCCTTGAAAGTGATTGCATGCATAGATCTGCAATTGTAGGACTGCATACATATCTGCTGACCTCACAAGATCCAAGCATAGTGAAAGTTTTGAAACATGAGGAGAATAAATCTAAGATGTCTTCCCTTCTTACTCTAGCAGAAGCATATTGGCATCAAGTGGGAATGGAAATCAAACCAGAAGTAGATGAAAATCAAGCAGCAACTGAATCTGCCAAAAAATATAGACAGAATATATGTTGAAGGATTAGATGAGAAGGCAAGTAAAGTGGAAAATGCATATATATATATATAAATAGTTGCAAGTATAGAAAACTCCTGCAACAACCTCATGTTGATCAGAATCGAATGCAGGAGTGTTGCGAATAGCTGAATACAACCCAAAAGATAAAGCCTGGTCCCCGCATTGGATAATAATATACCACAGGCACATCAAAAGCCTGGACATTAACCCTAAAGCTTTACCATTCCTAAATCCCAATCTAACGAAATCATGTAACATAACAGAGCCCCTAAAACACTCCATTTCACTAACACAAAAACTCTTCAAATCTTTAAACCTCACACAAGCTATGAAGACACTACAACCTTTACACAAAAACCCTGATCTTAAAATAAACAACCAGACCCTAAACCTGAACCCCTTTCCTCAACTAATCAATACAACCATTCAAGACATATACCCATATCTAAATTGCTCTCTACAAGAAATGAGGAACCAATTAAACCTCCACAAATCATACCTAGTGATCCTGAGACAAATTAAAGACTTGTGTTCCAGTTATCTCCATGACACCAACATAACCACCAAGGATAGAGAAACCTGTAATTTATTTTGGAAAACTATCCTCTCAACTAAGAAATTCACCACCAATATCTACAAAATAATCAAAGTCATTAAATTCCAGAAGGATATACTTCTTTCTGACTATTGGAGAATGATAATTTCATCCACTGATAATCACCAAATAAACCAAGCAATTAACCTAACAATAAAATCCATACTCCTCAGGAAACTAGCATTCACCCAACTTATGATCTATAACAATGCATATTTCACACCTGCTACTCTACATAAATTTAACCTTATAAAATCCCCATTCTGCCGAACACTGTAAAGATCAAACTGCCAATTTACTTCATCTATTCTGGAGCTGTAAATGTGTATATAAGCTTTAGAATTCCCTCAAACTTCAACTACAAAAGATGGGCTATCAGACATCTACACTCACCTGTGAATTCACTCTGTTACATATCCTCCCATACAATATCTCCAAAAATCAAGCAGCTACTCTGATTACTATTTTTCTTTTAATGAAACTATATATAGCATCCAATTGGCTTAAGCCAACTAATACTTCTTGGGAGAATTTTAGATTGATGGCAATCAAACACCTAAAATACTAATTGATAAAAGGGACAAAAATATTAAAGTCAGAAAATTATGGGAACAAGTCTTTAACATTATTCTAGCATAGCCCATCACAAATGCTCATACTAAACTTCCACTAGGAGATCTCATAACAACTTATACACCTAACTCTTAAAAGTTTTCCTCTTTCTCTTTTATATTTTACTCATAATAACCCTTGCTTAATTGTTACACCTTTTCACCTGAATATTGAAATCATCTATGTATATAGTGTAGATAGTATTTTCGACTGATTTACCTCTTATTGTAGTACTTTCAATGTATAACAATTGATTGATGATCATATGTGTTCTTTTTTCTTATGTTACATCCTGCTTGCTGTTCTGTATTATTGTAAATAATAAATAAAAATTATTGAAAAAAAATGGCATAAGGGCTCTATACTGAAAGGCATAATGATGTGGTAAGACTGTTGCACTGGAGATTGTGCAAACATTGTAATATTCTAGTAGCTGAAAAACACTGGAAACATGAGCCACATGGCATCATAGAAAATAATGAAGTCTACATCACATGGGATCACCTATTAAAAACAGTTAAAAAGACAGATGTAAGAAAACCAGATATAGCAGTCCATGAAAAGAAGACAAAAGTAGCAACAATCACTGAAATCACTACTCACAGTGACTACAGTGTCTTGCGTACAGAGATAAACAAAGTCATAAAATATCAGGATTTGCAGACAGTTCCAATAGTAGTAGGAGCAACGGGTCTTATAAAAAAGAATCTACAATCATATTTAGATATGTTACCAAAAGAAGTAACTCCTTATGAATTGCAGAAGGAATCATTACTGGGCACACTGCGGGTGCTGCAAATAGCATTTCTTGCTAACATCAAAGATTGAAACAATTCTAATTTTATGAACTTTAATCATACTTTGATTTAGGAATGGGGTCCATTCCCATCATGGTATTAGAAACCCAAACAATTTGGAGAAATTAAAAAAAAAAACTGGGAATTAACCCATATGTCACTAGATGGGTAGCCAACTGGATCACCGACACAACACATACAGTCAACTTTGGGAATTCTACCTCTAGCAGCATTACCACTGTTGTACCACAAGGATTTTTGCTAAGCTCACTACTGTCTGGAATGTATTTCTCAGATATCTAGGGGAAAATAGATGGCCTTTGGCTTACCACGTTCACCACTGACTGCAAATTGGGTGCAATCATTTAGTCCCCAAATGATGTGGACATTCTACAAAGTTACAGACTCAAAATAAGCACTACATGATGTGTTATCTTCCCTAATGACCAAGGGGAAGACCCTACACATTATAATATTAACAATATCTCCCTTAGCTGAAAGTTTGTGGTGGAAATAGAGCTTGATAACACCCTTAACTGTGATCACCATGTGTCCACAGTAATAAGGAAGGCCTTCTGTGTTGCACATCTCATAAGTAAGGCCATCACATCCAGAGCTCAGGATATTATAGCTCCTCTATACTCATCCCTAAATCAGACCACTAATAGAGTACAATGCGTCTTTGTGTATGTACCTCACCAGACAGCTGCAGCAGTTAAACAGACCTCAGAGGTTTCTCACCAAGACATTCAGGACCTGTAACACATCATGGACAGTCTGAAGTCCCTGTCACTGTACACTGCATCTTATAGGCTGCTTAGAGGCGACTTGTGCCAGGTTTACAGAGCAGTCTCAGACCATGGCCTATTAGAAATGCTTCACATTTTTAAGTCACATGGGACAAGATTAACTCACACTAGGGATCTTAACCTAGCCTGCAACATTAACAGGATATGCTGAAGTGACAGACATGTCTCACAGAGACTGCCACTCCTCTGAAATAAGATCCCAAGTCACATAAAACAGAGTTCCTCAATGACCCTATTTAAGTGTAACTTAGCCAACTGGATGTGAGACCATAAACTTACCCTGGTATATCACCCATATCATCTGGGATAAGGGTAGCCAGTGATGATCATACACTTACCCTGCAAATATAGACAATACAATTTGGTCAATAAGGGAACAGTTGTATAACATGGCTAGGTTTATAAAGGCCTTAGAGCCAATAGTCTAGTAACCTCCTATGAGCCTAAGGTGATATCTGCTCCAGGCCAGTGTCTGATCTCATGCTGGTGGGATGGTTGTATACAATGATCTGATATAGCTGATTAGATCAGCATTGTCTGTTGGGCATGTGGTGGTACATCAGCATTGTCTGTTGAGGAGAGGATGGTATATCAGCATTGTCTGTTGAGCATATGGTGATAGGGTCCCACATGCTGGCATAAAAGGATCTCTGCAATGTTGAGTGACATCACACACACATGCACACACACACACACACACACACACACACACACACACACACACACACACACACACACACACACACACACACACACACACACACACACACACACACACACACACACACACACACACACACACACACACACACACAATTGACTGAAATGAAAACCAAACCCCTTCCTACCTAAGTACACAGACTACATAACACAGTACTTTATGCAAGTGCCATGCCATAAGTCTGACTTTTACATGGCTGAAAGTTAACTTATGGTTAATGCCATCAGCAGGCCATGTGGGGGACAACAGGTTGTGAGGCCTGCATAGGCACATAGATTCATAGGTTCATATGAGGCCAGTAACCTAAGTGTAGAGTGTGTCCTAGGTGTGTAGAAGCCTAGCTGTGTAAAAACACAAATACCCTTATTAAGCATAGTTGGATGCTTGGTTTAGGAGAGCAAGGTTGTCAGCACCACTGACTGGCCTTGTGCATGAGGGAGCACACAACATTATATATTACATTTTGTAGTGTGGTTGATATATGTGTGTATAAAATATTGAGCCCCCAGGGTTGTACTGGTTGTGGGGGGCAACATATGTATGTGCTGTGAATATATGACGTATACTTAGAATGTGTCCTGAATTTATAAGGTTTCCACATGTAGTTTTATGTCATACAAAGGAAATGGAAAATATACAGTAATAAGAAAGCATTTTATATATATATATATATATATATATATATATATATATATATATATATATATATATACACACACACACACACACACACACACACACAATATATATATATATATATATATATATATATATATATAAATATATACAGTTCCATAGAGCAGTGAGCAGAGCAGCAGATTTGAGCAATGGTTAACAAAGTGTACATACATATGAGTTATACCTGTTTGTGAGTTGGTAAGCAGTATGCAAACATGAGCCACATTTCTAACATCAGGAAAACAATAGTGCATGGCATAGAGTGTATTCAAACCCAGGACCATAAGTATGCCAGTCATAAACTTATACCTGTTGCCACAAGAATGTTGAGGAAACAGTTGTCTATGTTGCATTTCATTGCTGTAAAATGCAATGTCACAGCAGTAAAACAAAGGTTGCGCACTCTGTACTAGAACCCAGTACCATCTGTACTCCAGGTTGGGTTTTCACAATGTTCAAGAGCATTAACTGAGTGTATCTGGCTACTATTTTTAGCTGCCTCATAGGTGGTCCACTGTGTTTAGTGCAAGCCCAATAAACACAGCCATTACTCACTTACATAATTTGTGCTATGTGGTGCATCACAAAAAATGGCAATGAAAAAGAAGAGGAGTAACAAAGAAATCCTTAGTAATGGACACATATGAGTAAAACAGGTGTCTGCTGTCACATGTTAATGTACTTTTTGTACAAATCCACCACTATTTACTTCATTACTCCACCAAGTTAAGATATATAAAGATCTAATATTCATAGATAATAGTAGATAATAGATAGATAATATTATTGCAGAATACATTCTCTGTTCAGGACTTGCCTTGCAAATGCAGCAGTTGAGACATTTTTATTTCAGGCCTAGAATTTCTTTGTGTCTACTTCCATGGTATGGAAATATGCAGAAAAAAACAGAATGTAGGCTAGATGGATGCTTTATAGCTTGTTGAATAGCTCCACTAGATTGAAATCACCTGCTTATGGTGTAATTAGCAGCTATAACAATATATGCTACTTTAATGAATATGTGAACTCTGTTAGTGCCCATTGGTGCACAATGCATAGCTACACACAGCTCCATGCACCAACTCTGAACTAAAGTGAACACAAGGGAACTATTACTTTTGTCCATACCTGTGCTGTTGCGTAAACATGCAGTTCAAAAAGTTGAGGAAAGGTTGCAGACCCTATAGTAGAACCTAGGACCTTCTATACTCTAGCCCTATACATACACATGCTGCCACAGAAATAGTTTTATAACAAGCAGTGTGAAACCTGCCATTCATTCTTGCATTTTCCATGGTTGTCCTAAGTGCCGCATCTCACAAACAAGGATGAAAATTAAAAAATAAATTTTAATGTAATGTGGATAGCTATGCTACATTTTAACAAGCAATAAAGAAGATGACACAGAACTTGTGAATTGTGCACTGCTTACATGCACTTTTACACTTCACAGACCTACATGTACATGTCTGTAAGTGTAAACTGAGACACACCCCTGATGGCATCATTCACTGTTGCCATGCATTCAACACGAACACTATGAAAGTGCCTACATGACGTAAACATCCTTACACAGTTACACGTTTTTGGGATTCAGAAATTCTAATGAGTGTTGACTTAATTTGCATCTTCACCATGTTGACAGCCCTGAATCTACAGGGTTGGTAGCCATATAGGCAGGGAAACTGAAGGGGACCCCAGTGTTGCACAGTCAAGGATGTAGTTCTTATATGCAACATCATTAGGAATCATTGGTGTCTTTCAATGTCTGATGTTAAATATAAAGGTATACTTGACAAGGAGCCACAATTTGTTATTAAGAATGCCTCTTCCTTAAAGATGCTTTGCTATAAACTGCTGAAGATGAAGACTGATCTGAATAAATCAGGGCAGAAGAAGAAAGGAACATTTCCTTGTAATGGATGTAATGTTTGTAAATATATTACTACTGAAGTTTTTTTTTTTCTTTTCTGCAAAGTCTGCAACTGTTATTATGTAGGGAAAACCAAGAGGTGCTTGAGAGATCGTATTAGAGAACATTTTTTAGTATTAATAGACAGGATACAAGGAATGCTATAGCAAAGCATGTAATGAATGGAGGTGCTGTTTAAGTTTATGATTACTGATAGATTTTTCGAGACTGGGAGAGGAAGTGATGTGAAAACTTTGACTGAATGTCTTGAAATAAAGTAGAGTCTTAGATTAGCAGCACATAGAGACAAAGGGCATAATGAATCTGTGCGATTGAGGGTTTGAGGTGCTAATTAACAATTTGCATGTATTTATATGCACTTGTTTTTACAATATTAGATCTCATAAAGCACCAAGTACTGGTGCAAAAAGCACTCAGCTTTTATCTCTTTGCTGTTTTTATTCTTGTTTTATTAAAGTATTCACTCTCCTACCAGCTTATGTGTGTTTTTGGACTAGTAAATTAGAAATGCTTCATAATACAAAGAAATAAAGGAATCCTGTGCTTTGCTGATTAATAAATGCAAGCATATAAGGAGATATATGCACAGATTTAGTATAACTACATAAAGAAATTATGTACTTTGCTGATTAATAAATGTAATCATATAATCAGATACACACATATATAACAGATAAGCAGCAATGTCCCATGCTTATGCTGTATTAATGCAGTTGAAGTAGAAATGCAGTACAATAACTCCCAGCAGAACTGATGTCTAGCTAGACTGACTGAAATTGCTTCTGAGTATGCTAACATGATTCTGAAGTTAAAAAAAGCATAATTCCCCAAATCTATCTGCTGAATAAGAATGTTTTTTTTTAATTTACTTTGTAAGTATATCTCCAGAAGAAATGTGTACACACATATAAGAGAAGAAGTAATGTGCTTTCAGTACACAGGTGCAGCTTAATCCATTTCAGCAAGTTATTCAGAATAGCTGATCAATGTAAAATGTGTTACCATTTCATGTTACACTAGCTTGTTTCTTTATTATTAGAAGACTGCACATGTAAAATGCATCACCATTTCATATTCAACTGATTAACAGCCTAGCTTTCTAGCACCATTTGCCAGAACTTTTTTTTTCTGAATAATTTATTTAATAAAACAAGTAAGCGCTATTACTAACATATATACTGATGTACCAACAAATTGCGAGTCAGTTCATTGTCCCCATTTCTTGTTTGTCTTTCTACCCTGCTTTTTTTTTCTTTTTCCTTCCTCTTCATTTTCTGCACAGGTCTAGAAGTCTCAGGAGCAGCCCAAACACATTCATTGCAGGTCAGGAAACATTTCCCTTTGGCCATCCAGGGGTGTACTAACAGAGTTAGGGAGGTGTCATTGGTCCTTTAGGCACCCTGATAAAGTGCACCCTGCCAAGCCACACAGACCAGTAGCTTTGAGACTTGGTTAAGGATGTGGCTGAGCAGGTAGTGGAGAGAAAACTTTGGCCAGTTGAGAATGCTCTACAGAAGGAATAGAACTCACAGCCCTGTCTGCTCTAACCACTGAGCCACCACAAGCCTCCACCAGCTCAACATCCCAGTCTTCCACTGCTCCACTATCAGATAATAGTATGGTTTAAGGTCCTGTAGTCTGGGGATCTTCCTGGGAGGAACTCTTCTTCACCCCTCTTTCCATAATCCTCCCTCCTACACCCCCAATCTACTTCTTTCCCAAACTACCCTCTTATATAAAAAAAAATTTGAAAAATAGGGGAGACTCTCCCCTACCAACAATACAACCCCCTCCTCTCCCACATCCACAAACACAACCCTCTTGATGTGTTCTTTCTGTGTCTCCCTCTTTGTTATGTATTCCATTTTTCCATCTTTTCTGTTGTCCCCTTTCCCATCTTTCAGTGCAACTATTTGGGTGTCCACATATGGACATTCCCTAAAAAAAATTCATAAATTTCCTTTATTTTTTTAAACTCATTATAAATAGTTGCACTGTGCATGTCACAAACCTTTGATAATACTTATGTCAGACTTATGTACAATTGTGCTTGACCATAATATCAAAAAACTTAGAATCCACCAAGTCTTAATGTTTTCACATAGTACTTTGCACATACTTAAACCATTGATTGGTCAGCTTAAGCATTTCATGAAAGTATACATTTCCTACTAGAAACTCCTGCATTGTAGTATTTTATACAAATGACTTTACTTCCTATATTTGCATACAGGCAATGCAGTGCTATTTGCAAACAACATTTTTTGGCTTTATCAGATGAAAAGGAAAGTAAGAGGCAATAGACCATAAAGAACATGGGCCTGTTAGATGTATTAATCTAAATATAAAAATCGTAGGATCTGTCTTTGTCAGTAGACCTACGATCATCATGCTAGGCATTGTTTCCCTATTTCAATGTGGATTTAGTATTGAAAGACAAACTATCAGTTAATGTGTAACGTTGGTGTCCATATTAACTATTACTCAAAGTAATGGTACCCCTGTCTTGTGTTTTTTCTTCCTCAAAAATATTTAGTAGAGTGTGGCATAATTTTCATTTTAAAGTATTTAATAAATGTAACTTTTTTGAATGTTTAACAGCAATATCAGTACAGTATATATGGATTCTTCAACATTAAAACAAATTAATAACAGTCCACTTAATTAAGGTAGATACAAGAAAAGGATGTCCTCTCTTCTTATATCTTCACTTATTCTCCCCAGAGTTGTATTCTACCAATAAGCCCCTTGAGTTTAGTTGAAGAAATCAGCATCTACACAACAGATACAAGAACTAGTATTCCAACCATTATATTTCCTTTTATTATCTCACCTCAATATATTGTTTTTTAAGGTAACACTGACATTTTTGGTCACCAGATTTGTTAATTTCTTACTGTATGTGTGGGGTACACTTACGACAGAACCTAATGAATACATCTATCATCAAGTGTGTTTTCGATCTCTTTAAAAGACAGGTGGTGCAATCACTGAGGGATATCCCAGTCGGGCCTTCTTCAATATTTAGGTTCTGTTAACTGGCCATTGACTTCACAGAATATGACCAAATTCTTCATTACACAATCTGAGATGAATATGTTAAGAATAATCAAAATCAATTTAAATTGGATGGGTGATAGTAAAAATGTCTGTAATTCTTCTTATTTACCAATTTATTCTGCATATAATTTATGCCGTCCATAAAACATGTTTACCGCCAGCCATATTTCCCTGTTTTCTTCTTCAGCGAATGCTGGAATAAAGAAAACTTGTACTGAGAAGAAGTTGGCATTTTATACTTCTTTTGATTAGTCCTAAGTGGTTCATATATGGATAAATGTAAAGGTTAAATGAAAAATCCCAAAAATGCATGCAGTGACATAACTGAATAGGTAAGCACACTTGCCTCTCTTGGTGTTAGATCAGAAATCTTTGAGCCAGATTTTAAAAGAGTTGCTCTCAGTAGAAGTCTGCTCTGATTATAAAAGATTTGTTCTCACTATAAGTGATTTACTTTATTGAAAGGCCTATCTATAAACAGGTTTGCACAGAGAGATAAATTCCAATACATCTGCTCTCAGCCTTCTCTCAGTACAAGTGGAGACTTAGGAATATGGCCCTTTGAGTTCCATTTCTGCAAGAGGTAATGGAATTAATTTCAGAGTGGGGCAATATTCCTATCTTGTGCTTTAGATGATACAAAAAATACAGCCTTATCTGCCTTAGTCATTGGTTACTAGGGTAGATATAAAATATCTCATGGTATTTATCAAAAAAAGCAATGGAATGTTAGTATTATTAGTATTTTTATTATTATTATTATTATTATTATTATTATTATTATTATTATTAATACTACTATTAATAATAATATTGATCATAATAATAATAATAATAACAATAATTCAAAGCATACGTATCTGTGCCAAATGAAAATCATAAAGAAAACAATAGGAAAATGATAGCACAAAAACAAGAATACAGAGTTCATGAAAAAAAAAACTCAGCACCCCCAATCCATACCCATAGCCAAAATCTTATTTTCAGTAATATTAAATCCAAATCCTTGTCTTGCTCTAAATTTCTGTACATCTCTGATTAAAAAAAAAACACAAATGTGAGAATTATTATATCTATTTTATCAATTATATGAAGGGATAACCCAACATAATGACCATAAATAACCATCTCATATGAAAATGTGGATATACCACAGTTATTCCAACTCTGTAAACGTTTCTGCTAAATCAATTATACTTTTGAGCATTTTAGAAGTGTATGCTATAAGATTATTTCAAAAGCACAATAAGAACACAATTGCTCTGTCTGATATTTATATTTCATTTCATCTTTAATAGAATTTTCCTAACAATAATCACAACAAAAAATTGTGCATTTCTACAACGCGACTAAACCTTTGCTTTCTACACTGTAGGATCTGTATAATTTCTTCTCTCAAATGTTTACAATGATCTATCACAGAATAATTTCTGATTATTTCTGTATAAAAATCACCTTTTTTTAGGGTAGTTCAATAAAGAATTTGTCTAGTGTCAAATTCTTCTATACCTTATCCATGATTCCTCTTTCGTAGAAAACTTTTTTTAAATCCCTCTGTAAAATGCTTTCTATATAACATCTACTATAAATGATAAATAAAGCCTAGTAAACCACGTGAATGCATTTCATTTTTGAAAAAAAAATCCAATATAAATACAGCTAAACATAAATAAATATTAATTAATTATAAACATATCTCTAATAGGTTAATGAGTTATATCATATACTCCATTGCCTACTAGTTTTTTTCACAATCTTCATAGAGTAACCTAATAATGAATCCATCAGAAGCTTATAATCAGCATTGCACAAATCTAGCAACTACCAATTATTCAAATGACAGTTATCTCCTTTGTTTTTCCTCATCAACTTCACTATGTCTCTGCAATTAACAAAAAGACAATTCTTCACTTCACTCATCATACATCTAAAAAATGATTATCCTTTGACATCAACCTCTGGAATAGTATTATCTTTACCTTTCTCAAAATCTTTGTTCAGTTCATATGAAGTGAATAGTTTTGACATGAAGTCATGAATATCTTGATCATGAAAATGAACTTACCAAGCCTTAGGACTATAATTACTCATACCCCGAGATTCATGAAGCTTGCGCCAGGCGCAGGCGTAGCGTAGGTGGTATAACGCCAAATATGGCCGTTGAGCGATTCAGGTACGATCCAGTTCCACGTGCACTACCGGCATATGCCAGAACTGCTCAGCCCTCGGCTTAGGTATGCTAATCACCCCATGCGCAGTGCCACACCATGCAAATGAAGGTACATAGTGATTCATGAAGTGGTGCAGGAGTAGCATAAACCCACGGTTTTCCCAGACAGAACATTGGAGCTATGAAAGTGGACCAGACTCATGTACTACAAAGTTAATATATGCCAATGGCTAAATACACAGCCAATGGCATAAGAAAAGATGCACAACACTGAAAAAAATTGAATGTCATATCCACAGTAACGCAAAGTACAACCGCAGGGCATGTGTGCGAAAACTGGAACACAAAGAAAATATATACAAATGTCATAAAATCGCAATGTAATACAAATCAGGATTTCACCATAATACTCAATGATATGCATGGTACACCACAACCAAGCTGCAAGGGTTGCTAAGGGTCTGTGACAGTGTTCGGTGCGGTAACTATGAATTAGTAGTCAATGCCATGCAAATGAGGCAGGTAATACTGAATCGCAAACGTCCCGCCAGATTAACGATGTACCATACGGTGCAGCGCTATAACATCGAGTAGGGTCTCAGAGGTATACATGACATCAGCAGTGGGGTGTGCTGCCGTAGCTGTAAGCACATTGGAGCAATGCAAATCTGGCCTGGCCATTGCTAAGCAAAGCCGCAGGACAGGGGTGGGGAGGTAGGTATAGCATTGTTTAGCTGAGAGCACATATGGTGCCCGAAAGCGCATGTGTATGGGGATGAAAACGTCCCTGAAACCCGGTAAGTGGATGCACATGCCGCGAACCATAGCACAAACAGGAAGGTCAGGGGAAGAAAAGAAGGAAATGCCAAAGTAGGGTAATTGGAGTACAACTGAGCAATTAACACCTATTAACTCACAGTGGGCAATCGACGGCAGCTGACAAGTCTGCTCGCAGAAACATGCAAAACAGGATAGTGGAGGTGTCGGATTGCAAAGAAAGGAGAGCTGTCATAGCAGAGCAAAGCAAACCTACAGTAGACTGGCAATATAACACATTACGCAAGATAAGCCAGGTCTAGGAAAGAACAAATGAAAGCAGGCTGCAGGATGCATGCCAGAAAATGGTAGGTGAAACGTGAAGAAATGTAAAGGGAATGGCAAGAGGTAATCCACGGCAGCCAAATGTAATTCAAAACCAAAGGCACCACAATAGTAGTTCCTGTAGAAAAACACATAAGATACCCTGTAGCTATGATCATACATACACACCCTATGACATCATCGGTGTTCACAGCACAATAGTATAAAGTGTGAAAGCACCCTACACACACCTGTGTATTCCCAAACATTACACCATAGGTGTAAACACACGGGGGACTTTTAAAATGTACATGTTGGGAGCTGCCATAGCTGTGATTCATCACCATGTGTTAGAGACTGACGGTGTTGTGGAGGATGATGCTGACAACCACTGCAGGCCACAGAGGAGGAGAAAAGTGTTCAGAACAAGGGTAACCTACCAAGGGCTACATGATCTGGAGATAGTAGAGCGTTACAGAGTGGACAGGGACATCTTACAGCAAATAGTTGAGCTGTGCCAGCCATGCCTGAGAACCAGAAAAAACAGAGGGGAACCCATCCCAGTGGACACGAAGGTATGTGTAAGCTTGCGAATACTAGCCACAGGCACCTTTCAAAGGCCAACTGGAGATATAATGAGGATCTCACAGGCATCAGCATCCAGGGTACTACACCAGTTCCTGGATGCCATGTTACCACATGCCAATGGCATATATACTTCCCCTGAACTCAGGAGGAGTTGGCCAGCAATATATGTCACTTCCACCATGTGGCACACTACCCAGAGGTACTGGGTGCGATAGACTGCAAGCACATACATATCAAGTCACCACCCGGTGAGCATGGTAGGCACTACATAAACCTCAAGGGATTCCACTCCATCAACTGCCAGGTCATGTGCAATGCCCAGGGCATTATCATGGATGTGTGTGCTGGCAGCCCTGGAAGCTACCATGACTCCCATATCTGGCATGCCTCACAGCTGTATCAGGTATTTGTCAGGGGGGACATCCCACATGGCCACCTTGTGGGGGATGCTGGCTATGTACTGGAGCCGTGGATGATGACTCCCATCAGAAATGCACACACACCCATGCAAGAACGCCATAATGAGGCACACACACAAACCAGAATCATCATAGAGCGTGTTTTTGGGATGCTGAAATCACGGTTCCATTGCTTGGACACATCTGGTGAAGCCTTGCAGTACTCTCCAGGCATGTGTGCCCACATCTTCATAGTATGTGCCATGCTACATAATATGATTCTGCGGAAACAGCTGCAGCAGGGACAAAATGGTGAAGGCCCTCATAACCCATCGCAATTGCCAAGGCCTTCACAGGCACAGAGGGATTCAGACCACGAACACCCTGTGCCAGCCCCAGTAGGCAGACAGAGACATGCCCAATATGCCTATGCCTTGGCAAAGAGGGAACGTATAGCACACACACACAATCACCTGTAAATTGTAATATATAGGTGGCCTACTGTGTGAATTCTACATAGGCAGCCCTCAAACATTGTACACACAACAGCTATTGTAACAAGGAATGTCAACACCTGAACAGTACATGCACCTATCAGCATATGTTGGTGCTGTGTGTATAGGTTCCTAGGTACATCGGTAGGTACACGGCAGATTGTCAGAGGCCATACACAAAATGAGGCAAACAGTGTCTGCTGTCGCCACAACATAGAGTAACCAACTGTCCCTAAGTGGAGCAGAGGCAATCATGGGATCACATGTGTGTAAGCACTGTTCTCCACACACTCTGCATGGATTCCTTGCTGCGTTAATGAGGGGCTCCACATAATGTAATCATGGATGTCGTGTCAAGGCATGGGGTGTACCCATGACAGGTATCCGTCACCCCAGCATGCTCCACCTACGATTGTTTGAAGGTGTAGCACATTATCGTGTGTGGCTCACTGTGATATACATGCCCAATGCTGGAGCACATCCAGTAAATATCACATGGACATACCATTAATTGGACTCATCCATATGTAAACTAACTGAGTTACCCATGTGATCGCAGTATGGAGTAACTGCCGTAGTATACTCCACATACAAAACGCCATAACACGTGTACAAATCCCAGATGCCCAAGTGGTAAATGCAGTGACCATCGTGCATGTTCCTGGTCCCATGTCCTGCAAGGGATGTAACGTAATCCCGAAGGCACGAATAATGCATGTCAGATGCAGGTCATCAGATCATGTTTAGCACATGTTAGCGGGAATATGCGTTGCCCAGTGCTGTTAAGCGTCGTTTAAATATGATTATACGGATATGCATGAAACAGTGCTAAGCTTCTCTGAATATCACACAGATCACGGTCAATGATGTCCAGAATAGGTGAAACCAGCATTATTCACCCCTGTACTAATAGTGCCTGCTCTGAAGGGTAAAACGACCACTGCCAGGAGTAGAACACACAATCATGTATACAATCACCTAACACTATGGTAGCCAAGATGTACCTACGGCAGGTGTGTAATGTGACAGGTTCAAACACAAATGTGCAGAGTCCAGGAAACAGTATACACCGACAAGTACACAATGAAAGGTGTATTCTGCCTGTCACTCTCTCTGTCAGATATATATATATATATATATATATATATATATATATATATATATATATATATATATATATACACACACATATATATAATACAGATAGAAAGGGTGATACAGAGATATATGTTGATATATATGGATTCACCAATATCTGCAAATATATAGATAGGTCAACGACATGTACACAACCATGGAGGTACAAATAAATAGGATACCGCCAACTATGGAATGTGTCACATACCGACATGTGTAACCACAAGGCTGAAAGACGAAAAGAACACAGTACCGGAACACTAGAACCGCGAGTAATATTATCACGATATGAAGGGACATTTAGATACTGCTGCCGGTGTTGCGGTCCACGTAGGTACTGTGTTCAACTGTGTTTGCGATTGCCATAGTCTGTGTATGTGTGTGTTGAGGGTGCCATGTGTGTGTCCATGTGACTGTAATGTGTGTGTGTGTGTGTGTGTGTGTGTGTGTGTGTGTGTGTGTGTGTGTGTGTGTGTGTGTCTGCATCATGTGTCTGTTAGTGCCAACTCAGAGGTAGATCATTACGGTAGGTGTGGTTATAGCTAGCCGTAGGCATATGGGTACCAGCTGTCCCACATTAGGAGGGACAGCCCCTCCTTGGGCAGTTGTGTCCTGACATAAAACATTAAAAAGGGAAAATGTCCGAGATTGTAGGACATTATTATGTCCCATATATTATGTAATAGTTGCATTAAATAATTATGCCTGTATGTAAGAAACGTAAATGTTACATGCAATATGATAAGTAGCCAAAGTCCTACAAAAATAAGTATGTATTGAGGATAAAAGTATGTGCTATCCTGTGTACTGACCGTGGGTATGTGTTGGCCTGTAAACACCGATGTATGTCCCGCAAGTGTCCCACAATGGCCATTTGAAAAGGCGGCAACCCATGCCAAAGAGGTTCAGTTACCAACACAACTGCAATGAGTGCAAATATCTGGGACAGAAATACACGGGACAGCTGTCATTTAGTAACATCCCTTTACATATCACTGTAATTCCGGAGGTATGGAAGTATCAACCTCACCCGCATACTATATAGAAACCAATTAACAATGGCCCAATGTATATGCCTGTAACAAAAGTCTACTAACTGATAGGTCTTTAATTAGAGAAGGAGCCCACACACATATATGGAATATGTAGAAATGCAAGCCCCACATACCTGTATATGCTACGTACACCCACCTACATCCCCACACACAAAACTATAGCAATACAGACTGTAATTACAGCACAAACATCCAGTCAGTCAAGTACATCTGCAGAAGCGTTAACATACCTTGTGAGAGACACATTTTAAAGGCGCCATGTGAAATCGTAGCCGTTGTATAATGGAACAAACGGCGATGTTACAGGTTTTGTTTGCAATAGTCCCTTATCAGACGGTTGGGATAACAGGTACACTCACATGTAGAACCACATAATCTAGCCATCACTCACAATCTACGGGGGACATGAATCCAAACTATCCATGTCTCTACACATAGCAGTTGCAATTACACACAACAAAACACAATACAGGCCGTCTCCCCGAAGGTAGGGCAAATGGGCAATGCCCAAGTGGAGAATTCAATTAGACCCCACTGTTGCCGCATAATTGGTGAATGGAGTAGCTACACAGCTGATGTGCAAGTAATAACTCACTCAGGAACACCAATTGGCTGCAGGAAACCACATGTTACAGGTATCGACGTATATAAGGATGACTTGCCAGACATTCAAACCATATGCTCATACCATAGAACTGTTTAAACAGTGTAAGAGAGATAGTTATGAAAGTCCGGAACGATAACAAGGTATGTAGAACACTCAGTATGTAAGTGTATGTATAGCCTGTTTTGTATTAATTATGTTAGTGTATGTATAGCCTGTTTTGTATTAATTAAAAGTGTCCGCAATGCATAAAATGGGAAAAGGTATTATGTAGTGATGTCTTGCTGAGCATAGTAATGCTTGTAGAAATTGTGTGTCCTGCAGTGGGCCACAAGGTAAACATCACAGACACCACAAGGGATGCTACATATGGACTTTAAACAGAACAATTCCATACCACCCGCCATCAGTGGTAGGGTATGTCCAACAAGTACGTGCCATAGCAGGGGATAGTATATGTTGATATACTGTCACAGTAGGTATGTGTATGGGCATATAACGACAATGACATGTCTAAGGTGGTCCCGCTGTGCAAGTATGCTTTGCATTATGAGATAATATGTAAAATATGTGTAATGTACAGTATTGTAGGTAGATATGTCAGATATTCTACACAGCATAACAGGCATATCATGCATACCACAGGTATTGTCTATTGGCATGTACAATATACAATAACAGGATACATATGGCTTGTAGTCACAGGACACTGTAACATCATGATAGCTAATCTAAATGGAAGAGCTACTCAATTAACCATGCACAAAGGTCATGTAATAGCTTCACAGGTTCATAGTGGGGTACTATGCAGTCTGGCAAGTCTATGTGTAAGCCCAACTACAGTGTTTACACCAGCGGCACCTCTCTAGGGTAGTGTCCAGTCTGTGAACAGCAGAGCCATGTGTTACCTGCACCTCTGCACAGTACAGCCACTGCAGTGATCCCTGGTGTACATGCGTGTCTCCCATCAACCAAGTGAGGTATCACATGAACAGTGCTACTGAGTGTCCCTGCGTGATGTACATAGGAATCATGTTCCAAAGCATGGTGAGTGTCTGGTTTGGGAATGTAACCCTCAAGCACATCCCACTCATCGTTGCGCATGTGCACATATCCATGAGCATGTTGCTCTCAGTGGCTTTTGCTTATGTTGCTTATGTGGAGTATATCCATGAATATTGTTGTGGACATGGGCCCTGTCTGTTCAGCAGAGGTCACCCCTGAGTATGTAGCCTGCAAATGTGTACAGATGTGGTGTCCATAGTTCTGCCGCATACGTCAACTGTCGGAGCTCAATAAACGTCATGGCGTGTTAATGTTGTGATATGTAAAGCCGTAGCTGTTCTGTAAGGTACACCCTAAATGGGGTGTTGTACCCTTGAATGTGTGTATACTTCTGGAGTTCAGAAGTACAATGGGTGCCTATGTTCCAGCTACAAACCCAGTACAGATAAGTGTGGCCACGTAGAAGGATATCCATGCCACAGTGGCAATATGGTTATCAAAAGAGTGGGTGCGACATACGTGTGTACTACGATCACGTACAATGTGACATGTATGTAGGGGACTACCACCTATGTGATAGTGGGTGAATGGTGTAATGCAAAGGGGATGTTCATGTACCTTGTGTCATGCAGCTTGAGGCCATGATATTGATATCAGGTATCCATCACAGTGACACCCTTATGGAGGGAGTCAGTATTAGCTTGTGGATCAATCATGGCGCTTTGTATGCAGTTGTCTGGAAAGCTAGTGAGGGAAAGTCCCTCTGTGCTAGCCTGTACCTCAGGGAAGCATATACCGAACATGAGGGGCCCTATGTCTGAGGACTGTGGTACGCCAAGTGTAACTAAAATATAGTAGGTACTATGGTATGCTACCCTCATTGTGTGTGTCCTGTCTGTGAGCCACTTTGCATAACATCCTGAGACATAGGGGTCAATGTGCAGGTGGATGTGTATGTTGTCAATACCAAAATGGAGAACGGTGCTGAAAGCCAATGAGAGGACAATGTAGGCTGTGTGGACCCCCTTACCATCATCAACTACCCTGGTAACTGTATCAAAGGAGTCCACCAGGTGTAGGAGCCATGCTCTGGCCCTAACAAGTCCAACCTGGGTGGCATCAAAGGACCGGAGCCCACCAATGTCTCTGTGAATGACTTCCATGATGATGTGCCCCATAGCCTTGCAGAACAGTCCAGTCAGGCATATAGGGCAATAGTCCATCTTGTGCATTGTGGCACCACCTGTGTGGAGTGTGATAACTGTTGCTATGTGCCATTCAGGGGCCACAATGTCTGATACAAGGCTATTACTGAATATGGTGTCCAAGTGGGGAGACATGTCGCTCAGAGGTTTGTGTAAATCACAGCCTGGGATGTTGGACGGTCACATGGAGTCAGTGCTCCAGGCCTTATAGAGTGCAGGTTAGTACTGTGTAGTTGTGACCGCAGGGACACCGCAATGTTCCTGCATGGATTGTGGCCCTGTAGGGAGTGAGAAGGTGTAATGTTAGCATTGAACCCATCCGCCAGCATGTTGACAACATCACTTGGTTCTGTAATGTTCCTGAGTAACTGTTGTATGTCAGAGCAGATGTGGGTATTGCCATTGACTACTGACATACCTCCATAATGCCTTGTGGTACACCCGGGAATGTGTTGCAGTAATGTTTACGTAGCTAGGTTTGGAGTATGTAATGAAGGATCCCGTAGCCCTACTGAGGCTGACCAGTGAGCTACCCCAACCATGGGATTGTACTCCACTTTACAACAGCCTCCACCTGTTGTTGTAAATTATGTCCATGGAACTGGACCCCCAGAGTGGCATCCGTTATCTGGTGGGCACCATCATGACTCTGTGTGGAATAGCATCATCCATGCAGTCGTGTATGTGCTAATGAAGTGCACTGGGTTATGTTTTAGCATTTGTATGTGCATTGTCCATCTGCACGGGTATCATGACGTTAACTACTGCTGTCATAAGATGTCTGTAGTAGACGTTGTAGTACTCTTGTACTGTGTATGCCATGAAGGGTGTGGTGCCAGGATGTGGATAACAAGGGTGATTAGCATATGTTCAGAATCCACCAATGAGGGGATAACCCCAGGTGTGGAACACCAGTCACATGTTGGTAGTGTCCATGTCTAGGATATTGTTGGTCTTGGAGGTGGTGTGTATGGAATGATCCAGCCGAGTGGAGGTTATGAATCCCGGACAGCATTAGCCTAATGTGTTGGTACATGGGTGGCTATCCCAGTTAAGTGTGGGGTAGTGTCAGTCTCACATCAGTAGTACCTGTCTGAACCCTACTGCCCAGTACACCAAGAAATGAGGTCTGGTAACCGTGGGGTATGTTGTTGAATCCGTAGCATGTTACAATGTGTATAGCAGTTCTGGCCACAGTTAGTTGCACGTGGAGCACCTCTGATGCATTGTGCTAAGTAACTAGCCAGGATGTGTGTACAACATAGTGGAATATGGGAACACCTCAGCCGTGGATGTGCCAGTCCAGGTTACATGACTGAAAGGTGTGGTCTGTGTATAACCTGTCATTGCAGGTGTGCTCTGCAGAGCCTAGAGGCAGGTGCCAGTCACTGCAGAGATACTGAAGTGGTCCATTATAAGGAGTGCCTTGCCTGAGTGCATCAGAGATGAAGATGTCAAGCATTGCCTCACATGACCCCATGTTTTGCTTGCCTGTTCCCGTTCTGATGGTGAATGTTATTGGAAACTGTACAAGACAGGCAATACAGAAGCAGCAAGAGCCTTACATGTTATCTCTACACCCAGGGCTAACAGGTACAGGTCATCTGTGCTAAAGCATTGTGTTTTGTTGACCATGTCAGTCAAAGTGGACAGATACCAGATGCCTGCGGAATGACAGCAGAAGCATAGGCAACTGTTGAAGTGACACAGTCAGTCATTGTACAGTGGTATCAGGTCTGGATGAATGCATAATGCTCCCTAGGGCTTGGCCCATACCTTCAGGGCTACAAGACTGGTGAGCTATTGCATGTCCCTGCACACGTAGTCTGTGAAGTTGCATCTCAGGGCAGTCACACTAACATGGAGAATGACAGTCAAATTGTACCTGGTGAGGTGTGGCATGGGTGCATAGGTTATGTTGCAGAACCAATTACACGACAGCAAGATGTAAGTGACTATCGCCTTGTGTAGCCTGCTGAGTGGGACATCAGTGTGACCGCCTACAGAGTCACCTATGACTGGTGTGTTGTGTATGTTATAACACCCTATTGGCTGTATGTGAAGGGCACACATGAGTCTGTGGGCTATAAGTTATTGTTGTTGTGTATGGTGATGGGGGCTGCCTTTGGTGCCTACACAGAGTATGGAGAGGTACTGCACAAGTTGTACTCATATGTGTGGCCTGTGGTGGTGGAGATCTTGTGAGACTATGTGATGAGTGGGATGTGTTGCAAATGTTACACATCCCCACATGATTGTCAGGTTCAGTCAGGGTTGGTGACAGCATTACCCCCAGCATGGCTGCATATGTGCATCTCCCACAGGCTGTAGTGTCATATGTTGGCAGGTGAGCATTGACTGTGTACATGAGACAATTGCTCTATTGCCACATGTACGCCATATTCATCATATAGACAGACAATAGCACTGGTATGTGACAGTTGGACATGCCTGTATATACACCCATGTCTCATAAGATATGTGAGTTACGTGTGTACAACAGCTGTTGTACTGCAAGCAAGCTGGAAATGTAAGGACAGACAGTGTACTTGTGAGAAATGGTGTGGAATGGGTGCTATATTAATCAGTAGCTCATGAAGTGCTCACAAGTTCTGAACAAGTGCTGAGCATGAAAATACAATACAGATAGGGTGTTGGATAATATCAAACCACAAGTGGTGATGACAGTCATAATTGGTGGCACCACACTATTACCCTGCTGAGTATGGTCTGCAAGTCCATGAACCATTATCAATGTAGATGTTAGCAGTACAGATGTAGATGACAGTACAGATGTTTGACTACATGTACCTTTGTATGTCACACGAGTGTTCTACCAGTGGCCTGTTGACAGAATCAACACTACAAAAGGTGCCAGAGTGACATGTGCATATCACACCAGTGCCAGCTACAGTAAAACAGGGTTAATGTGTTGTACTCCCCCCTCATTGTAGCCCATACCACACAGACAGATGCGAGGCATCTGTGTATGTAAGGATGTGAATGGCCATGACCTATGAGCAATAGCTGTCTCAGTGTTGTGAACAACATACAGAATGGGCTTTGTGGATGAGGTGTGTGACATATGTGCACATTCTGACAGATGATATCAGCATTGTCACTGCTAGGTGAATATCCCTGTACCCATTAACTACCACCTAGGCTGCGGTCAACATTATGGACACTGTGTAAGGGATGGTGCTGTGCAGTTCACCTCCCTGAGTTGGTGATGTCTCCAGGCCTCTTAGGTAGTCATACGAGGCACCCATGTCATGACAGGGTGCCATTCATGAGCATGGAGATCATTGGACAGGCATACTCAGCACTCGTGTGACCAATATTGGATCACATATCACCTTTAAGAGGTATTGGCCATGCGTGGATGGACAATACCAGCCTTCACAATCCTCACCTCCACTATGCAGCATGCTGGCTACCTTGCATAAAGACATGTGCTACACTATGATGTTGGACAAGCTACATGTACATATCCTGATCTGAAAGACATACGTCATGGACAGCCACCATCCTACTACTAGGATCGCCACATGCTGGATAGATCCCTGTGCCATACATGTGACATACTCCCGCCATACCATGCAACCCTGTCCATCAAAGCTGCACATGTCATCTCTGTCATACATGGTGTGATGACCGCATGGTAGATGTATTATCAACTGTCTGGATCAGTAATTTGGCACTGATGCACCTCACGGTGGCAAAATGGCTGTCGGATACAGCTAGGAAACCTTGCCCATACATGCTATAGTTGATAACCATCCCTGCGAATGAAGTCCGACTAGCCATTATTCCATGTCTATCACATGTGCAACACAGGCGATCCGTGGCAGGATGTTGAACAGCTATACAGTGCCTTGTCGATGTATATGGCAAAACACATGCATGTAAAGGTTTCCATGCATATGTGTGCATTGTCACTGCTCAAGTCCATTAAGGCAGTGTATGTGTTGATATGTGACATATACACAGCATCAAGGTCAACAGCATTACTGTGGACACATCCAGGCATGTGCTGATAGGTAAGGACACCAGTGCAGGCAAACAGACATGCCCACATCAAGACAGCATTCATATGGAGTATGAACAATGTAATGAGGTGACACACATATATGGTGATGATATCCAATGCATAATGGGCGTTACATGTGTGTGACACAAACATGTCAGTCATGTCAGTATCATGATGATTTGCAAAGATAACTGTGCAGATGTACTAAATTTACTAGAAATGTATGTGCAGCAGTATCTCTGTACATCTCTGATACTGTGACCTGTTACCATCATTATGTCTTACAGATAATGCCTCGTTCATGCCTGCCAGCGTACAGCTGCCAGGAGGATGATGTCCTCATCCCGTACCTCCATGAGAACTATGAGGTGTTGTTCAGCCATGTGCCACAGCATGCCCAGCAGTGTGATGACCTGTGGCAGGATCTTCGCAGGAGGGTGAATGATGTGGGTGGCCATAACTGCACCTACCGGCAGGTGCGCAGACACTGCACAGACTTGATACAACATGCAAAACAGCATGCCACTGCAATCACTAGGAAACAAGGTGGAACAGGTGGTGGGCCACCAACCCAGCCCCCACTCACACACACCGAGGAGCTACTGGCCAGTCTGGGGACACCCTCAGAACAGCATCCACAAACACTAGCTGCCATCGTGGAGGTGGGTGTCTCCCAACCAATGAGCCTGGAGTTGCCTGGTAAGTCAGTACTGCACATATGACTATTATATCCCATTTAGTTGCATGTGTCACTGTACATTATGTAATGTAACATCATATGCAAGGTATGTTGACACACATGCTGCATACTACAGTATGCTACCCTGTGTATGCACACATGTGCATACTATATGCTATTGTACAGGTGAATGTGTTAACATGCACATGCACCGTGTGGCTGTCATACAGTCATGGATAATGTTCAAACTGCTGTGCCACCCTTATACAGGTACCTCTTGCGTGCCGCACAGACATCAGTCCATTGCAGGTGAGACTGTCATCAGTATCAGGCATGTTAAAGCATAGATCTATTTGCCATGTGGCCAGTTAACACTTGTACACTTGATGTTCGGTCCAGTCACGATATACAGGTTGCATCACCCATCATTCACACTGGCTACCCATGTGCAATGTATACAAATGAAATGATACACCGACATGAAACCACCGTATCTGTCATTGCTACATGTATGGACAGCTGTGCATACAACGGTGGAGGTGTTGTACAATGTAGGCATATGTACTATACATTGGAACAACACGTGTGGTACGCAAGCAGTACCACACAGTGAGCTGGGATATGGGAAGCCCACAGGAGTCACCATTGCGTTATATGCCCCTGCAATGGGTGCACACATTGTGATGTGCCATCTGACATGTCCCAGGCACGTAGTGTTCTGCTGCAATATTGTCACACTATCTCATAACACATACCCCACATACCAAACATACAACCCGTTGTCTGCATAGCCCTGTGGACGGTGACATATCTGACATCTATGGCTGTATGTCACATGGGACAACACAGACATGTGAGATAGATGGCCATCACAAACATTTGGCCAACACATGTTCACACATGGCCATGGGGGATGGCCAGAGACATGCAGCCACACAGTAGATGTGATGTATATACACCCTGTTGCACATTGTCCACACATGGCCCAATTATAGCCTTAGTTGACTGATTATACAGTTGATGTGGTACACTGGACATCCTAAAAGCCTGTGCACAGCTAGTGGAGGTGTCACTTAAGTCTACCATATAAGATGTGTTGAACATCACGACTGTGTCATAGCATGACAATAGTCACCTGTACAGCTTCCACAGACATTGACACCACATCAGGCCACAAATACTGTACATTTCCCTTGCTGCTGTAGGACATCACCGTTAGCTGTGCACCTCGTGTGTGTGGTACATCAATGTCATGTGGGACATGATGAATTGACAAGTCTGACATGTGTGAACATGGTTGCCAGGCAGCTAAGACTCTGTAGTAGTTGTGCAGGGGTGTCATCTGTAGGTCTTCCAGTGACCTGTTACATGACACAGCATGGTTTGGTGTGTATACACCTCAGCATCGTGGGTCACAATCCACAGTTATGTCATGGGTATGCATGCAGTTATGGCTATGCAATGTGTGCATATTATGCACTGTATAGCAATATAGACACCTCATGATGCCATGCAATGGCACAGTGTCTGTACTTCACACTGTATAGCAATGTAGACGGCTCACACTACCCTTCTCTGCTCATGCACATTTGCTAAACATGCATTCTATCTGTAGGGCATACAGACAACACTGCAATGTGATGCCCATTATGATGCTGTACATGTGTCAGGACACCATTGTGTCCGACATGTATGCATGTTAATGCACACATCAGCAGATTACATGTCAAGGTCACGTCAGCCATGTGTACTATTAACTTGTTCTGGTCCACATGGTGTATCACGGGGATGCATGCTTTCTACCATGATTGTGTGAACTGCATGGCTACTGATATGACACCTGCTTGCTGTAGTGTGCACCACAGGGAGGTATGCTAACTAACACTATTAATGTCTGAGCTGCATGCCATCTGCTGTATCACATGCATGCTGCATGCCGTCTGTAAAATCACATGCATTGTGTGTCTGTGTGTGTGTTTGTGTGTGTGTCTATTGTAATTTAGAGTCTTTCTTTGCATTCACAGATAATGTAGGTGCGTTACCCTCCTGTGGTCCATCTGATGTTAGTTTCCCTACAGATACTAGCAGTGATGAACATATGCATGAGGTACAGGCAGGGTTGTCAGGGGCTGAATCTGTGCCAATGGTTGCCATCCCAGCTATGTCCCCCTCTTCCCCGCACAAAGTTCTGCTGCCAATACATACCGCATCACCAGTGGCCATAGAGGAAGGACAGTCAGCGTCTGTTAGCGTGGAACAGGAATGCTTGGTGGCTACAGAAGGTGTGTCTCCACACCATGGTGTCAGTGTAATGACTACAGATGTGTCACACAGGCATGTGGCCGGTGCTGCTCATAGGAGGACCTCTGGCAGACATGCACCTGCAGGACAGAGCGCAGCAGCTGGTATCACCAGACGCATGATCCAGACTGCAATGGCGGCACAGGCATGTGCTGAACTGCAGAACAGAGAAGGGCAGAGGCTGCAGAGGGCTGCTATCCATACTCTATACGACAACATCCAGGCATTGGCAAATGCTCAACAGCAGATTGCTGATGTTCTGGACAGGCAATTGGGTGACATGGTCGGAATCCTTGACCGTGGCATGGAAATCCGCAAGCATGAGCTGTCTATGCTAGAACATCTGGTAGGAGTGAGGCATAGGCCACGTGGACGTAGGCCAGCTACACCACCTAGTGCAGGTCAACGTGAGTGTGCCACTTCACATGGCCACTCCCATAGTGCCAGTAGCAGTAGCAGTAGAGCTGGTGCTGCGCTGTCCACATCAGGACACAGCAGGCCATGTGGACGTGGCCCTGGACATTCCCAGTGTCGACACGGTTCCAGTGGACATGTGTCATTGGACAGTAGCCAATCTGTACCTCTGCCTGGTGGTGCCCGTGCAACCCCTGGCAGGCACAGGTCATGTGGCCATGGCCGGACACAGTAAGCTGTACATCCTGGTCTGTACAATCTGGAGCTGTCAATAATACCCCTGTGTAGGCCTCACAAAAGGCAGAACTGTATGCACACATACACGCACACAGCAAACACATCTGTAGGGCACCACAACACCCACATGCATACTGAACAGACATGTCCAATCAGATCACCGGCCCTTACCCACACACATGATGTCATCCATTAGTGCAGCCTATGCCCCTGGCATACATTATCACCCTGTGCATATGATGAAGCCTGTGCTGCATCCCTGTCATCCACACCATCGGTGCAGGGACATGCTCAAATGGTCTGATGCACAGGGTGAACAGAATAGTGAGAGAAGTGTATATTACATTAGTTGTGTAAGAATAGTGAGAGAAGTGTATATTACATTAGTTGTGTACTGTTAACACACACCAGACATACCATGTAGTACAGGTTTTGCATGCATTGTTATATGTTCACAGTATGTGTCTAGTAACAACAGTAACAGTATGTTGGTAATGATGCCCTGGTTCCCTCCTTATGGTCTACTTGCATGTGCCTACAGGTAGCAGTGTTTGCAGTCTCCCATGTGTAACTGTGGAGTACTCACAGGCACGTATGGCAATATCAGTATACTATACGTAGCCTCAACCTGACTGTTGGAAAGGCTAATATACCACAGATGTCCACACATATACTGATCCAGAAGCATGTGGGCTGTTTAATAGGCTACAGTGGCTAGAGACCTGACATCCATACCAGGTCACATCACAGGTATGTTGACATGGTGCAGGGGTTGTACACAGCGGTCCGGCTGATGACAACATTAGAGGCCACTTGATAGCATGAGGCCTCACTGTGTAGCAGTAATACCGTGTCACATTACAGGAACATGCCCACACTCACAGGGTCAACAACACTATAACACACACTCCATAGTGGTGAGGTGAGGACCCCTGCCTATGTGGTAATCACCCTTACAGTGCACCCACACGACGTGACACAGAGGAAGAACATGCACAGGTAACCAGTACAGCTGAGACTGATGGCATCAACAGGGTAGTAGACTGCATCACCATGAGGGGTTAGGGATCCTGTGTGTTCTGTATGGTAACATACACCCTCACTCCATGCACCAGACAGCCATACATACACACACACACACACACACACACACACACACACACACACACACACACACACACACACACACACACACACTGTGGAGACCACAAATGTCGTTCACATATGGATAGCTGATATGTGTGTGTTACACACACCACCCCTGCCTACGTCATGCTTTCCACACTGCAGTATGTACAGATCTCTACAACAGTGTACAGGGGTGTGTAACAATTGGGATGTATTCCCCACCATATGTGGCATATATGGTCACACAAGCAAACACACATGGCAGTACTGTGAATGATACACCTGCTATATGATGATACGTCTGACAGACATGCAGCAGTATTGGCCGCATTATGTGTTCCAATGCTACCTCTGGCAATTGTGCTGCTATATGCACACGGGAGGATGTAAGTGTTACAGGTGTCAAGTGACTTACAGTCAGTAACACCTGTTTTATGTCTTCACCATCAAGTAACAGTAACGTAGCGTACTGTTTGCACATGTAATGGTAGGATGGCGTGTGACAAAACTGTGAGCCATCCCCGGCAAACATCCATCTGCACAGGTGGATCACCACTTTATGTACACACATCCATCCATAATGATGTACATCCTACTGTACTGTCAGTATTTCACCATATACAGGTGTCAATGATGGGGCTGCATTGCAACTGCATGTTGCAGTTAGGCACAGATGAGTTACATACATCAGCTACTGCACATGCATGGTAGCTGCATGCACACTACAAATTGTACATGTGTGTTGGTCCTACATGCCTGTCATGTAGCCATGTTTGTAGGCATTGCAATTGGTGGACATGTGTGATGACATACATAACACATGGACTGTTGTATGATATGATGGGTGTCATGGGTAACTAGTACAGAGGGAATGTGTCCTCGGTCAACATTGCTACCTCATGTACTGCTAGCATTCAACAGCCATGGACCCACCTTCCATGTGCATGCGTGTGATTGCTGTAGTCACTTGTCTGCATGTACAAATGTGTTGTGTGTGGTCCATGCACATATCCACTGCGATTACATGTATGTCATATCCAAACATGTGTGTTCTTTGGTGTACAGTGACAGTCATCTGTCACAGCTGTGTAAGACCCAGGGACCCTGTTATGTGTAGAGCCGACCTGATTATGTACAGTGGTATCATTGCAATGCATATCACATGATGGAACCCTGTTGGTACATGTGTAGTCTGCACAGTTGCTGTTGCTGTAGACCTATGTACAGTCCACTGGTCATGAGTCACACGGTGTTGTGGTAATGTATGGCTGTGTATTGCTGGTCCAACGACATGGTGATGTCTGAGGGCTACATAGTAGACTGTGGTGTGTACCTCTGTGATCTGCACCTGAGACATCTGTGAAGGCTCCTGAGTGTGTACTGGTCAGTACATGTGAGCGGCCTTCATGTACGTGGGGACAGTAACACCATACTGTGCCCTTCCGTGTTTAGAATCTGTGTGCATGCAAGATGGCCCTTTGCAACTGCTAAGTGTGTGAGCATGCCCATTACACCGTTGTGTACATGGACACACAGTACATTCCACACTACGTCCTTTCGTGTTTAGAATCCATGTGCATGCATGACGGCCCTTTGCAACTGCTACGTGTGTGAGCATGCCCAGTATGCCATTGTGTAGATGGACACACAGTACATTCCAAACTGTGCCCTTCTGTGTTTAGAATCCATGTACATGCAAGACAGCCCTTTGCAACTAAGTGTGTGAGCATGCCCAGTACGCCATTGTGTAGATGGACACACAGTACATTCCAAATGGACGTGTGCTACTAAGTGTGTGGGCATGCCCAGTGACACCTTGTGTCGGTGATGTGCCTCTGTGTATGGGCACGGCCATTGACATTCTGTATAGCGATGGTGGTCATGCAGGCAACAGATGTCCATTTTCTACGTCACGATGGATGCCTACATTGAACACACTGGTAGACTGTCTTGAAGGGTGTACTGTCTGTGGCACGTCCTGTATCTATGTAGTGTTGTTGTAGTGCTCCGTAGATAGGCTGTTGCCCTGATCACACCACTGCCGTGTGTTTGTCTATGTCTACCTTGGGTCAGTAATATGCTTTTAGACTGCTCATTCTCTATACATTCCCTATCGGCGTCCTTGCCTTCGCGGATGATGTCATCCACCTAGAAGTATGCCTCTGGGAGTACTGTGTTCAGTAATCTTGGTAGCGCATTCTGTAACTGTGTAATGCTGTAGTGTGATAAGGAAGTTAGGTATATGTTCGACTCCCAGCCCTGCCAAGTGTGTGCCTGTGTGTGTGTGTGTGTGTGTGTGTGTGTGTGTGTGTGTGTGTGTGTGTGTTTCCAGCTGCTTGGGGACAGAGTAATGCTTTTAGACGGCTCACACCACATACATTCCCTATCGGCGTCTTTGCCTTTGTGGATGATGTCATCCACCTAGAAGTATGCCTCTGGGAGTGCTGTGTTCAGTAATCTCGGTAGCGCATTCTGTAACTGCATAATGCTGTAGTGTGATAGGAAGTTAGGTGTATGTTCGACTCCCAGCCCTGCCAAGTGTGTGCCTCTGTGTGTGTGTGTGTGTGTGTGTGTGTGTGTGTGTGTGTGTGTGTGTGTGTGTGTGTGTGTGTGTGTGTGTTTCCAGCTGCCTGGGGACAGGGTAATGCTTTTAGATGGCTCACACCACATACATTCCCTATCGGCGTCTTTGCCTTTGCGGATGATGTCATCTACCTAGAAGTATGCCTCTGGGAGTGCTGTGTTCAGTAATCTCGGTAGGGCATTCTGTAACTGCGTAATGCTGTAGTGTGATAAGGTAGTGAGGTGTATGTTTGACTCCCAGCCCTGCCGTGTGTGTGTGTGTGTGTGTGTGTGTGTGTGTGTGTGTGTGTGTGTGTGTGTGTGTGTGTGTGTGTGTGTTTCCAGCTGCCTGGGGACAGAGTAATGCTTTTAGACGGCTCACACCACATACATTCCCTATCGGCGTCTTTGCCTTTGCAGATGATGTCATCCACCTAGAAGTATGTCTCTGGGAGTGCTGTGTTCAGTAATCTTGGTAGCGCATTCTGTAACTGCGCAATGCTGTAGTGTGATAAGGTAGTTAGGTATATGTTCGACTCCCAGCCCTGCCAAGTGTGTGGGAACAGAGTAATGCTTTTAGATGGCTCACACCACATACATTCCCTATCGGCATCTTTGCCCTTGCGGATGATGTCATCCACCTAGAAGTATGCCTCTAGGAGTGCTGTGTTTAGTAATCTTGGTAGCGCGTTCTGTAACTGCATAATGCTGTAGTGTGATAAGGTAGTTAGGTGTATGTTCAACGCCCAGCCCTGCCAAGTGTGTGTGTGTGTGTGTGTGTGTGTTTCCAGCTGCCTGGGAACAGAGTAATGCTTTTAGATGGCTCACATCACATACATTCCCTATCAGCATCTTTGCCTTTGCGGATGCTGTCATCCACCTAGAAGTATGCCTCTGGGAGTACTGTGTTCAGTAATCTCGGTAGCACGTTCTGTAACTGCGTAATGCTGTAGTGTAATAAGGTAGTTAGGTGTCTGTTCGACTCCCAGCCCTGCCAAGTGTGTGTGTGTGTGTGCATGTGTTTCCAGCTGCATGGGGACAGAGTAATGCTTTTAGATGGCTCACACCACATACATTCCCTATCGGTGTCTTTGCCCTTGCGGATGATGTCATCCACCTTGAAGTATGCCTCTGGGAGTGCGTGTTCTGTAACTGCGTAATGCTGTAGTGTAATAAGGTAGTTAGGTGTATGTTCGACTCCCAGCCCTTCCAAGTGTGTGCCTCTGTGTGTGTGTGTGTGTGTGTGTGTGTGTGTGTGTGTGTTTCCAGCTTCTTGGGGACAGTGTCCACAGCCCGCATATTCTGCCAAGACACTGGGTTGTCAACACATACATTCGCCAATAGGTCTGGTGAGTAACTGTTAGCAGCCCTACGTTTACCCTTGCTACGGTCTGACGCATGTGATGCAAAATAACACACATGCCTTGATATTAACAACACTACATGATGCAGGTGGCACATGTAGTTCCCTTTCCATTCCTGTCTAATGCAGTGCTGTCATGTGGTTCGCTGTTGTGATATAAATGCCATATCTACATATGTGTGTACATGTATATGTGTGTATGTATATATACATATATATATGTCCATGTATATATGTATACAAATAATATATGTGATATATGTAGATGTACAGGTGGACATAGATGTGAACATATGTCTGGGGACATCAGCACTATTGGCTATTTGTGCCGGATGATCTGTACGTGATAACTTGGGATCTATGTATATCTGCCATGGCATGGTGTTAATGCACATTGTCTGTGGTGTGCAGGGCCACGGGTTGTAGTCATGTAGACACCAGTTATTTTGTTTCTGGGAAGACCATGGGACATCAAATATGGTGATGGTAAGGCACCTGTTGCCAGTTGTGTGTGGATCTGAGTGACACTGAGCAGTGGTTAATATGCTGGAGGTTCGGTATGGGTCATATAACTATTCAATAGAAGACTATACTATGCAGATGAGGTTGACTATTGTGTATCACATTTATCACCAGGGTTTGCTGCTGGTCCCTGGTGTGTATGTGTGTAGTCAGCCAGGTGCAGGTCTCGAATATAGTTGATAGCATGGGAAGGGGTCAGGCATACTGTACGTACATTGCAGAACTGTGCCTCGGGAGTGCTCCTGCCTTAGCACACCTAAGCTAGGGGTGTGTCTATACCTGCCTGGTGACATTGGGAGAGATGACAGGGATGACAGAGTGGTGGGGTAGTCAGGGAGTACAGGCTGCACAAACAGGTGTTGATCAGCACAATCAGCTGATGACATGGCCAGCCCGCACATGAACAGTACATTAATGCGAGCAAGCAGCATACACACAGGTTTCATCCACACTCTACACCACCGGTGTATACCTGCAGGGACATTTCACGACACAGTCCAACCAAATGACATGGGTTGCAGCAGGCAACATATACCAACATGTGCAGGAGGCCGGGGCAGTGAGGATGTGTATGCTGCCGAATAACCCTTACTAGGGTGACATAAGACTTTATAGACTGAGGGTGACTGACCAGGGTCTACATGGGCTGGGGATGTTGGAGCACTATGTGGTGGACAGAGACCTCCTACAGCAGCTTGTTGACCTGTGCCTAACACATCAAACAGGCCAAGGGAAACACATCACAGTGGATACCATGGGATGTGTTGGCCTAGGTGTACTAGCCACAGGTACCTCACACAGCACAACTGGGGATATCATGGGTATCTCACAGGCATCTGCATCCAGAGTATTGCACCAGTTCACAGATGCCATGTCAACACATGCTAGTGAGCACGTACAGGTCCTCCACACATGTGATTAGTGGACCAGCAATATGCATCTGTTCAACCACATGGATGAGTACCCTGGGGTACTGGGTGCTATAGCCTGCACACGTAGCACCACCCGGGGAGCAGGGTAGGGCCTACAGTCAGTGCAGGGGCATACCCTCTATCAGCTGGGCCATATGTGATGGCCAGGGCATAAGATTGAATGTGTGTGCTGTCTGCCCTGGCAGCTATGATGTGTCCGATACATGGCATCTGACACAGCTGTAGCACATCAATGCCTATATGGACATCCCCTACAGTCTCCTAGTGGGGGATGCTAGGTAAACACTGGTGTAGTGGCTTATAACACCCATCAGCAATGCACACACACCTGAACACTCACACCATACTGAGGCGGATGCACAGGCAAGACATATACATGTGCATGTGTTTGGGATGCTTGGTTCACAGTTCTGGTATCCGGACACATCTGTTGGGGCTCTGCAGTATTCACAAGCTACATGCATACAGGTTGTTATGGTATTTGCTATGCTACACAATGTTATCCTGCAGTAACAGTTGCAGCAGGAACAGCATGGGGCAGGGCCACACAGCCCAACACTACTGCCAAGGCCTGTA
Organism: Protopterus annectens; assembly: GCF_019279795.1. NCBI lineage: Eukaryota > Metazoa > Chordata > Ceratodontiformes > Protopteridae > Protopterus > Protopterus annectens. The sequence continues at coordinate 1,039,496,333 of NC_056731.1, read as the reverse complement.
CAGGCACAGTGTGACTTGGTGAAGGAACTACCTGAGTAGGGCACAGTCGGCGAAAGCCTGTGCACAGTATGAGCTGCCCTTGGCAAAGAGGCAACACAAGGCATATGCACTGACACAGTAGGTACCCACAGATTTCCCCTCTCTGACCCGCACACAGCACAATGGATGCCAAACATGACAGTACCTGTGCTCGACCATGTATGTGAGGTGCACTGTGTGCATCCGACATAGGCAGCACTCCAGCACAATCCTCAAGTCCATAACACAACCACGGTATGTCTATTGACCTAACAAGTGGCAGTTGTATTAGAATGTGTACTTACCCATTGCTATGGTATGTATGTGAGCATACAAGTGACTGTGGTGGCCAAATGTTAGGGCAGCAGACAGTACACATTCATAGTGGCACCGTGACCTCTGTAGCACATACGGGGGGTCACAATGGTAGCCTGTAGTACACAGGGTGTCCTAACCCACTGCAGTTTATGGGCTGACCATCATGTATGTCCGTACAGCACACACACACGTTCCATGCAGCTGGACAGATGTGGACCAATACAGACAATTGATATACAGTGGCCTATGGATATGCCCAATGACTGATCCCAACCCCCTATGACACACACAGATGACAGCAGGCCAGGCTGTTTGATGTAGGTTGTGTAAGAGGACGTCGAAAACCACTGTGCTGGTAATTGTTGCTGGGAACTGACGTACCCTGGTATCCCTCCAATCAGCAATTTAGTTAGGTCCACACACTGACATGGAGCACCCGGCAAACCAGTACAATAGCGGCAGATGGGTACAACTGTTGGCTGTGCCCCCCATCACACCTACACATGTGAGAGTCATGTGTACCACCCACGGTGCTGTGTAGGACTGTGGTTGTGGTTGCAGGTCCCCCCACGCTATACAGACATGTAGCAACTGTCAATGCCACATGACCATTAGCTACCCTGCAGACACAGCATGTCACCTGTCTGTGTAGAACGGAGGGGTCAGCAACACAGTACTATCTGGACATGTGACACATGCAATACAGTTGACCATACTTTGCATGCTCACACACATGACAGTATTGTCAGTCTACAACATGCGTAACAGTCATACTGGGCATGTTCACACACTGAAACACAGGACGGCCAGGCATGCACACACCAGTGGTCCGGACATATCTGCCAGTACATTGTACACTGTTGGATGTCTGCGCTGTATGGTTGGTGTTTGCGGTCTATTGCCTGTACATATGCCATGGTCTGTTGTTAATTCACATGAGCTATGTGCACAGGGTACTTCTACCATCACGTGTATAGGGTGGTTCTTTGTTTGCGGACAGGCCAATGCCTTTGGATACAAACCGGGTAAGGCACAGTGCAGCAGGTGGGAGCTGTTGTGCATGGGTTTGCACAGTGTTAAGCACTGCTGACCTCTGGTCACAGCACCTTATACACATTTAGACTCCACATTTCTTTGACAGGGCACTACTGACATACTGGTAGACAAACACGCTTACAGCCGCTCGCTCTCTAACATTTCTGCTTACATTTGTCACTCATGCTGGGTGTGTGTGATCCCTTGTGATGCGTATTACATCAGACTACATGACTACATTATTGGGTATGTGTAACCATTTTGCGACGGCAGCCATTCGACTGTACGGACTCGGCGGCCTGTCCAGTGACGTAATCATATTATATGCGTTTTCCTCATATGATCTGCTCCCATCTGCCTGATACATGGGAACCGATACTCTGCAATGCTGACATGTGACTTGAGTTTAACGCAGCTGTCTGCCGAGTCATGCTACCACATACCTACTGCACGTTGACCACCTTTCAGAATGCACGACGGGAGACTGTAGGAGTGACACCTTTCCCACTTTGCATGGGACAGTCCCTCATCACACATCACATGTGACAATACCAGAACTCTCCACCAATTGGGGACACATTTCTGCAGAATCAGGGACAGGTCATGAAAAACAGGGACACTTTTACAAAAGTAGTGCTATTAACTTGACACATTGACAGAATCAGAGCATATGACTTAATACACATATTCTGAAGTAACAGTTGTTTATAACTCTTACTTATTGTCATTAGTCAGTAAGTGTAACTCACCACCTTTCCTTCAACATCCACTACTTTTAGGAGGGATTAAGAAGGACACAGTCAGACTTTCAGTCAAACCCAGGGACGTACCTGACATTCAGGGACAGTTGAGTGGTATGGACAATACTCTAGTCATTGCAACTGTCCTGATTAGGGGACCTTCTCATGTTGTAGGTGTCTGTACTGGCTGCTTGTTACAGGTCTTGTATATATGACATGTTGATATGTCATATGTAGTAGCATAAGCAACTATACTGCTGCTACACTACGCTTTGATTTGTTCCGATATGTATATTTCTGTACTATGCATGGCTATAAGTATGTTCTGCCCTGGTACATCTGACAGTTCTACAGAGCAGGTTCCACTTTGGCCGTTCAGACTGGTGGTGGCCCTATTGACCCTATATGTAGAGCTATCACATGTGTCAAGGCAACACATACCCACAGCATACCTCTCAACTGTCCCTGATTTTCAGGGCCATCCCTGATTTTAACTCAAATTTTAACTCTGTCCCTCTTAATCCCTCCTAAAACTAGTGACGTTTGGAGGAAAGGTGGTGAATTACACTTCATGAATAATGAAAATAATTAAGAGTTACAAACTTCTTTTACTTCAGAAAATGTGTATTAATTCATATGCTCTGATTCTGTCAGTGTTTCCATTTAATAGCTCTAATATTTTAAATGTGTCCCTGATTGCCCTTGTGTTTTCTTGACTTGTCCGTGATTCTGTTGAAATTTGTCCCCAACTGGTTGAGAGGTCTGACCCACAGCCAGTAGTACATGGACGACCTGCACGGTTTGCATACGTTAAGGTTATTCATGTAGCATTATAATTGATAATACTGTTTCCTATTACATGTAGCTGTTACTGATACAACAAATTGATGTCTGACACCACTACACACACTATATAGCCTCCATTCCCGAACTCACAGGCCATGTGCCATAACTGTCATTTTGCAAGACACAACTGCCCAGACGGGTGTGTCCCTCGCAGGCATATGGGTGTTTAACCTCTTCTATTATGCTATCATCTACCTGAGGTGGTCAGCAACTTATGCACTTTCCGTCAGTAGCAGAACTCACATACCAATGGGTGTGAATGAACAGTGTATCAGGAACAATGCATAACACCCTGCGGGACACATTTAGATAATTGGTTCTATTAACCAGACACATTCACAGTCACAGAACATATGCATTCATTCACGTTTGTCGCGGTACATGCTGTTTATGACTCATACATGTTGTCATCTGTCATTACTTGTATTCCGCCATCTGTTCACCTAATATCAGTAGTTCTGGCAGCATTTAGTTGGACGTTGTTACATTCTGATGCATAACTATGGAAGTCCATGCTAATCAGGTACACGGCACTGATTTGGTCTCTATGTATTCCCCCGATGGTTTACAGACTATCCGGTAGATGTGCTCTTCAGGTTTGGGAGGTGTAGGCGTATGCTATGCCCACATAAGAATATTAATGACTTCCACTGGGCGGGCCTACTACATCTCTGCCAACCAGCACCTGCACACTTAAGCCCATTAATGCATACCCATGGTCCACCTACCTGGCACCCCTCTACAGCAGTCATGACAAATACTTACTGCGAGCGCAGCTGGGGTATGAGCACACCCCTACACATTGCCCACTCTCCCCATCTCGGGACACATGTCATACGTTTTGTCAACCCATGTATTATCATACTTGCACAACCTACTGTTCCAT